>NC_090451.1:32359371-32668703 GCF_031143425.1 Pleurodeles waltl
GCCCGCCCGGACCAAGAAGAAGAGAACTAAGGGTGTCCCCATATCTCACAGCTGCGTGAGACCTGACCCCACTTGTTGGCTTGGTCGGACTGGACCCCCAGTCCATGTCTGCAGACTATTTTTACAGGCCCCCATGCAACCGGGAGAAACTCCAGCACTGGACCAGACACCAGAAGACACCACTGCACCCGCGCCCTACATCCCAACCAACAGTGTCCCCATGTGCCCAAGAACCTCAAAGGTCGAGCCCCCCCTGTGGGTTCCCCAGGACTGACCTTCCACTCCATCTCTGCAGCAACTTTGTGACAGACCAAACCCCTCTGAAGTGAATGAGACACCCGATGTCGAAACACACCTCTGCACCCGGCACCCCCTAGAGTCTCTCAAACTGACCTGTTGGTATGGCCCTAGACCTTGCCCCCTCCTCACCGTAAGTCTCAGATAACAGTCCCGTAAGTCGCTGTATAGTGTCTGAATGCAGTACATGTCCCCCCCCCCCCCCCACCTCTAGGACATTATCACACCCCAAAAATTGCACTGTCAACTTTTAAAAACTGTAAAAATCTATATCTGAAAAGATTGCTCCTGATTCTGGTGATCTTGGTATCAAAGCTTATATAAACGTATGTGTTATTTTTATAAACTGGTGTGGGATTTCTTTATTGAGTGTGTCCCACTTACTGTATGAGTATGTGCCTTACATGCTTAGCTCTACCCTCTGATATGCCTAACTGCTCGACCGCACTAAAGAGAAAGAGCATTTGAGGTGTCACTTGTGCCTCTGTGATACCTCTGGGGATTGCTTGGACTCTTTGCACAGTATTGCATTTTGGTCGACTATATAAAGAGCAAGCTTCCTCAAATAAGCAAGATTGATGATTCTTTGCTTTCAAAATATAGATTTCAGAAAAAATGAAAGTAGGAAAAAAACGTTTTGCTAAATTACTATGAAATTTTACAACTATTTCTTTGGAGCATCATTTAGTAAACTGTGTTGATGCATGCTAGTATTTCCCAAAAAATATTCATAATGGAAAATTAGTGCAAACTTTTTTGACAACATTATGGGAAACATGAATAAGGAAGCACTGGCAAAGCCAACAGATCCAACACTGGTGGTCAGTCATTTGGTTTTGTCAATGTGTGTCTTGTTTTGACATGGCTTTTGTAACACTTTGTTGTTGTGGGAGCTGCCAAGCCCTCAACGTTGTAACAACACTGGAAAAAAAAAATCGTTTGTTCTCCAAAAGAACACATTGCCACAGTAGTTCCAGGCACTGACCTAGACAAACTTTATGTGCCAATATGCGCCTTATGGAAGAGCAGAATGTTATCACTCACAATAAAGCCAGACGATGGATGGATAGAGAGAAATAGTATTTTAATGAAAGCAAAATGTCTTGATTAATACCACACCTTATTGGGGGACCAATTCTTAAAGAAAGTCACAAACGTGCACCCATGGTGTATGTCTTTGCAGTGGCTTTCATCAATTCACAAGAATTTATAGCCACAGATTAGGAAATTGTACTCCTACAAATATTTGTAAACTGTATATAAGCACGAGCAAATATGCATGTGTAGATTTGCTCATGGGAACATCTATTGAGTGTTTACAAGTTCACGTTCCCTCCAACTAATTTTTTTCCCAGCCCTGGAAGAACTTCTACTTCTGCCCTTGTCAGGAGTAAATTTCCAGCCTCTCTCAGTATAGGAAAAAATTAGAGAAGAGCTGGTGAAATCCCTCATACCATGCATTTTAGTAGGTTTTCAGACTCTAAGGCATTCCAGCCCTGGAACTATTGCTTACTACTGCCTCCAGTCCAAGTATGTAGATCTACGGAAAGGTGACAAAATAAGGAAATTGCTTTAGTAGGGCTTGAAATTGCTAGTATTCAAGCCCTACTATAGTATTAGCCATGGCATAATCAGAGAGGGTATTATCAGAGCTCTTACATAATGAGATTGGTGCCATAATTGGTTGTCGTACTACATGGCACCAAAGGTACAAGTATATTTATGAAGCAACCTGTCCAGGCCTTGAAAAAGCATAAAAATGTTACTAGACCTGCAGGTCGAGTAGCTTGAACAACCTACTCGACTTAACTGTAATGTACTTGACATGGAAATGGGTCTCAAATTGTGTGATCCTTTGCAAATATTGTATTTTAGAGTCTTTTCTCCATTCTCACATGAGTGCACCTTCAAATATGAGAGTTCAGCATTTCTGCTGTAAAACTTTGTTTGAGTAAATACACTAAAATTTTGCTCCATGTATAATAAATATAGCCCACATATATGGTATACATGATCCATGCATGACTTGCCCCTTAGTTTACTGATAGCTTTGCCATCAGGGCATGAGTGTTTCTCAGTTTATGTTTAAACACTCACTTTTAATAAGTATATTACTAAAGCATGATGTGGTAGCACGCTGTCATTTACAGACTGTACATTTCCAAGAAATATCCAAAAACCTTTCAGCTAACTTACAGTTTTACTGGTAAAACTATGTAGTGTATTAACAATTGGTGAAAATTGATGAAATAAGAAATATCTATCATTTGCACATCACCAAGCGTTCTGACTTTTTCCTCATCCTATTAAAATATATATTTTTTAATCACACTAGTACAAAAAAATTGTATTTTACAGCTACTGAAATAGATTTTGAAATGTTTGTTAAGTTGACTTAGTTATATAGATGTTGTGTATTAGGAAAGACCTGATACCCACAGCCTTTCATTTCACACAGGACAGTTCACCTTACAAAATCCTGGAACTCTGCAGTCATAAGGAAAAGTGCTTGCATTGCAAGAAAACAAATGACCTCTGTCTCTGAACACAGAGTAAATGTGCCAAGAATAGGATTTAAAGGCATCTTTATTGCTAATTCAGTTTCTATCTGAACTGAACATCTGCTCTTTGTGCACTCGCCAGAAGGGTCAAGTTGTTTAAAAGAATAGCTCGACCTCATAAAAAAAAAAAAATGACTCGCCATTGCGAGTAGCCAAGTAGATTTTTCAAGCCCTGCTGTTCCACGGACAAGTAGATGTTTTATTAAATTAAATACCCCTGTACTTTTAGTCATGCTGCAGCAGCCCCTATGCTCTACAAAATGGCTAAAAGACATTGGCAAAAACAGATAGCTCTTGCATAAGCAAGACATATTGGCTCTGCCAAAGCTTGATGACTACGTAAGGCAGCTGGACACAAAGCCTTCATAGCAGTGCAAGCTCCTAAGAAGGTCTGTTCCTGGGACCTCAGGTAGGCAACGCAAGAGACACACTAACATTGAGGGAGTAGTGGAAGGCACCATACTCTGTTCCACTCAACTCTGTGAGAATTATTAGATGATTTTAGGATATTTGGCTTCTTTTCAAATGCTCAGTTTCAACATGTATGTGTCTTACTCAACGGTTTCTAGAGTGGCCTCCTGTCGCCATTTAAATGATTTCTATGTATTTATAGATTACAGGACTAAGATTTTAATCTGAGCATTTGGAATACTTTGTACAGGTTGTGCCAGGATTGCAATGTTTTTGACATTCCAGAGTGGTGTTCTTGACCCGGGTTTGTACTCACAGGGCCTCCTGGGCATGATCTGCAGCTTCTTCACTCGCTTGTCCTTAAAGAGCTCAATTCCGTAAACACAGTCAACGCCATCATAAATCACCAGGTATAGGCCAGGCTTCACTTCCACCTGGTCCAGCACCAAGCCTTCCCATTGGCTGATGGTGCCGTTGTTTTCCTGCCAGCCGTGTTGGACCCGCTCCCCAATGAGGCTGGACAACTGCAGGCCTCCCACGATCTCTTCACATTTCTTAGTGTTACGATTTCTAAAAGAAGTGAAAGAGAAAGGTCAGTTAACCAAACTACAAAACTGACTGTGCGTAAGAGAGCTTCAAAGTATCTCACTTTACAGCAGTGAGAACAAGGGACAAATCTCTAGAATCCACCCCGTAACAAAAATTGTATTTGTTAGCAAATCAATATGATGTATTTTGCTCATTAGTTTTATATCTACCTTTGAAACAACACGGAAACAGAAATAGGTAAATAATTTAATGCACAGGGAGAACAATGTATGCAAAAGTTGCAACAAGCATTTGCAATGCAATAGGTCTCGCATTTGCTTGAGTTAAAGCTGTTAACGTTGTAAATTCCTAACTGGACTTTTCTTGACCTTTAAATTGAAAATGAAAAGTAAAACAGTTGACATAAGCGAGCTGAATCAAAGCGCTACAGCCGTCATGGGCATGAGCGCAAAGGAGAGACTCAAAAGGAAGCAGAAGTTTGCTCTTAGTCAAATGTATTGGCAAACATGCAATTATCCGTGTAACAGGGTCGATGTCCAAGGCGGTAACCAAACCACCCCAAGGAGGGACAAACGTGACATATTTACCAATGATAAAGGATTTTTTAAAGGAAAGCCCAGGAACGAGTGAGTGATGGGCGAGTGGTGGGTGTGGTTAACAGCCAACAGATAGGTTACAACAGGTCAGAGCGCTAGCATGCGTCACCTAAAAATTACACGATGAACACTAAACCTATCCTCGTAAGACAATAGTTTTGAGTAAGTTCAAATACTGCCTAACTCAGCAAGAGATGAAAATGTTTATTACAACAAATGCTTTTGACAGTGTTTAAATTCATTATTTGCTTTCCAAACCCTAGGCATAATTTTTAGACAGGCAGTTTTTGTTTTTCTTTTACAAGCCAGTGGTGATATTGTCCTAACATCTACATTGTTATTTTCAATTCATGCTGAAAAATGTACTCACTCACACCCGTCAGAAATTTCCATTGTGGTGAACTTAGTCAGACCAGAAGACAATAGTCAACTACTAGGCAAGCAAAATGTATATATTCATTGCTGAAATTCCAGATGGTTTATAAAAATAAAAATAAAAAACACACCACACAGCAATTTTATGTGAGTGCTGAAATTTCACAATATGGGGTCTTTGATCTATTGTTAAATATTTCGACTAAAACTGAAGTTGGCAACAAAATACTAGCAACACATCTTTACAGAAAAAACAGTTTCAAATAATCTTTAGAATTTGGGAAATACTGGCAGTTGCCATCCATTTATTTTAAGATGTTTTTTTAACTAAACATTTTATTTCAGCTGTAACAGTTACTCAGAAGTTGAAAAAAAAAAAAAACGTTGTACATTCTTAATTTAAAAAGTAACAGACTATAGAGAAGGAGTAGCTTAGACTAATGCAAGTATTTATCAAGTTTCTGTAGAATGTGTTTAAGATTCAAGGTTTCATTCTGGAAGACGCAAGCATCCCTGTGACCCACAGAGCAGCATTTTCTCATGAATGAATTATAGGCAACTGAGTAACAGTCCAACGCGAGCAGAATGTTAGGATTAACTATGCTTGATCATTTCTCAAATATATTAAGGTTACATTAAAGTAGATTCTGATACAACATACCGTGATTTTGCTTGAGCCATCTCAAACTGCAAAGGCTTCACTCTGGGGAGGAAAACAAAAATCCAAATCCTGAGCATCATACGTGTATCAAACTACAGATTTGCACATTTTAGTAGGGTCTGTAAAACGTGACATTTAAATCTCATTCATTTTTTAGCAATTTGTAGTAACCAATTTGATGCACAGGGAGAACAATTATGCAAAAGTTGCAACTACTGCAAAGAGAGGGATTGGTGGTGCTTGATCCCATGCGATCCTTATATCTTCCAAGCCCACTGCTTCGATAAACATGTCAAACATACATGGAAGCCAAAGAACGTAGGAAAGAATGTCTGCTTAGGCCCTGCCCAGGGGTCTGGTGACCGTAACTTGATATGTCAGATGGGAAAGAGTTAAGTAACTGTAGGGTTCCTAGTTACGTCACAATTGTTTTTTTTTTTTAATCACAACTTCACGTCCTATGACAATCCTGTTGCTTGCTACTTCACTGGGACACCTTTAATCTATATGTCTGCTCGTACGTCATTTCAATTTAGTAATCAGAGGTATGGGACCTGTCTGATAGAAGGCATGATAGGTAAAAGCAGAGGTCACTGGAAAAGGTCCAAGTTCAGATGGCCATAAATCAACTGACGAGTAAACCTTTCAACCAGAAAAATATATTAGGATGTCAGGCAGGTGCGCTCCTAACTGTTTGTGACTTTAAAGGCTCCCTTGAGCTATTGGGCTGACGAGCTCTGGAGCAGGCACCAGCAGGCCAGGGAAGAGGTACTGAAACCGGGTGATTAATGGCAGCATTCCCAGCACCCCGCAAATATGTTCTCTGCTGAAGAAGGGACTAACCCAGAAACACATGTGTCCAGAGATGCACAGTAAAGGCTGTACCTACTTAAAGGTGAAATATTTAAAAATTAATGGAGTTCGTTTTTTGAAGATACTACATCTACCATGATGCAATGGGGCAGATTAATTGCTGGGATGTCAGGCAGGTGCGCTCCTAACTGTTAGAAAAATATATTAGTCCCTATTGAGTTTCAACACATACAAAAACGCCCATTTCAATACTAAGGCAGCAGCTCTTCAGTTGCCCCATGAAACTGGATGTGGTTTGACTAAAGTTACAGGCCATGAGTACAGATTATAACCTACGAATTACAACCTCCAAAGATAACTTCATGAAGAACCAACTCAATCGATCTTTAAACTCTGCAAAATGTATTTTTCACTACAAGCCCACCAAACCATTAAGCCTGCTTTAGTTATACTGCCTGTATCTGTCCTCAGACGAAGAAAATATAAACCCTATTTCTCCCACAAACACAACCCCCATATACACAAATGCTTGTTACTCAATTACCATAGAAATATTTTCACAAAACCAACCACTAGGCCGCCCAGTAATCCATCTCCTGCCTAGAGCACATACAATTTACTTCTTTGATGCCCTTCCTGCAAACGTCTTCAAAAACAACTCCCAGTTTTTTTGTTTAGGTTGGAACGGAGCTCTATGGTTAAAGCTTCGTTCAATCAGGACTCTATGAAAAACTTATCTTGATGCCAATCTCCTTACTCACCCCAGGCATGTCACCAACCTACCATGTCTTGCAGAAGCCATTAAGAGATGTGCTTCTAGCCAATTGCCCTCCTCAATCAGAAGAGTAACTCTTATGGAAAGGCCAGTCTTTCTTCTGGGTTGGCAGCAGTCCTGAAACAGCCACTCTGAAAACATTGGACGATCCACGGTATACTGTTCTACTCAACCTGTTGGAAACTTTCAATACAGCTGATACAAACTGGCCATCGTCAGTATCAGTGCTGGAACACCACCTGTGGGTGTGTGGTCAGGTCTTGTGCTGGTTTTCTTCCTTTCTAACCAACCATGATCAATATGGGAAGATCGGTGAGAACATTCTAGTATAAGTACTAGTGCTCTGTAGTGTTCCTTGGGGTTCTATCTTCGCTCCCACTCAGTAACTTGCATCTGGAGCCACTGAGTTTGCTGATCAAGGGACAGGGGTCTCTAGCCACCAGTGTCAGGACAACACACAACTTTACCTAAAAATCAACCTCCATTTATTTAATCACCTTTGGCTCCACACTTTTGAAATTCGACAGTTGGACAAGCTAAACCCTCCTGTTGCTGAACCTCCTGAAAGTAGAACGCTTCCTCACCTTCTCTCAACACATTTGATCCATTGCTACTGACTTTATGGTGAAAGGCTTCAACCCAATAATTTACTAGACAGTACAATTTCTAAGTTTTACGCTCAACTAAACCTCTCACTCACCATAAACCGATAAGCTCAATCAGTTAACTTTTAGCTTCATTCTCTTAAAAAGATTAAAAACCCCTTCTATCACCTGGTCAAGAGGAAACGGAGCGCATTTGCTTGTAATTTCTTCGTTAGACTGCAGTCAAAAGTATCCTACAAATTTAATTTACCATTTTTTCTTCACTCAACAACCAGACGGGTGTCCTCTGCAATGAAACTCAATCACATCTCCCCTTCCTCATGAACTTTCACCAGCTTTGTATCGAGCACAGATCAGATTTGAAAACTTCTGCCTCATATACCAAGGCATTCATCTTCGTAAACGTTTATAACTAGCCAACATATTCATCAGATCAGAAAGAAAAGAGAACTCTCTCCAATCCACATAACCTACTTCAGAAAACTACTAGAACTTTGCAAGACACTTTCTCAAAATCAACTTAGATGAAGCCCATTTATTATTTTGATGATTTCTTTGCTGAGTCCCCTACCTTTTTTTGTTCACAATGGACCAATATAAAGCCTATCATTCTTTGTGAAGGCATAGTAATAATGTTAGTGTCGATGAGTTATTGGAAAACTGTATGAGATTCAAAATAAGTCTGCTTGCAACTCAGCACAAAAAAGTTCAATGTTCTACTGAGAAAATCTGCAAATACACTTCCAGCTAGTGCCCGTAATGCAGAGGTATTGGTGCTGATGGGCATGCATGTATAAACAGAGGGACATGTTTTTGCCCAGAGGAGCATTTATTATGCTGCTTGAAACAGTGCTGATTTTAGCAAAAGAAAACAGAGTGGCAGCTAGTCATTCTGTAATGCGATATTAGTAATGCATTTTTCTGTTTTTACTTATGTCCTGGCTGGACATAGGGGTGTGTGTAGGAACGGGATTGAAGATTATTTGGAGCAATTCAAGCACCCCCACCCCCTACCCCCACACACACACTTGATGAATAATAACACTGTGGATAGTCTTGCACCTCAGGGGAGTCCAGGCTACAAGCAACATGTTGGAACTCATATACTTGAAAGCATTATTTAAAAAAAGATAACTTAACATATCTGCAATGCTTGGGTAAATACATCTGGACCTGTCAATTTGATAGAATCTTTAAAAAAATATGTTAGCCATTTTAGGGGGGCATTATGAATGTGTTTCACACAAACAAAGGCGCAGCATTAAAACGTTTGAATACTACTGCTGTAAATCCTCCTGCACACATGTTGCCAGTCCACCGGACAGCAAACAAAAGGTACCAAGAGCTGCTTGAAGCAGGGCATCTTGGTGGTAAACAAGCAAGCATGAAAGCGCACCATGCAAGTAAATCTGTCAGACATATCTTTTCAAAATAATGTGCAAAATAAGTCAATATGTTTTACGATACTAATATATAAACTGACAATTTTTGGTAGTGTCAATCTATGGATATACAGTAGAATGTTAACTTAAAGCTACTCATTTAAAGCATAGCACAAGGAATGGCGCAATTAGTGAACTCCTCACCCCATCTAAACAATCACTGGTAAAGCCAACAGGTTTTGCCTTTGAGACCCATTGGCTTTACCAACGTTTTTATCCACACTGTATAGCATAATGGATGCCGTGCAGCATGGCTAAATTCTAAATTTAAGAAAAGTCTGACACGGCCACCCGTCTCATTTTGTAGGATGCGCTACATGCAAGTGTGCACCTACAAAATGATGTTGGTTATTTTTTCTTTTCCATTTTTAGTTACTGATTCAAGTTGAGTAGTATCTGGAAAGAAATTAAAATGTGCAAAAGTTTTGTTAAAGTGGAGGTGGTGTGGAAGCAGCACGGGGGGAGTGGGGCAATCAGTTAACGCTGGGGAGGGTGAAGCATAATGTCAAAGCAACAATAGCTTGCCAGGAAAGCAACAAAGAGAGTGCAGTTAGAGAGAAGATGAGCAGAAGCACATAGGAAGCACAATCGACAAGGGACAACTCTGAGCGCAGGGGAAGAGACGTACACTGGTGAGACAATTCGATAACACATCCTCTCTCATGGAAAGCTTTAAACAAAAGGAAAAAAAGAGTTCTCGAAAAGCAAGCAATGGAAGCAGCGTTGCCAGCCAATCAAAGAGCTTGTAACGAAACAGTGCTCCACTAGAGGGAACACCACCAGATTGACAAGCCGGGACCCCAAATAAGAAGCAGGCAAATGAGAGTGACAAGGAAAGCCCACCAATGATAAACAACTGCCAGGCTCCAAACCCTTTTATGTGCCTGATCAGCCATAATATGTCTTGGAACTGAGAACACATCCACAGTCTAGTAGGCTTCACCTAGAAAAGGGCCATTAACTTGTGGCATTGAACAGGTCAGAAATGCTAGTGTGATTGGGAACTGTATTTACTTATACTGTAGCCTCTGTTTCGGATAGCAAGACTGTATTTCATTTTTCTCAGGACGGTGCTCAGCCCAGAAACATCGGCAACAACTCAAAAACACCCTCCTGCAGGCATTGTTAGAAACCCCAATATAACAACCCTGCCACTACTATCCCAACACCCCCAGGCCTCTCACCCTCCCAGTAACCCCCTCAGGGCCCCCACCGCCCCCTCCACATGCACCACCCGGACCCCTGGAGCATGTGCCCGGGCCCTGCCGGGGCAGCACGGATGTAAACACCCCAGAGAGAGAACGGCGACGGTGTGAATGTATACGTCTGGAAATGTAATTCCCGCTTGATTCGCACTGAGGTGTAGGGCTCTTGTGAGATAATGCTAAAATAGATCATTTTAAAACATGACCCTCCCCCTCCAAAACCCGGAAGTTGGAATTAGAGATCTTCTACCCACCACCCTGTGTCCTCTCAGCGAGACTCCCCGGCCCCCGGTGTTTACACGGCCCCTGGTCGGAGCCGAGGCCCGCTGCCTTCTCCCTCACACCGACTTCGAGGCACGAACCCCCTCCCCCACCGACGGCAGCACACCAAGGCCGGAGCGGCCAATCACAAAGCGCGTTCCTAGTGATCGACAGCCAAGGCAGCGGAAGTAAGGCCCTCTTGGCGGCTTCCGGCGCCAGGAAACCTGTGATTGGATGGAAACTGGCCGCGCCCCCCCCCCCCCCCCCCCCCGAAAAAGAGGCGGCCATTTCGTGCTTCAAAGACGCCGTCGCGGTTCTTGACCCGGAAGAGGCGGGTGGATGCGTCAGACTCGTCGCACGTCCCGGAAGGGATTGTCCAGCAGCACTTGAGCCGGCTTTGTTGTCTGAGGCTGGGAGAAGCCAGTGGGTGGGATAGGAAGCTCCAGGGGGCCGTGTCCGCCGTGACCCCACCCCCCCACCAGAGGGGACAGGGAGCCCCCCTTCACATCTACAATGAAAAAGGGAGCTTGAGGCAAGCACAGCCCCAGAAACAAGGGGCAGCTAGTGCACGTATGAGAGCATTTTAGAAGAGAAAATTCGGATATTTTTTAAAAAAACGGGAGAATGTATTTTCCCTTTTGACAGTTTCTTTCGGGGGGGACAGCCAAAATAATGTTTTTTGTTGCTTAGAATATAGGGAGTCTCCTGCCTGAATCAGGTCTGTTGGCATGTATGTTTGTGGGCAAAGGGGGTGCCCGGGTGTCAGCCCCTCACCAGTAAAACTGGATGGGTGGTGGTGGGAAGGGGGAGGGCACGGGGCTGCCTCAAAGTTCTCACCAAAGGGTCAGGTCTAAGCAAATAAATCATGGACAATTCGTAAAAATTTTACAACTCAACCCTAAATAAAAGTGACAGGCTTCCACAAGAATTTGTCTTAATTATTTCTCTATACACTAATGGGTAGAAGCGCTCAAATTGAGTATGGTACCAACGTTTTTAACATACAAAATCCAGCACTTTAGTCTCTTTAGTTTTTGTGATGATGGCCCCAAAGTAATCCACAAATATTTATTTATAATGCACACGTGATTACTTTTACAGCATAGTGCCTTCGTAACACTCACTATTTTGACTGGCACCATAGTACTCTATGCTTCCAGTGGAGATAGTGAGTGCTCCGGAGATACATAAATGATTACAGGGCCGGCCTTTGGCATGGGCGAGCGTGGCCCCTGCCCAGGGTGCTGACTGTCAGATGGGGCACACAGGCCTATCTGTACAGCGCAGTCACTGATCTGTTTTTGGTAAACTGCCTTTCAATAATTTTTTTCAGATGCTCGTGTCCTGCTTGTAAAACATTCTCCTCACTCCCCTCCCTTCTCCCTTTTTTAAGTCGAGCATAGCAGCGCACATGCGCTGCTTTTCCGATGTGTTGGTATGTATCTGGGCTTTTAACAATGCCCACCTCACACCCATCACTATCACTCGTTCGTGGGCTTGCCCTTCAAAATTCCTTTGATGGAATTAGTAAATGGTTTACGTTTGTCCCTCCTTGGGGGTGTTTTGTTACCGCCTTGGCTATCGCCCCTGTTACATGGCTAATTGCACTTTTGCCAATAAGTTTGACTGCGAGCGAACTTCTTTTTCCTTTTGTTTCTCTCCTTATCGCTGATGCTCATGGTGGCGCTGTGAATCGGCTCGCTTATGTGAAACTGTTTTACTTTTGATTTATTTTCAAGTTATGTGGTAAGAAAATCCGGTTAGGAGTTTATTATGCTCATAGCTCTAACTCGACCAAATGCGAGACCCATTGCATTGCAAATGGTTGTCTTGTCCTGTTCCCCCGCCAGGGCCCTCAGCTTCCTTTTGGTGCTAGTGTCAAAGAGGTTCATGAAAGGTGAGCAAGAGGCTGGGAGGTGTGAGCGCAGTGCAGGCCTGTCACTGAGTGAAACATCCAGTGACTGACAGTGAATACAAAAGATTCACCTACGAAACCCACCAGCAGTAGGGGTAGAAGGGAGGACAGAGCAGCATACAGCAAGGGAGGTAGAGAAGATCTTGGGTAGCAGAGAACTCTCCATCCCTCCCCAACAACTTTGCTTGTCTTTTTACTCCTAGGTAAAAGGCACAAACGGGGTCAGTGGGGGGATAGGGCTTAGGCCTAGGGTCAGGTCCTAGCTCAAAATTGACTATGCTCATTGTGGGTATGTATTATGTTCTGTATTTTCTTTTTGCAGTGTGGTACTTGCAGTTTTGTTTCAACTGCTAAGTACAGGATACTATGTTGCGGATGCAAATTAAAATACATATTTACTAAGTTAACAGGAGCTAAGGAAATATTTTATTCAAAAGATATAGGGGGTGTTAAAGTTGGTTTGGCCCGATGCGCTAACTTTGCAAAGGCTGCCCTTGCATGATTGTAACGGAAGATAAAAAAAGAACCTAACTTTTTCGTAATGACTATATTAATTTAACCCTGATGAACCCTGGTGGAGGGAACAAAATGCGTTGGCTGGGCTGAGAGTTATGTACTATTCTTATAATGAAGGTTCAAGAGTAAATGGACTATTTACTTTGTACACACAGCAGACTATTTGAATTCTTTTGTGGAGTGACCATAGATTATTTGGCGCCATCAGAAGGACTAAGGGCACTGAAGTGCTGAATTTTGCATGTTAAGAACTTTGATACCATACTCAATTTAAGTGCTTCTCCCTTATTAGTGTCTAAAGATCTGTGTGATGTAGGGGATTCTATAACAGTTGGATCTCAAGATGAGAAGCACCTTCATTGTTTAAATTGATGATTTGTACCAGTGCAGTGAATTTGAACCATAACTGCTTCTGTTATTGTTTATTAATTATGAGTTCTACTTTACTTCCGTGTCTCTGCTATTTGTTTAATACAGGCAGTTACATAGATTACCTTTTTTAGAAGACTTTCTTTGTATCTTCCAACCCCCTTTCATGTTCAGAGAGTCCGCAGTGTTTCTTACCTCTCACCCAGGAGTGGTTTGGACTTTGAAACTGAGGTGGTGTAAACTGCAGATCCATTTTGCAACACTCAAACATGCCCGACTAGTGGATATGTGGTGTACATGTGCCCTACCAAAGTGCACATCTGTGGGTCTTTTACTTTTTACTCACATCTTTGCTTTGCACAGAGCAAGCCTGAACACAGCCTCTGAAGAAGGCGGAAGGAGACCTATTTGTCCGAATCAGGTAGAAATGATACGAGGTCATATAATACCTCTGCTACTTGTAAAAGTGCTCATGGCCCTGTTGGGTTCAAAACACTTGTACTGGTATCTTAGCGTATGTTACATTTAGACTTTTCAACATATCAAATACAGTTTATTTTGACTTCTGCTGGGTGGAATGCGGTCAGCTGCTTGAGCCTCCAGCCCCTTTTTATGCAGCTGGAATACCAATACTTTTGGTATCATACTTCACACACATACAATAACAAGCAGAGAATAACTGGACTTGAAACAATCAAAGGGATACAGTCCTTGTTCGGATTTAAATTGGCCATAACCTACATTTGAATATTTTCACTTTATCAGGATGGGGGGAAGCGCACCTCCAGGCACGTGAAACATACCTGGTTGCATCCAATGTCTGCCACAAGCTGGACCTGGAGAGCGTTGGTCCCAGATCATGGCACCACCCTGTGTCTCCATGACCATAGCCTCAAAGGGCAAATGGAGGGATCCCTGACCTCTGAATTTTAACCACCTTTGGTCCTACTAGACCCCCCTGCACCACCACCTACTGGCCAAGTTGGTGCAAGTAGGTGAAACCTTGATACTACCACATATAAACTACCATAGGACTGGGGTCCAGACAGAACGTTTTCTACACACCCAAGCAAGGTCTGATACTTCCTGAGATGCCGCTGTGCAGCAAGGGATTTTTAAGGGGCCTGCTGCTGTTGGACAGTTGAAAGATACTGTTTCACCCACCCCCTTAAGCTTCATGTATCCATAACATGGCTGTGGCTGATGGAGAGCCATAACACCATCAGTCCCAGCACTGGCTGTACGAGAGAAGAGCATTGCCCCCTCTCCCATCTAAGCATACTATGTGACTGCTGACAACAGCTGAGGTTTAAGATGATTGGGCCAAACATGGAATGTTGATGGTGACACAGCTCTCTTCCCTGCCTGACAGACAGAGAAGATGGCAACACTTGCCTTCTTGAAATAGTGAGTGCAGCTCACATGGAGATGAGAGGCCACTGGAGTAACAGTGGTGTAAAATGAGCCACGCAGGTGGTGGGGGCGGCGAGCTCCAGGGGCCCCCTCACCATAGTACAATGTGTATGGGTGGCGGGCTCTGGCCTGAGAACTCCCAACTGGGTCCGGGTGGCGGGGCTCCATGTACTTTGCAGACGGGGCCCCTCAAGTATTGTTATGCCATGCTGGCACAACTAAGAGTTGCTTTACAGTTGGGGTCCTATGGGGAGGTCTTACTTCTGAAAAACAGTACTTCCATCTTGTCAGAATTGAGCTTCAAGCAGTTGATTGTCGTCCACTCTCCCACCATGGTTCAGCAGTTGCTGAAGTTGATACTGGTGGTGGTTGTCCGTCACGGAGAGGATGAGTTGTGTGTTGTCAGTGTAGGAGATGGTGGTGATGTCTTGGGATATGTTGATGTTGAGGAGCATTGTCATGTAGATGTTGAACAGGGTGGGGCTGAGTGACGATCCCTGGGGGATTTCGCAGATCACATTCTTGGTCTCTGATGTGAATGGTAGCAATTTGACCTTTGGGTTCTTCTCTAAGGAAAGAGCAGATCCAGTTGAGTGTATATCCATCAATGCCAATCTCTTGGAGTCTTCGGATGGAAGTGTTGTGGGAGACAGTGTCTAAAGCTGTGGAGAGGTTGAGTAGGATCAGGGCAATGTTTCTCCTCAGTCCAGGATGCTCCGGATGTTGTCAGTGGCTGCAATTAGTGCTGTTATGGTGCTGTGGTTCTTTCTGAATCCTGATTGGGTGTTGTTCAACCGGTGGTGGATCTCAAGGTGGGTTGAGTTGCTTGTTGATGGCCTTCTCAATCACTTTAGCTGGGTAATGGAGCAGGGAGATGGGTCAGAAGTTGCTCAGTTGTTTCGGTCATTGATGGTTTCTTGAGAAGAGCATTGACTTCTGACCAAGGAGTATGGTGGACGTGATGGAGGTGTTGCAGATGTGGATGAGAGCAGTGCTGATTGGTGGTGTTACAGGTTGTAGACGTGATAGGGGCATGGACCCATTGGGGCCCCTGAGTGGATGGTCTGCATGATTGCTGCTGTGATAAACATGTCAGGCAAACAGCAGACATGAGTTTGGAGGGCTGAAAGATGCTGTAAATCATCACAGAGTGATGTCCCACTCCACATTGTACTCATGCAGGTTTTATTGGGTTTTCAGTGCTTGTTTGTTATATGAACATTTAGGTGTCTGGATGAGTTCTTGTTGTGGGATGATGTTCATAATAGGTCATGAGTGAGAGCTGTGATGCTGAGGCTGAAGGCACTGTTAGTCAATGGGATATAAGTGTTCAGATTATATGCTCATCCAATCCTTGGCCCCTGTTTAATGTGCACAGAGTTATGGTCAAGTATGTACCATTTGTAATTACCAATTGTAGTTCACACGTTTTAGTCCACGCCCTTATTTACTTAGGGCACGCCCCTTTCAGAGGATTTCACCCCTACCTTTTTCAACTCAGTTAAAGCACCATGGTCCACAATAGGCTTTTGCCTATAAACTACTAAAAGCAGTCCTGTGGGCTAGAGCTAAATATTGTGATGTAAAACTTGGAGTCAAATGTAAAACTTGTGGAGCAAAAAACAGGAGCAACCACTTTACTTCTCTGCAGCACAAACTCTGCAGCCTGTCTAGGACAGGGTTCTGCAAAGTCGGTCCTGGAGAGCCGGGTCCATGCCTGATTTTTAGCATATCCACATTTAGAAAAATGTAGATTTCTACAACATCTTTTTTCTAAATGTGGATATGCTAAAAACCTGGCATGGACCTGGCTCTCCAGGACTTTGCAGAACCCTGGTCTAGTAGGGCAAGAGGTCTTACACTTCAGATCGGGGCAGTCATGCACTGTAGTGAAAGACAGCCAATGGCCTGAACTCCTCCAGGGCATGTGGAAGGGGGGTGCAAAAGCACAACTGGCCCAGAGGTGGGGGAAAGCAACCAGGGATGGAGAAGGGGGAGAGCAGAACATGGAAGAGAAAATAACAGGGAACACTGGGGTGTGCAGAGAAGCACACCAGGAAGACACCTGGAAAAGATACGCACTCTCATGTAGTGATTTACAAAAAAAAGAAAAGAAAGTGTTCCAGAAACACAGGCACTTGTGGTAAAATAGAAGGAGTCAATCAGAGCTGTGGTAAACAGTCTGTGTTCCATAGGATTGACAATTAGAAGATGGATGGGCTAAAACAAATAAAGCCAGTGAATAGAAGACAATCAAATGAAAGTGTAAAACACAAAAGCCACTGGTAAGCAATGAGTAGAATGCACGTGTAGGTAAGCTTTCAGTGTATCGCCAATATGTCTTTGCAACCAGACAACTGTGCTGGCTGGGAGGCTCTAACCTGTCCTGTTCTGCCATCTAGTTCTGATCAATATGTTGGCTCTTGAGACCACAAGCCTTCATACCTGATCTGTGTGCAGTGCCCATATTCTGTTTATCATGCTGTTTGTCAAAGACCTACACTCCCAATCTTGATTATCAACTGAGCTCTGTACTCTGAACTCAACAGTGCTGCGTTTATTTTTGCGAAGAAAAGGCTGGCGATGCACTCGATGTGTTGGTGCTGCTTGGTGAATGGATTTGCTTTTCTTGAGGACCCACTCGACATGGGTGCCTAAATTTAGAATCAGAAACATTTCTATAAGGCCGCAGGACATTCATAATGTGTAGAAAATGTCAGTGGTTATCTTGTAGGTATCTAGATTAAATTTCCATGTTGTCCTGAATGTTCATGCTAGGCACTGAAGACACTGTTTGCTTCATCTAGGACTTGTTACCAGTTGTTCCTGAAAACCTTATAGATGGTGTTTTTTTGCATTGAAAGTGTGATTGGAAGTAGAAGCTGGATACAAGGGTCTATTCTTAGAAATTAAGCGATATTTTGAAAAAGACATATTGCTTTACAGACACCACAGTGGTTAGAGTTCAATACTTTCCTTTACCATTCAAAAAACATAGGCGCTCTAACCCCTAATGGCTGGCCGCCCTCAATGTTATGCAAGCAGTTTCAAAAGATTTGGTGGAGGGGAAACAATCTAAAATGTTGTTCTATTTTCTTAGACCTCAGGCAAGAATTCACAATTATTCTCTTCTCTAATGTGTTTCTTGGAGATAGTCCTAGTGTAATGAAAACATGATTGCCACATGTATACTTCATATCTCCTTGTTCCTTTATTGATTCAACATACAGATGGGTTAAGATCTCCAGCCAACGTGTTTAGCTCTGACAGGAACTGTTCCAAGACTGAAATACTACATACATTTATCAAAATGTGATGCATTGAACAGACAAACATATATAATTCAAATTCAATATTATCCAAAGCCTGATTGAATTTAGAACCATCTAAGATTACTTTTCTTGCTTTACTAAGAGACGGAGCAATGATGCAATTTTTTCAGATAGTGTTATCACCATTTTATTACATGGTAAACAAGAAAAAATCGATTGCACGTGAGAACATATTGAAAATGTCCTCAGGTACCCCAAAGTAATTGTAATCTGAGTTCTCTCAATTCACTTATTGCAGGCATTAGATAATGTTGACTGCAGATATAACAGAAATTCTACCTTTATTTTCTTCAAAACCCATTAAAGAATAGTATAGACAGCACAAAACTTATTTTGACATTTTTCTATTTTCTATTTGCGGCGTTCAGTTTACATTTCCAAGGGGATAAAAGATCATATTTTAATGATTTTCCTTTTTTTAACCTGTCTTGGAATAAAAATATAGCCAGGCTGGCAAAAGACTGGTGAGGTGGCACCCTTAATGGAGACAAATCACTTTCCATGTCTTCTAAACACATGTATGGCAGCATTAGGAGGTAGATTTGGAAAAATCTCAGGTGCTGAAATTCCCATAAATTTGCTTTGCGTTGGAGTACGTTTTAAGCTGTCCAAAGGTATAATAACATTATTTTTACTGCACACACAATATTATGTCTCCCGGCTAATTCAGGAAATCTGGCACTTACCTATACACAATACAAGAAAAGCAATACTACTTTATTGCTATGGTGAAATGTGCAAATATTGCCAAAACGTTATTATTTACAAAATGTTTGTGGATGCAATACAGTACTGTTTTTGCAACAGCTAGATTGAGGTGTACAAAACCCTGACGCAACAAGGCACCTGTGTAGGGACCCTGCAGATTTTGTTTTCTATATGATATAGATAATGATGTTGAGAATGGGTCTCAGATTCTAAAACGTTCAAAGAAATAATTTTATGCAATACTTAATACATGTAGTCATGCCAGTAATGCAGCATAATTGTATTGTTTTGCCCAAGCTTGATTGTTTACAAATATTTTTAAACATTTTAATTTGCCTAATTAGGAGGTTGGCGCTCTAGTTCTATTGGCACTTTTTGAGACAAGTGTTCCGGGTAGTGTTTCTTTCCTTTCTATGGTCTGGAGCTGCTCGCTGCGGACATTGAAGGCGGGAGGTTGGGAGTCCTGCAGTTTCCCCATCCTACCGTTAGATGCCGCTGTAGGAAGAGGGCGCGACGCTCTGCCTCTGTCTTCCCCGTTGTCACTGGTGGTTGCTGTGCATCTTGGGAAGTGTAGTTGATGATTGCATTTCAACAGCAGTGCGGGCACGCTGTCTCACTACAATGCCCAGACTGCCTCGCGGCGCTGCCCACATGCCAAGCTCTGCTGATGCCTGTTGAGTGGGTCTGCTTTCTGTGCAGTGATTATGGGGGTCTAGAGGCGGCACCATGGCTACCTGTGATGGGGAAATAGTGTACCAGAAGGACAGCTCGCAGGTAAGGAGGGGGAGAGGGCGGCGTGGTGAGCTGGGTGGGGGCAGGCATGAGTCTGGAGGGCTCTGTCTGGTTTGCACAGCACGTCCTCGGGACGACAGCGCCAGGACCACAGCATGGTCTGTGGTGCACTGCACACCCGGCAGTGTCTGCCAGCGCCAGGCACAGCAAGAGCTGCACAGAGCACCGTGCAGGTGAGGGCTCTGCCTAGAGACCGCAGTCAGGGGACACAGCACCTCCTGTGCTGCACTGAACACCCTGCTGATGCTCACTCTAAGAATGATGTGTTGCACTGCACACCCTGTAGATGCTAAGACTGTCTGACTCTGCAGAGTATGTATTACACTGCACACCCTGTAGATACAAAGACTGTCTGACACTGCAGAGTATGTATTACACTGCACACCCTGTAGATGCAAAGACTGTCTGACTCTGCAGAGTATGTATTACACTGCACACCCTGTAGATGAAAAGACTGTCTGACTCTGCAGAGTATGTATTACACTGCACACCCTGTAGATGAAAAGACTGTCTGACTCTGCAGAGTATGTATTACACTGCACACCCTGTAGATGCAAAGACTGTCTGACTCTGCACAACCTGAAGATGCAGTGACTGTCTGACACTGCAGAGTATGTATTACACTGCACACCCTGTAGATGCAAAAACACTGTCTGACAATGATGTGTTGCACTGCACACCCTGTAGATACACACACTGTCTAAGAATGGTGTGTTGCACTGCACACCCTGTAGATGCAAAGACACTCACACTTCAGAGTATGTATTACACTGCACACCCTGTTGATGCAAAGACTGTCTGACTCTGCAGAGTATGTATTACACTGCACACCCTGTAGATGCAAAGACTGTCTGACTCTGCAGAGTATGTATTACACTGCACACCCTGTAGATGCAAAAACACTGTCTGACAATGATGTGTTGCACTGCACACCCTGTAGATGCACACACTGTCTAAGAATGCTGTGTTGCACTGCACACCCTGTAGATACACACACTGTCTAAGAATGGTGTGTTGCACTGCACACCCTGTAGATGCAAAGACACTCACACTTCAGAGTATGTATTACACTGCACACCCTGTTGATGCAAAGACTGTCTGACTCTGCAGAGTATGTATTACACTGCCCACCCTGTTGATGCAAAGACTGTCTAACGAACACTGCAGAGTATGTATTACACTGCACACCTTTTTGATGCAAAGACTGTCTAACGAACACCTCAGAGTATGTATTACACTGCACACCCTGTTGATGCAAAGACTGTCTGATAACGCAGAGTATGTATTACACTGCACACCCTGTTGATGCAAAGACTGTCTAACGGACACTGCAGAGTATGTATTACACTGCACACCCTGTTGATGCAAAGACTGTCTGATAACGCAGAGTATGTATTACACTGCACACCCTGTTGATGCAAAGACTGTCTAACGGACACTGCAGAGTATGTATTACATTGCACACCCTGGTGATGCAAAGACTATCTAAGAGGCAATGTCTTCACTGCACACGCTGTTGGTGCCAACACTAAGAGTATGTGTTGCACTGCAAATCCTTTAATGCAAACACTGTCTAACAATGATGTATTGCACTGCACACCCTGTGATGCAAGGATCGTCTAATGGACAATACAGAGTATGTATTACACTGCACACCCTGGTGATGCAAGGATCGTCTAATGGACACTACAGAGTATGTATTACACTGCACACCCTGTTGGTACACAGACTATGTAAGAGACAGTGTCTGCACTGCACACCCCGTTGGTGCCACCACTAAGAGTATGTGTTGCACTGCACACTCTGTTGTTGCCAACAATAGGAGGACCTGCTGAGTATGTGCTACACTGCACACCCTAAGTATGTCAGCACTGCATAAGAGTACCTTACACAAAACACTCTTTCAATGCCAGCATTGTCTACAAGCCATTGCAATCACAGTCTGTGTTGCACTACACTCTGTATTGGATGCCAGCATTGCCCACGAACCACAGCACAGTTTAAATTGCCCTCTACCAATTGTAGAGACCAGCGCTCTAACGGGAGCCGCATTTAAAGCACTCTCCAAGCAGTACACCACACCCCAAGAAGTGCCTTCTTTGGGGTACAACTAAGTCTGGAAAGCGCAGCCCAAATTGGAAACACCTTGTTTTTGAGAGTGGCCACCTGAGCACTGTGAGTGCCAGCTGGGATGTAAAGTGCATGATTAGCAGTATGAGAAGCACACTACTCAACTATTAAATTCAGGCCTCGAAAATTCTACTCGCCCACTCGCTATGGTGAGTCATATTTTACAGGTCAAGCTATTTTTAGGACTTACTCGCCCTTCTGGTGAGTTGACATAGAACAGGTGTGCTTTTCAGTCAGACAATAAAGGAGGCCTTTAAATCTTGTTATTGTCACATTTGCTCTGAGTTCAGAGACAGAGGTCAAAAGTCAGATTGTCTTATAACAAATTTTCAGTCTGACCACAGAGTTCCAGGATTTTGTCAGTTTTTTCCTAACACACAACATTTAAACAGTCAAGTCATCTGTACAAACATTTCAAAATATATTTCAGTAGTTGTGAAAGCCCATTGTGCTTCTGTGTGATGAAAATATTTTAATAGGGTGAAAACGTATCAGAACACTTTACTTGGTGATGTGCAAATAATAAATATATTTTCTGAAACCAGATTTTCACAGATTTGGTAATACATTACATAGTTTTATCAGTAAAGCTGCAAGTTAGTTGGAAGGATTTTTTGACATTTCTTGGGAATTCTCTGTCTGTAAATGACACTGTGTGACAACATCATGCTTTAGTAATATATTTATTAAAACTGAGTGTTTAAACATAACCCCTGCTTCCCTTGTAGCAATTCTATTAGTAAACTAAGAAGCAAGTAATGAATCATGTGTCCCCTAAATGTGGGCTAGATCCTTTTATACATGGTGCAAATGTTTAGTCTACTTAATGAAGTTTTATTTTATACAGAAATGCTGCACTCACAAATTTGAAGGTACACTCATATGTGAGAATGAAGAAAAAGGCGAATCTGTAAACTAAAATATTTGCCTAGGATCACCCAATTTGATACCCATGTACGGGTCAAGCACATTACAGTTATGGTTGAGTAGATTATTCAAGTTAAACGATCTGCAGGCCTAGTAACATTTTTATGATTCTTTGAGGCCTGAATCTGGAAGGCACTGCCCAACAAAGCAAAATCATTTTGTAGGGAAAGGGAAACTAAAAATAATTCATGGTTTGTCTAGCAGAGCACAGTCTGATGTCTCCATCTTTGAAGCACCTTACTAAGGGTTATCCACAGTGCAAGCTTCTATCTTGCACAAAAAGATACAGAAGTCAGTCTTCCCTTGCACATAACAGGTAAGCATGAGCAACAATATTGCCAATGGCTTTGAACAAATGACTAATGCTGCATAGACATTAGCAGTGCAAGCTTCCCTTACTTACATTACATGCACAGCTCAGGCAGCAACAGTACAAGCTTTCCTTGCACACAGAAGAGGGATAGTCTAGGCAACAACGGAACACATTCCCCCACACAAAGAACAGGTACAGCATATACAGAAGAAGGTCATGACTCCCTCACACTCAGCATAGGCACAGCACAGGCAGCAGCAGTGCAAGCTTCCCTCGTACACAGAACAGGTACAACACTGACAGCAGCAGTGCAAGCTTCCCTCACACATATATAAGACGTAAAGCAGAAGCAACATCAGTACCCGATTCCCTCACATAGAATACAGACCAGACAGCAGCCTTACGTGCTTCCCTCACACACAACAGGTACAGCATAAACAGGAGCTGTACAAGAATTCATCATGAGCGGAACAGGAGCAGCAAAGTAAGGATTACTGCAAGCTTCACTCACATACAAATCTGTTAGGGTGCAGGTTGCAACATTAGAATGTAGTTCTCACACACATAATATGCGTAGCTGTAGTAGTTCAAGCTTTCCGATCCGTTCAAGAGCAGGCACATCAGAGGAAGCAGCAGTGAAATCTTCTTTCTCTCTCACACACAAACAGTATGTTGCAGTTCAAACAACAGTAGGTTGTCACATGTCAGGATCACCCATGAAAGGCCAGCTGTGCTGCGGCAGAGGAAGTCCAACGTCGCTCTTGTATCAGAAAAGGCCATAGAGTTGGGACACAGTCCCATTCCATCTCATGGGACATCACATTATGAAACGTAAGTAACCATGAAGAACCCTAAGAGGTGTATTTATAGAAAGCACATTGAACCCAGGGGCCAGCTGGCGATTTTGACTGTACTGTCCTTGATCTGCTGTTTGAAGACTGTTACACTTTCAGACTAAGTGAAGGTATGTACACACTTGTGTTCTTTGGTTTTCTTTTTTCTGAAGCCCATGTTCACTTTCTTTCTTTGCAGAGCGAAGACATTGACGAATGGGACGATGCAGCCCTGATCAAATCGTACGAGAAGGCTGTGCAGTCCTTTCAGGTACTTCGGCCAGAGGTATCTTCCCAGGACAAGCATGCTTCAGAGAGGGCAGCTCTGGCTGCCCTCTTACAATGCCTGCTTTTATCCTTCACTCATCCCAACACCAGCATGGGAGGACCGGGCGCATTGTGCCTTTAACATCGGAGGTGGGGTTATCCCTGCAGCAGCATGAGAAGCAAGGGGTGACTCCACCTGCGGCAACTGAGATGGGGTTACTGTAGTAGTGTCATAGGAGGTGGGATTTATTCCTTCTGTGCTAGAGGAAACGGGGAGGTCACTTCACTTCCTCTGCAGTAGGAGTGTTCCCTGTACTACTATTGAAGAAGGTGTGGTTATTCTCTGTTGTGGCACAGTAGGCAGGAGAGCCACTGCACCCCCAGGTAGGGCTAGCATGAGGCCAGGGTAGTATGAGAGGCAAGGGCCAGTCCTGCAGCAGCAGAAAGCGGAGTTATTGGAGCACTATTGTAGGCGCTGTGGATATTCTTCTGCAACACCGATGAGGGGGAAGGGGTCACTCCACCTTCAATACAGGAGGCATAGACCCTCTTCACAGACAGCGGGTTAATATCTCTTCTGGCATGAGGGGGGAGTGGGGGTCACTACCTCCAAAGCGAGAAGCGGGAGCTTCCTGTGGCACTACTGGACGAGTTATCCCTCTGGCCTGAGAGGTAAAGGGTTTTTTGCCTCCAGGATAGTAGGTGTGCGACTAGGACACTTGTAGGGTGTGTGGTTAGTCTCACCCTAGCATGGAACACTGCTTCATACTTCCTTAAACTCTGGCACCGAGGTCACTCAGTGTCTAACACAGAAGACTAGACCATTCCACCACCAACATGTGCGGTGGATACAAATTTCCAAGTGTGTTTTTTTGTTATTTTTTTTACCTTTGACCTTTTACTTCAACAAGACTTGCAATCTCTGTTGATGATAGGGTTAACAGACACCCCCAAAACCACAACCTTGTAATCAGTGAGTGACGTGCCACTTCCAAGTACTGCTTTTTGTGAGGGGCATCCTAACACTGAGGCCCAGGCTTCTCAATCTGGTAGGGATTTTTAGGTTGAGCATAGCAGGGCACGAGCGCTGCTTTTCCGACATGTTGGTATGTACCTGGGCTTTTAACCACGCCCACCTCACACCCATCAGTACCACTGGTTCGTGGGCTTGCCCTTCAAAAATCCTTTGATGACATTGGTAAATGCTTTACGTTTGTCCCTCCTTGGGGAGGTTTTGTTACCGCCTCGGACATCGCCCCTGTTACATGGCTAATTGCACTTTTGCCGATAAGTTTGACTGCAATAACTTTTTCCTTTTGTGTGTCTCTTTACACTGCTGCCAATGGCGGCTGTAGCGCTGTGAATCGGCTCGCTCATGCGAAACTGTTTTATTTTTCAATTTATTTGGCAAGAAAAGTCCGGTTAGGAGTTAACAACGCTAATAGCTCTAACTCGAGCAAATGCGAGACCCATTGCATTGCAAATGCTTGTTTCAATGTCTGTTCTTCTTAAGAATCATCTCACTGTGGAAGGAAGTTGAAACATGTCCATTTTTTTTAAGCTTTCTGATATTTCGAGGTACGGACCTAGTTCACTGTGATTATTTCAGTACCCCAATTTGTGACGTACAAGATTGAATTTAGTAAGTGGGTGAGAGGGCATGGGAGCCCAAATGTGCCAATGATCAAGGAAAACAATGCAGTGCCACATCCTCCTCCCAAATCCCCCTCATACTGCTTGTTTGATCTTGGGACCGAGGGGGGGAGCATGCAGAATGCTGTGCTATTTACTGGCTTTCCAATCAAGTTGAATGATTTCATTAGAGACAGGATCAACCATCCCTTGCATGGCATGTGTTTTCCCCATTATTTGGTGCTTTTTGAATACTCAGCATAGAGCTGGAATGGCCTCTTTGTCTGCGTTGCTTGGTTTGCCACATTTTATAGTGTTTTTCAATTGATTACTGTATAGACTGAACTGTTTCTCCCTTTCAGTGCATCTCTTAATGATTTTCAGTAATTAATCAAGTTCGACCATAACAGTAGTCTTTTGCTGCACAGTTTGGTTTTTCTGTCTCTAGACTTGACCTCACGTATAAAACATATCTCTGTGGAGATCGCTTGGTCACTTGAGATGTGGGCGCCTGAGCTTTTGCTGTGCATGATTGCAACCTAGCTATGGGTTGATCTCTCCAGAATATAAGAGGGTTGTGTGTACTGCATATTTGGGTGGAGTTCAGACTTCTTTAATTTCATGCATGGTATCTGCTTCCAGAGGAGGATGGGTAAAAAGTCTGTCTTTTCCACTACTAATGGACCGGAAGTTTCACTTGTGCTGGCCTCAAACTACCAGGGCACTATCTGCCAGTCAGCATTCTGAGCTGAAAGTATGTATTGCCATGTCAGTGTGTCTGACCTCAAACCCAATAATCAGTAGTCAGGTGTGTCCATAGGTTTGTTTATAGGACCGTTTAAGTCTCTTATATTTAGAGATGATTTGGCAGAAGCCCTGACCCTCCTCCAGTGTTCAGACGTGAAGGAAGCAATTCTGTTACGAGTGCTGACTTTAGGACACAGAGGAGGTGAGCAAGGGAGAAGTAGAAGAACTTGGATCCTTTGGGGTGGTCAGAGTTGAATGCAAAGTGAGAAAAGGACAGAACATTGTTGAATAAACAATGAGGAAACAAGCAATCTTTGTCTTTCTTCTTGGTTGTTTTTGTTATTATTACCCTAGGGTCACGGGTGGCGGGCAATGGATGGTTCTAAAGGAGGGTAAGGTGTCTCTTTCTTTCTGAAAGATCACTGCCAGCAGTACTCTGTTTACAGGTCCATTTCAGTAAGAAACTAGCAGATGAGGGAAAGCGGCCTTCGTGCCACTGGAGAATATTGAAAATTCTTCCACTGACATATCATGGAGTGCATCTCCACTATCCAGATACAGGTGTCTGGTGCCCACTTAGGTGTTGATGTCCCTGTGATCCACTTCTTGCTGTGCCATACTCATTGTTGGACATTGGAGAGGCTAGATCTACTTTTACCACTTCAGTCTGACCTACTGTAGGGGCGATGCTGGACTTTGGAGGGCTCACATTCACTGTTCCCACTCCAACATAAGCAAAAGGAGTGAAAGTGTTGGACTTTGGAGGAATCACATATACTGTTCCCACACCAATGTAAGCAAAACCAGGGAGAGTGTTGTAGTTTGAAGGGAACAGATTTACGATTTCCACTCCAATCTGAGCAGTCGTATGGAAAGTGTTGCACATTGGAGGTGACAGATCTACCATTCCCATTCCGGTATAAGCACGTTTACCATTCCAACTACTAATTAATAACAAAAACGCAAATATAGAAAATAACAAAAACACTTAAACATTTTGAAAATAAAAAAATATACATTTAATCTAAATATTTGAAATGTATACACTTCCCTCCCTACTATAAAAAAAAAGACATCAACAAAACATAAAATTATTTAAAACATATAAGAAATAAAACATTAGTTAACCGCCTGGATGCCCAGTATGAGCTGGTCTCGTCCTCGGCCACTGTTGCTGTGTCCCAAGGACGAGACCAACTCGTCCTTTACCCGACCTACCCCACCCCACCATGGGCCTCCCACCCACACCCCCGTCAGTGATGGAAGGGGAATAGCTCCCCCCCCCCCCAATTGACGTCTGATGACGTCCGCGCTCAATCGCGCGCTGACCTCATCAGGGGTCGCCTCCCTTTGCGATGGAAGGTGAGCTTCCAGCGTGGATCGGAAGAGAAATGGAAAGCATTTCTCTTCCGATCGGGAGGTTGGGGCAGCAGAGGCATGAAAGGAAAGGCCTTTCCTTTTAAGACTCTTTGCGCACTTCTTCAGGCAATCGTGAAGCGATCGGGCTGCAGAAGTGCCCACTAGACACCAGGGAGTTTATTTTTTTGATGTTTACTTAAAAGCGGAGCGACCCCTTGAGCAAGGGTCACTCCCCAAAGGGGCAATTTTTTTAAAGGCCTTTTTGCCGAAAGTACTGTAATTTGGCCAAACCTCTAGACGCCAGTAATCATTTACTTATTTATTTTTATTTTTTAACAGGAGGGAAGCAACCCATTAGGCAAGGGTCGCTCCCCTCGGGGGCAAATTTATTTTAGGAAATTTTTGCCCACCTTGGTGGTAGATCGGCCTATTTTTATTAGGGGGCAGAAATCATTAGACGCCAGAATTTATTTTTTTTGCACCAATTTCACATAAGTGGCGCAACCCCTTAGGCAAGGGTCGCTCCCCTGGGGGATAAATTTATTTTAGGCCATTTCTGCCCCCCTTGGGGGCAGACCGGGCTATTTCTATTAGGCCCATGTGCCCTTGGGGGGTAGAAACCACCTAGGCACCAGGGATTGGTGTGTGTGTTTTGTTTGGGGGGGGCAGCCCCTTGGGCATGGGTCGCTTCCCATGGGGGCACATTACTGTTAGTCATTGCTCGCCTATTTCTGAAATGCCCCTCTGCCTCCAAGGAGGGCAGAAAGCCCAGCAGACACAAGGGAAGAATTGGCCATACCCCACCCCAAATAAATGCGGACAAAGTTGTTCTGACCACCAGTGGGCAGATGGGGCAATTACCCCTGATCCACTCTCCGTGGGGCAGAAAGCCTACTAGCTGTCGGGGAATTAAAAAAAATTGTGGGGTGGTGGCTACCACCCCACAATTATGGGCATGGGAATGCCCCCATCCCAACTGAAGGGGGTAACAGTCTTAAAGCTCTTCCCCTGCACACTAAAACATCTTATCCCATGGCAAGCAAGAGGCCATTTGATTATTTTGGGTTTTGGTTTTACATTTTGGGCATGAGAGCTTGTCTAACTCTCAATATCGTCCCACTTGGAATGGTGAGGGCTGCACCTTTTAGACTTTGGGATGCTGCCATGTAGAAAAATCTATGAGACCTAGACACATCTGAAACCTAAACATCTGGGTGAGTCCAGGGTGGTGTGCTTCACATGCACCCGCACCATTTTCTTGACCACAATGCCCTGCAAACCTCCAACTTTGCTTGAAATCACACATTTTTCCCACATTTTTGTGATGGAACCTTCCAGAATATGCAGAAATCCACAAAATTCCTACCCCCCAGCATTGTCGCATCTATACCGATAAAAATTCTGCCCCACGTGTCAGCCTAAAAACGTTTTTTCCAAACTGCCCTTTTGGACCTATTTTGGTTCCCCCTCATTTTCAACATGTTTTTGTTTCTTCCCTGTCACAGGCACTTGGCCCACCTACACAAGTGAGGTATCATTTTTATTGGGAGACTGAGGGGAACGTTTGATGGTAGGAAATGTGTGCCGGTGTGGTGTTCCCACACAGAAATGAGGGGAGAATGTGATTTATTTATTTTTACCAAAATTTGAGGTTTGCTGAGGACTCTGGATAAGAAAACACTGGGGATCCACTCAAGTCACACCTCCCTGGACTCCTTGGGGTGTTTAATTTTCAGAAATGTTTCGGTTTGGTAGGTATCACTAGATTGCTGCTGAGCCCAGGACCAAAACGCAGGTGCCCTCCCCCGCAAAAACAGGTAGTTTTGTATCTGATAACTTTGATGTGTCCACATAGTGTTTTGGGGCATTTCCTGTCGTGGGCACTGGGCCTGCCCACAGAAGTGAGGCACCATTTTTATCGGGAGACCTGGGGGAAACGCTGGGTAGAAGGAAGTTTGTGGCTCACCTCAGATTCCAGAACTGGAGAGAGCCCCACAATTAACCCCATCCTGGATTCCCCTAGGTGTCTAGTTTAAAAAAATGCACAGGTCTGGTAGGTTTCCTTAGGTGCCGGCTGAGCTAGAGGCCAAAATCCACAGCTAGGCACGTTCCAAAAAACACGTCATATTTCAATGTGAAAATGTGATGTGCTCATGTTGCATTTCCCATCGCGGGCATCAGGCCTACCCACTCAAGTGAGGTACCATTTTTGTCTGGAGACTTGGGGGAACACAGAATAGAAGAACAAGTGTTATTACCCCTTGTCTTTCTCTACATTTTTTCTTTCCAAATGTAAGGCAGTATGTAAAAAAGATGTCTATTTGAGAAATGTCCTGTAATTCACATGCTCGTATGGGGACCCCGGAACTCAAAGATGTGCAAATAACCACTGCTTCTCAACAACTTATCTTGTACCCATTTTGGAAATACAAAGGTTTCCTTGATACCTATTTTTCACTCTTTATATTTCACCAAATAATTTGCTGCATACCCGGTATATAAAGAAAACCCATTGCAAGGTGCAGCTCTTTTTTTGGCTCTTGGTGCCTAGGGTTCTTGATGAACCTACAAGCCCTATATATCCCCGCAACCAGAAGAGTCCAGCAGACGGAACAGTATATTGCTTTTGAAAATCTTACATTGCAGGAATAAGTTAGAGTAAAATGTGGAGAGAAATGGCTGTTTTTTCACCTCAGTTTCAATATTTTTTATTTCAGCTGTTATTTTCTGTAGGAAAACCTTGTACTATCTTCTCAAATGACTCCTTGCTGAATTAAGATTTTTTCTACTTTTCAGAAATGTTTAGCTGTCTGGGATCCAGCATTGATTTCACACCCATTTCTGTCACTAACTGAAAGGAGGCTAAAAGCACAAAAAATAGTAAAAATGGGGTATGTCCCAGTAAAATGCCAAAATTGTGTTGAAAATGTGCTTTTCTGATTCAGGTCTGCCTGTTCCTGAAAGTTGGGAAGATGGTGATTTTAGCACCGCAAACCCTTTGTTGATGCCATTTTCAGGGAAAAAACCTCAAGCCGCCTTCTGCAGCCCATTTTTCCTATTTTTGTTTTATTAACTTTTTGCTGTATTTTGGCTAGTTTCTTGGTCTCCTCCAGGGGAACCCACAAACTCTGGGTACCTATAGAATCCCTGGGATGTTGGGGAAAAAAGGACACAAATTTGTCATGGGTAGTTTATGTGGAGAAAAAGTTATGTGGGCCTAAGCGCGAACTGCCCCAAATAGCCAAAAAAAAAGCCTGGCACCTGAGTTACAGAAGACGTGACAGCAAAGGGGTTAATTTTTAAATGGAAGCATTACAATACATGTAAAATTCACTCACACAATTTTATAATTAAACTGGTAAACCAATTAATTAAAAAACACAAATAATTCATTTACACAATTATCAATTAAAATTAAATGACATAAAATTAATTAATTATAAATACAAAAAAAACAATTTAAGTAATTTGCCACCCAAATCGGCTACAGACTCAACAAGCTGCTACTAAATAAAAATTTCAAAAATTAAAAAAATACCATTATAACATTATGGCTTTATAATGATAGAATTGGTAATATGTGTATCCAGTTCATTAATCATAAAACATATTTTATGCAACTGTCCTAAAACAATAATATATTCAACAATGTTAAAAAACATTACCTATCTAAAAATCGAAATTCTTCACTTAAATATTCTGTGCCGTGATATTTTTGCATAGACTCTATTTTGACACAATATTTTTGTATCACAATATTTTTCCCTCTGTATTTTGCTAAATCACCATCTAGAGGAGAAGACGTCACCAGCCCGCTTCTGTGCCCCTGACATCAGCCAACGGCACAGAGTAGTCGTAGTATCACTGGGCAGGCAGAGGGGCACTCCTGCCTCCTTACGTGCACGCTGATGGAGTTATTTATCCTAGTGTCAACAATTACAGACCCCAAAAAACAGGTGCAAGTAGCGTTTGTGCTGGGTGTCCCCTGTGTTTTTGCCCCTAATAGACACTTCTGTGCAAACAAATAGAAATACAAATTCTTTGCATCATTGATGCAACCATTTTTAGATCATTTTGTACGCTTTATGTCGATAGTTCAAACTAAATGATGTCGACAAGTGTCCGGGCAAAGTGGAAATGAGCACAGTTTGTGTTTGATTCCTGTTTTGTGCATTTGGTACTAAAACGAGCACTGGTGCTGTTTGCTCCCTTCTGATCTTCTTCACCAAGAGACTCCTGTGAACCGACCAGTGTCGCAGTCTGAAAGGGCGAGGAAAGGAGACCGACTTTGTTTTTTGGGAGAGTGGTCTTGAGTGTTCCTGTTTGATATATTAAAGCAGCTAATACTTCTTTGAATTACAATTTTACTCTTTTAAAATGTAGCTTTGTTCTGGTGCTTGGTGACCACTGTGCTAGACTTGGTTGCTTCACCCAGCCAAGAACAGATGGGCAGCTGTCTTTCCTTCTGGAACACTTGAGTGCCTGTTTAGGATTTGTTTGCTGACGTGTGGAGTGTGGTTTTAAAGGGGGGTGGCTGCAGCTGTCACCAGAATGAATCTGTGTTCCTCACTGATTCTGTGTTTTAGCTGGACTATTCTGGAAGTGATGAAGAGTGAGGATACTCCATCTGGTGTTCTCTTAAATGCTGCTGTTTGCTATTTGTATGCAGAGGGATTTGCTGTGTGATGTCAGAAACTCACGTATTGCTGGTTTAGTTTGATATATTTCAAGACTAATGCAAAATTATAGGAAAGTAACACATAAGCTTAAAAAATATGTTTTCTAGATGACCGTGTTGATTTGATATATTTAAAAAGAATCTTTAAAAGCATGTTTGCCAAAGAACCATATTTCAAGCTCAGTAGTTGTTTCGGGTGACTTCATGGTGATTACATGGCAGTCAGTCAGGCATTGGCGACACATTATAGATGCAAATATTTGTATTATGCTGCTAGTTTTAATAAAAGCTCTTTTAGCGGAACTCAGTGACTCGCCACAAGCATAATAATTTATCAAGGTGAGCTTTTTAGAAATTATTACGCTTTACAAGCCAACATTCCAACTAAACATTCTTCGGTTGCCTGACAGCAACGACCAGAGTACATCAACCTTCTTTGTTGGGGTGTGTTCATTTACTGCAGAGACTTTTTCTGAGGAGTACCCTAGTGCCCTCTTGCGAGCAGTCTAGAGTTCAATTTAGATATCAATCCTTTTTCTACCTGGGAGTGGAAACCCTGGGAGAGGTGGTTGCTCCTGATGCTTAAGGCCAGGACCTGGGGATTGCTCCCATTCAGTGCATCCAAATTTGAGATAAGAAGTCAGCTGCACATTTCATTTTTTTCTTGGGCGAGCTGTCTGGCTGCTGCAATGTAAGTGGATTTATTTGTGGGTTTAGAACAGGAAGAATTCATTGCTGAAAATTGTTTTTGTAATATTAGGTGACACAAACTCTTTGCTGTTAGGAAATGAAGAGCAGAGAACTGATGTTTACCTTGGAGTTTTAGGCATGTTTTTCCTGTTGTGTTACTCTTTCGGGTGTGCGATTCTTTTGTTTTCACTTTGAAAGACCTGATACTAAGGTAACTGAGTGCAAGCTGTGAGTTATTGGTGTGAAGATAACTTACTACCATCTAGTTTAGGCTGCCATTCACCTATTCCTTCCTGTTTCTCTAGATTTGTTTGCAAGGTTTTTCGTTTATAAAATCTGATACTCAGCGATTCTGAATTTGTGGGATTTTGAAAACTCGTGTCCTAAATCTTCCTAATATTTCTAGTCGTCCATCATCACGCAGTACGACCTCGAGGGGAGTGTTCTACAATCTTAAGTTTGTGCTTCCCAGTTAGTTATTCGCATTAAAGCTCATGAATTTCTCTGTGTTATGCGTGCTCTGGTTGGTTGTTTGTACCTATTAATTTTTGTGCTTTGAGGGGGTTCATTCTCCCTAAGCCCCCTCCAAAGAATGCCCCGATTGATCCTCATGTGGCCCAATGTTTTACCTTCTGCAGGATATCTTGAGGTGCAGTGAGAAGAGTCGGGCAGCAGAGGGAGCGGCGACTTCTCAGCGGGACGGCCAGAGGGAAGAAGCTGGGGATAAGAAAAAGAAGAAATCGGCATCAGCCCACTCTACACCACCACTGCACAACTCAGCGGGCGGCAATGGGAAACTGTCGCAGACCCCGCCACAGCAGCCGACAGCAGCACAGAACTCCACGGTGAGCAGTGTAGCGGCACTAAGCCAGCGTACTCAGGATTGCTTGACTCGTACCAAATGTGCCCACAGAGCCAGACTTTCTAATCACTGTTTCTAAAGACACCTTATGTAGCAAATCCCAAGTGTTCCTGCGAAACATCTCAAACCTCTGGTGTGCATTAACCAGTTATGTCAATGTACTTATGCGGCTAAGCACCACGTCTATCCTTCTTTTTTTTTTTTTTTTTTTTTTTTTATAATGGTATTTTCCCTTGCTAGTTTCTCATAGTGTTATTTTTTTAAAGTGTATTTCTTTAAGTTTCTAATGACAACACGCGCATATTTTCGAATACGTTTTTGGTTGACCTCAGCACCTTAGTATAGTTTTTTATTGGTGATTGCCGCTGGCATTATCTTTCTTCCTGTGGAACATAGGAAAGTGTTAAGCCTGTAGGTTCTGTTCCAAAGCTTTGCAGTCTTGCTTATGGCTTTAGTGAGCTCCAAGCTATGATAAGTATATTGGCTTTTCGTATGTGACTAAAAGCTCGGTTGTCTCCCGGCATTTAAGTAATGGCTGTCTCTGTCGCTGAGCTCTGTGATTTTCATCCTCATCTCTGGTATCGAAGCTTTGCCCTGACTGTGGTTGTCGGGCTGAGATCTGATATTCAGCCCCAGTGATTTGTCCTTAATCTTGGGATCTGTTGCTTGGTCCTATTAGAATCTTAAGATCCAGGACTTTCACTCTGTCCCCGGATCAGGTGCTCCTTGAATGATTTAAGGGAGAGCCATAGATCCAATAGTTCGTCCCCAGGTGTAACTCTTGCCCCATCCTACAGAGCTCAACACTTAGGATCTAAGCCCACTCTCCGTTGCTCAGTTATAAGGATGTGGCACATGCCTTTTGGTTCTAGTTAGAAGATCAGGTATCTGGTGAGAAGCTTTTGGACGTGTACCAACTCTACATTATCTGATAAGCTATTCTAGCAGAGATTCTCTTTCTTGGCATTTAATACCTTGTGATAGATTATGTGGCTCGGGTCCTGTGTGTTCTGCCCCTGACTCTGATTCACACTAAGGGGGTCATTATGAGTTTGGCGGGCGGAAAAGGCCGTCCGCCAAACTCCTACGGTCAGGTTGCCGCCAGTGCAGCTGCCTTCCCACACGCCCCATTAGGAGTTTCCTGCTGGCCCAGTGGGAATCAGGCTACAACATTGACGCCGGCTCATAATAGAGCCGGTGGCAATGCTGCAGTGCGTAGGGTGTATCAGCACCCGTCGCACTGTTCACTGTCTGAAAAGCAGACAGTGAACAGTGCGACGGGGCTGGCCACGAGGGCCCCTGCAGTACCCAGGCCAAGTGCATGGGCAGTGCAGGGCCCCCCTGCACCCTCTCTCCGCCAGCCTTTACATGTTGGTGTTACCGCCATGTAAAAGCTGGTGGAGAGGGGGTTCGTAATCCCCAGGGCAGCACTGCCCCTGAGGATTAAGACCGCTAGCACCGTCAGTCCCTCCTGTGGAGGAAAGCTGGCAGTGTTGGCGGTCTGACCGTGGTGCAAATGCCACGGTCATAATGTGGTGGTCAGACTGCCACCAAAGTGGTCGGACCACTGCTTTGGCAGGGGTCAGAACGCCAGGGTCGTAATGAGGCCCTAAGTGTGCTAACTGCCAAAGCTTCCTTTGTTTAACACTGTACTATCCTTTGATCTTGCCACAAAGTGGAAGGCTGGGGACGATTGTAGAGCCGTCTGGTCTCAGGATGGACTGGTGTACCCCGCGCGCATACACTCGGTGGACGAGGAAGACGGCAGCTGCCTGCTCGTGTATGAGGGCTATGGAAATGAGGAGGAGCAAACACTGGACAACCTGCTGCCACCAAGCCCACCCAGTGATGAGAAGACAAAACCGCGGAAAAGGGTAATTGGCAACCTGCGTTTTTAATTCTTTATGCCGGTGTTACTTCTGCTGTGAACATTACCCCAACACAGGGCAGGTGTGCAACACAGGGGGACCAAATTATGCTGCAAGAAATGGCAAATTATGCAACAAAGTACAGCACATTATGTGGCAGTATTACTGCATGTGTTTGTATTTGTCTTTTTTACACATGTTAACACTGCCTGGGCAAAGGTTCCACCTCGTTAGTAACTGTTAACACTCAAATACAACAATGGGCAATTGAAAGGGGGCCAGTGCCAATTTTGCAAGGGCCTTCCACTGAGTGGCAACACATGTTGCCACCTGTTTATTGCATTTTAATCTGCAAGCTATGCAGCAGATGTTAGATTATGTGGAAAATGCGGCAAATCCATAATTATGTGGAAAATGTAGCAGCAAAATCATACAATTCTAGTGGCCCTGCTCTAACCCGTGCCTTGCATATCAGGTCTCACCAATTATTAATCTCTCGGGTACTGCTGAAGGAGCAGCAAATCAGTTTTATCTCTCTCTTGTGTTCCCTCTCTACCTTCTTTCTCTGTTCTCCCCGTCTCTTTCTCCCACTCACTCATGTTTCTCCTTCTCTGTCTTTCAATCCATCCCGCTCTTCCTCCTATTTTATTCTGCCTCTTATCCACCTCTTTCTCTGTTCCTTCACCTGTCTCTGTAAATGGCCTGCTCAAAGGTTCTCTTACTCCAGCTCTCTCTTTTCTTCCATGTGTCTCTTTCTCTCTCACACACACCAGCTGCGCTGCCTTCCATTGCATACAACCCAGGCAGCTCCACTGCAAGCTTCCCTCGCGCTCAAACAGGGTACAGCCCGACCAGCAGCACAAGCGTCACTCACACACTGCTCGGGCACAGCCAGCAGGCACGGAGGCATCCCTTACATACAGCACAGGTGCATCAGAGCAATGTGTCCTTACACAGCACGTCCAGCAGCTGTGCAAGCTTCCATCACATACAACCCAGGCAGCTCCACTGCAAGCTTCCCTCACACTCACACCGGGTACAGCCCGACCAGCAGCACAAGCGTCACTCTCACACTGCTCGGGCACAGCCAGCAGCTGTGGAGGCGTCCCTCACATACAGCACAGGCAGCAGAGCAATGTGTCCTTACACAGCATGTCCAACAGCTGTGCAAGCTTCCATCACATACAACCCAGGCAGCTCCACTGCAAGCTTCTCTCGCGCTCACACCGGGTACAGCCCGACCAGCAGCACAAGCGTCTCTCACACACTGCTCGGGCACAGCCAGCAGGCGTGGAGGCGTCCCTCACATACAGCACAGGTGCAGCACAGGCAGCAGAGCAATGTGTCCTTACACAGCACGTCCAGCAGCTGTGCAAGCTTCCTTGACACACAGAAGACACATTCTTATAAAGAAGTTAAAGGGTGGTTTTACAATAGTTATAATGTTTTATGTATTTCATATTCCATTTTCCTTTTTTCATTTTACCCGCAATATTTGGTTTGATTTGCTCCTGTACAAAAAAAACTCCCTGTAAGACATGGAACCGGTGACTGAGTGTCAGTTATCCACTTGTAAAATGGCACTGCTATGGCAAAAATATTGGTGGAGGTCTTAGCACAAAGGTAGAGCTTTTGCTTCGGGGTGGGAGGTTCAGGGGTGTGCCCAAACATTTATTTCTACATCAAACACTTTGCTCAATGCCTCACTGTAAGTCTCCCAGGCAGCCGTAAACTCCTCGCATTTCTGCCTCGTCACTGTGTGTGGGTAAGGTTGAAGGGTTGGGGCATGTAGACTCTTGCAACTTCGTATGCCTCTGCTTTGACTGTGGGTCAGGCAAAATGCAACTGTTAAAATCCATTGTTTTTGAGGGATCTCTCAGATCTTCATAAACTTATTCAGCATGATAAACCCCACAGGATAACAGTCTCCCCTTAGAAATCCAAGCCATAGGATTTCACCATCTCTGCTTTTGCGTTTTGTCATCAGTGGAAGGTCGGAGATGCGTGCAGCGCGGTGTGGTCTGAAGACGGGTGCGTCTATCCTGCTACTGTGAAGTCAATCGATTATGAGGCCGGAACCTGTGTGGTTGTGTACGATGGTTACGGGAACAAAGAAAAACACAACTTGGATGAGATTGTGTCTGTCTGCAGCAGCAGCGATGGAAGCTCCTCTCCGACGATGACACAAGTGAGTGATAGTTGGTTGTTTTGAGTGGATGTGGCAGCCCGGCAACACTGGTACTTGCTTCCATCGTAGAAAATTGTGTTTAGAACTGGGGCGTGGCAGAAGTATTGGCAAGAGCATGCTCTAATCAAGTTACTGGTCCTGGTAAGCATGTAATGACACTCCTTGCTGGTGGGTCATTTAACAGTGTTATTGACAGAAGCAAGTTCTAACAGTGCCACTTGCAGGACAGTGGCTAACAGCATTACTGGTTGTAGTATGATCTCTCAGCCTTACTGACCCAAACAGGATCATATAAAGTTATTAGCAAAAGTAAGGTCAAACAAAATTACAGGAAGCAGCGAGGTAACGAAGGGTCCTGGCTAGTGCGGGGTCTGCCGCGTTTCCTTTCATAAGCGGTGTCTTGGAAAGTTACTGGCAATAGGCGGGTCTAAGAGTGTTACTGCAGAAGGCGGGGCTCACAATGTTACGAACAGAAGGAGGGGCTAACAGTGTAGGGGGGGCTAACAATGCTGCTGAAAGGAAGAGGGTCTAGCTGCGCTACTGGCAGACTCCGAGACTAAAACACTAAAGATTCCAAAATGTTTGTCATGATTCCCAGTCTCAGTAAGGTGAAAGAAGGTTTCTCAATATTTGCTTCTTTTTCTTTAACTATGCAGAATATTACACACCCCTCGATTCCTCATTTATCCATGGATCAGCAGTATAACTCTGTGAAAGTGCCTATAGTCCAAGTGAAAAATGCAGTTCCTCCTATCTCTTTGTACCCCAAAGCACCTCATCATAGTATTTTGAAAAATCATTCCCTGGAGCAGGCAAAGATTTTTTGAAAATGTTCAAAGCTTCCACCTTGTAGTAACATGTTTCCACAGCTCTACTGTTATGCTCTGGCGTGAGCCGACGCGCCTCATTGCCCTAATGCTGGCTACCAACACCACCTGCGTAATCCCAGAACAGCCAGCATAGTCCAAAGAATAGGAAACCCAAAATCCAATAGTGGTTGGATGAGTTCTCAACTGTAGCGGAGCATACATTATATTGAGGAGAATGTTGTCTCGGTTAATGCATCTCAGGGCAAAATCCAAATAAAATCACCACTTTGTATATGACATGTGTTTTATCGTTCAGTATGAAACATTTTTACGTAGACTTTAAAAAGCATAGAATGCAAAATATGAACTCAGAATAAGTTATTGCCAAAATATCTAATGGCTCCCCACAAAGTAACCTGTTTTTGAATTTGAAACTCATTCCAACTCACTTTCCATCTGTTCTTACTGCAGTTGTTTCGTGTTTGGAGTCTCGATACTTGGTTTAGGTTCATCTTAACATTTTTGTATTTATGAAAGAGAGAGATTTTGCTAATAGAGGTTTTTATGTCTATTTGAAGCCTTTTATCGGTTTGTTTTCATATGCTTTCCTTTAAAATCTCCATTATTGATTGAAAATAACAGCCATCTCCATAAATATTGCATGTAAATAATATTTAGGTCTCAGTTTTTGAGGCCTCTGATAAATTCTATGCAGTGTGTAGAAATGGTTTGTTCAATGGCAGCAGATTTAACAGTGGAATAAAGAAACTTTAAGGTACTCGCCATGACTTTCCAGCTCTGACATGGGCATGTATCCTTCCTAGGGTCTCCGGATTGGTTTTTATTTGGCGTCCTCTGACCAACTTCCAGTACTAGTTAGAAACTTCTGCTTCCAAACAAAAAACAATAGTTTGATTGTACAAATATTTGTTCACCGCTACCATTTTCTCACAAACTCTTTGAGCAAAAGAATAACAATCTCTAATATTGACTTTGATGCGTAACATCTCTGAGTAATAACACCATGAAAGGGGATATTCATGCACAACTAGTGAGAGACCCAATTACCATAATAATGTTTCTCACCTAAGGATGAGATGTGTTCTTTGTTAAAAATAAAAATAAAATGTAATGTCTTTGATTACTTTTCATCATAATGGGGGTGGTAAATAAAAAAAAGGTTTTCATAACCAATGCTTGACTTTCCTATAATGAAGACAAGATATGCATTTCCATTCCAGTCACTTTTTAGGGTCGAGCTTGCGTTGCATGCACTCGCACATGCATATCGCAGCGAGACGCTTTAGTATTTAGAAAAGGGCTCGTAGCCCTGTCAACTTCACGTCAGTGTTTTTTATTGGTTTGTGGGCTTGCCTAATAAAATCTGCTTGCTTTCATTAGTCGAAGGCACGCATACGTCATGCCTTTTCCGGTGGCTAGCCCTCCTCGAGCGCAGCGACCAAGTACAGAAAACATGCGAGGCTCGCTGTTTTCCATCGGGCTCGTGGACTTCTTTTTCTCTAATTTACGAGCACGATCTCGCTTGGCAGAAGTCGAGCGCTTTACATAGTTAATTTCACTTTTTCGGGTTAGTACATAAATGCACTTTTGCCCGATAGGTGAAAAGTCAGGTTAGGAGTTTAAAACGAGAGCAGCTCTAACATGAGCAAACATGAGATCCGTTGCATTGTAAATGCTTGTTGCTTTTTGGTGTTTCATTTGGTCATCAAATAAAAGGTCTTCAGTTCATATATCTGATTTAAATTAATCTCTGATCTGTTTGATAACTATCTTTTGGCCTGTCTTGGGCCCTGCTTTAGATGTTGGCAGAGGGGTTGCTGTGTCACAACTGTGACAGATACCCCTTCTGCTGAAATCTAAATCCCACTGTGTCCTATGGGATTTAGATTTCGGCAGATGTGATATCCGTCGGCGGATGTGATATCCGTCGCCATTGAGACGGAGTCACCCCTCCGACAATATCTAAATCAGGCCGTTAGACAACTCAGTCATCTCACATACTGCAAAGAAATAGTTGTCTTAATATTTGTTGAAAATACGTTGTTGTGAAATTGTTATTCCGGAAATGGGCGAGGAGTCAAAATTCCATTAGTTCATAGTTGTAAATAAGTGTGCCATGGAGGCTGGTTTGGTCTGTGAAGACCTCTCTATATGATTTTTTTTCTTGTTATGTGAAAATATCAATTCAGCCCTCTCGTGAAGGACCTTTCTGAATTGTACGATTTTGAATTTTTTCTGTGGTTCCCAACTTTTTGACTTCTGTGGATCCCCACTTTATCATTACTGGAACCCGGGGGCTCCCACTGAGTAATTATTGGAATCCGGGGACCCCCCGCTGAGTCATTACTGGAAGCCACTGACCCCAGCCTAAACATTGTCGATGATTTGCGCAAAATAATACACAAAGAATACAGAAACAAGCATTCAATTACATTTTAATAGGAAGGTTGGAGCTTTTCTAAATTCAATTTAATCCACACCTCGCCCATGCTATATTCTGTTGGATGCACCTGCGGTGCTCCCACAAGTCAATCTGAGGATACTAATTTCATTTCTAGCCTCCAATTTCAAATTCCTTGACATTTAAAGTACATTTTTAAATTTCCAGTTGTACATTTAGCCACTTTATTTATATACACTTTAATAATATCTTAATATTATTTAATTCTCTAAGCAGTCACGGACCCCCTGAGCAGGCTTCGCGGACCCCCAGGGGCCCCTGGACTACAGGTTGAGAGCCACTGGTCTATTTAATTGAATGATGACATGCAGAATGTAGTTCAGTTTTTTCATTTTTTATTATTTATTTATATTTATTTTTATTTTTTATTTTTTATTTAATCATTCTTGATTCCTCGACACAAGGGCACACAGCTTGGTAATATCACAAAACTAACCGAAAGTAATTTTCTGAACTGGGTAGATCTGGGTTCAGAAGGACTATAAACCTTGGTTTAATTTCCAAGGTGTGTCTCATATCTTTAAACCCAGATCATTTCTATTATGATCCCTTAGTAAAGAAGGTCCCACCGGGCAATTCATGAACCCTGGGATGTTGTAGTTGCTCATAAACCATTAACAAAGAATGTGCACTAAAATGAATTACGAGACAAGTAAGTGTTTTTGTTTCGGGATACGCTATGTTCAGCTTGCGGTTCTTACTGTCCCAGAGGTGTCTCTTTGGGAGCTGGTGTGGTGAGTAATTGACATCTTGTTTCTCTTTGGTTCATCAGTGGAAGGTGGGTGACAGCTGCTGTGCGCTGTGGTCCGAGGATGGCCGTGTGTATTCCGCTGTGATTAAATCAGTCGACGAGGTGGCGGGCACCTGCATTGTAGTGTACGACGATTACGAAAACGAGGAAGAACAGAACCTGGCGGACTTACAGCCCACTGGCCGCAGCTCCACCGATACCAAGAAAAACCGGCAGGTGAGCAGCATAAAAAGCTGGACAGGTGTCGTGTGAGCCCCACTCCTCTCCGCTAGTGCTCGTTTTGTGGCCTAAGATGCGCCTTACTTACTTACACCTCGGAGTACCGGCAGACCTTGGTCCATACTTCAAGCTTGAGCAGCGGAACCATTTTCTGTTCCAGTACCAAGCGTACGGCTCTGTATGTGGCCTCTGTACTTATTCTGGTAGCATCTCCTGATAGAGTAGGAGGAGAACGCAAACTGCTGTGCCCATACACCATGACCTCTACCCACATCAACTAGTATTTTTATAGTCACCACCTTGCCCACTTACGCCAAGAGGCACCTGTCTGGCTCCTGATCATGTGGGCCAAAACTATGGCAAGATGTTTGGGTGACAGAGATCATTCTAACGTTTGTGCGTTTTCTTTTTTGCTGAAAGGACGAAGAGGATTCGGATTGGGTTTACAAGAGGCAGAGCTCCATCTCCTCCCAGGAGATGTCACGAGGCTGGAGGAAGCCGAGCCAGAAGTCGGAGTGGCTGTATTCCTTTCCACCTCCACCGCCGCCTCCTCCACCGCCGCCTCCTCCTTCCCTGCCCCCACCGCCTCCAAAGGTGAGGGATTGTTTGCATCTTGTGTGATTGCGCACCCCCTGCCACCTGGTGTTGGCTTTGGATGGGGGGGAGAGAATAGTGCTATCTGAACAGCATAATCATAACTGAAAGCCACTTCAGTTTGAGTCCAGTGGTACGGGGTCGTGGCAGTGTTGAAAACATCCTGGCCCACCAGAAACAAAACCTTGCTTACTCTGCTGCACAAAGGGCACCTGGATGGATAGGACAGCACGCCTGCTGGAAATAGGGTTTGTGAGAGAGCACAGAGGACAAGCTGCATAACATGTAAACCACAGATGATTGGAATCCATCTGCCCAGGAAGGTGTGGCTGTCCTCTGTTTACCAGTCCTGAAAAACAAAAAAAGTGATGGGTGGAATGCTTGAATTAATCTCAGCCACTGTTAAATTACTCTGGGCCGTATGCCATCTCTTTTGCTCATTATGTGACTACAGACAGTGACCAACTCTTTGCAAATCAGGCTTTGTCCTCTTCCAATAGGCACAGTCCAGTCCGAACTGGTAGGCCATTTCCCCTCTCAGTGGGGATGAAGACTAACTAGCCCTAGTGGGGATTAGCTCCCTGCGCTCCACAGGAGTTGAGGTGCCCCTCACTGGTGAGGTCTGGTAAAGCAAGGTCTGGGGTGGCTTATGTTCCGCAGGCAAACATCAGGCACTTTCTTCCATCTGTCTGAATGAGAGCCCCATAACACAGTTCCTGAAATGTTGACATGTTTGAGGATAGAGTGACAGAGGTTGGGGAAGGGCAGGTGAGAAGGTCTGTCGTTTTGGGTTGTTCTCGGATGCAGCCGCTGATACTGAAGACCCCCATTTGTACCAAAGCTTCTAACTAGTCTTTACATTGTATGCAAGCTGTTTGTGCGCACTCTTGTGTGATGTTGCCTGCTCCCTGATCTTACCACTTTTGTCTCCTCCTTTAGAATTGCTTCTGGCCTCCGCCCCCACCCCCGGTACGAGCTCACCTGCCAACCTGGCATGGCTGGCACGCAGTGAGTACAACCTTTTTGTCCCCACTGGCTGTGTGATGGCAGAGAGGTGCTGGCAGTCCCACCCACGCCAGCATCTCCTCCACTCAACTGTGTCCAGTCATATCTGTAGCAGAGCATGACCTAGCGACTCTGCCAGCGATTAAGGAGTTTGCGAGCTAGTGAATATTCTGCAGGCTGTGCAACCAGGATGACCAGAGTTCGAATCATGGCTTCCCTTGTGCCCAAAATGGTGCAACCCTGTTTCGCTCTGTGCCTTATGTGGCTCCACCCATCATTGGGTATGGTTAAAGGTAGGCAAGGCTTCAGAATTAGGTGCTGTGTAAAAAGTTGTGACTTTAAATGTCCATACACTTACTGACACTGCCACAGCTCTGCTTTAAGGGAATGTTTGCACAAGGACCTCCCCACCAATGGTGGACACAAATTGTCAATGACTGTACAGTCTGGTGACCATTAATGTGAGTCGCTGGCACTGTGAGACACCATCAGGGCATGAGGCACCTTTTAGACATGGCCCTTAGACACATATTTTCCAGGGGTTGGAGGGTGGGAGGATGACTCACCAGAGTAGAGAATGAGGCCCCTGTTTGGGCAGAGAAAGGAGAGAGTAAAGTTTGGAGCTTCACATCCTCTGTGCAGTTCAATAAGTGACCACTAGGGGGCGCTGTCAGTCAGAAAGTATGTTTCAGGAGCTGCTTTCCTTGAAGCACTGGGGCTCTCCTGAGTTCTGAGGTGCCTTAGGTCACCCTGTGGACCCCCATGGAATCACTGCGGGAAGCAGAAGACCCTGGCCTAAGCAGTTTCTATGACTTGATCCTCAAAATATTGCACAAAAATGCATAACCAAAGACCAAACAACACAAATTATGAAGTACTGTATTTAATAAACCAAAAAAATACAAACATTGATTTTAATGGGAAGTTTGGATCTTTTCAGAATGTAGTTCTGCTAGAATGCAGCACATCGCTCTCTCTTTGCTGCTAATGCCCACCCTCTTTCTGTGGCACAGCCCAGTGCTTCAGTGGAAGCCGCCAGTCATCCCTACTGCGCTCCGTTTGCTGCACTTGTTTTGCTCTGTGAAACAAGCTAATGAGTCCAAGTTAATTTTTAGCTTCCAATTTCAAATTCCTTCACATTTAGAGTGGAATTTAGAGTCCCCCCCCCACCACAGCTGCAATTTATTATCGTTTTCTTGCAAAGGGGCGGGGCCATGGGGGTGACGAGCAGCAAGGGGACTGCACAGCCCTCCCCCTCAGAGTGCATTTCTGTTTGGCTGGCCATCTCGGGCCGGCCAAACACACATGCGCACTGTGCTCTCTGCAGCCTGGCACTGTGTTGCCGGGCTGGAGAGAGCAGGCACAGGTTCCAAGTCTGCCTGGGAGCGCCCTGGCTGAGCGCTCCCAGCCAATGCTAATGCTGCTCTGAGCAGCGTCAGGATAGGCCGCAGGGCAGGCTGGGAGCCTGTGCCTGCAGCAGAGGAGGCTCATGTAAAAAGCATTGGCACAAAAGACATCTAGTGAAGTTCCCTCTCAGACAAACTCTGTCCTGGGAGAAGTGGGTTTGAACAAGGAGTGGGTATTGCTTGGGAAAAGGAGAAACGTAGGTGGGGGAGTGAGAGACGATAGTTCCAGAAAGAAGGGATGGAGGAAAGGGAGGAGAGAACTAAGCTAAGCAACAGGTATGGGATGGAGAGGAGGTAACACAGGGAAAGGGAAACATCAAGGGGAACGGATAGAGAGATGGGAGAGGAACACACACTGATAATGTAAAGGCATGTAGAGATATCAGGGAGAGAGAAGAAGAGATGTAGGTGTGACGTGAATGGAGATGAAATGATGACCTGGAAACTCATACTGTAGGCGTGAGATGTAGGTGTGACGGAGAATGGACATGAAGTGATGACATGGAGACTTATACTGTAGGCGTGAGATGTGGGTGTGACAGTGAATGGAGATGAAGTGATGAGGCGTGAGATGTGGGTGTGACAGTGAATGGAGATGAAGTGATGAGGCGTGAGATGTGGGTGTGACAGTGAATGGAGATGAAGTGATCACCTGGAGACTTCTACTGTAGGCGTGAGATGTGGGTGTGAAAGTGTATGGACATGAATTGATGACATGGAGACTTATACTGTCGGCGTGAGATGTGGGTGTGACAGTGAATGGAGATGAAGTGATGGGGTGTGAGATGTGAGTATGACAGCAAATGGACATGAAGTGATGAGGCGTGAGATGTGGGTGTGGCAGCGAAGGGAGGGTCAGCCCATAACCCGCGCCTGTCTTTGCTCTCCGCAGTCCTCCCAGCTGCCCCCACCACCTCCTCCGCCGCCGTTTTTCAGCACAGACTGGGAAGACTACGACGAAGATGAAGAGGAGGATGAAGATGCTCTGGCTTGTATGTTAATGGCCTGGTACATGACCGGGTACCACACCGGCTTCTACATGGTAAGGTGTGATAACTCATCAACCACACAAAGGTACAGGGCCTCCCTCGTCTGTGTTGGGATGTAATGTTATGTTAAGCCACAGAGTTTGTGTGTCACTCTGTTCACAGCTCCTGGCAGTCCTGGCATTGTTTGGCTGGTAGTTACTCTTGGGATGGCACGCTGGGAGACTGCCCCTGTGACAAATAAAGATACCCGACTCTCAGCCATGAGTTTGAGTTAAAACCCCTAATCAATTATTATTGTCCTGAGACCAACTTATTTATTGAGTCTGTTGGATTTCAGGGTGGTTGTGTTTTCTCACTCTCCAGCCACCCAGCCTGCTAAATTCTGGTTGCGACCACGGTAATCTCAGTGCTGGGGCCTGGTCTTCCCAATAACCACGTCTATGCAGAAACAGTGGATACATGCTGGGCCAGTGGCTCTGCCGCTGGGGTGTAATGCAGCTCATAGTACTGTCAGTGATGTAATTGGTTGTTGAGTCAGGTTCGAGTGGCCACCAGTGGCCCTGGTGCAGTTGCCGGGTAAGCAATCCTGCCAAGGGGTCTTTTCACTCCATCCCTAGGTAGCTATCAGTCCTAGCACACTGTTTTGCTTTCACTAATGACCGAGCTGACAAAAATCTCTGGAATGCACTTCTCAGTTCAAAGAAGACATTTATTATTATTTCACCACGAGGTTCCTAAAAAGGAGATTAGCATGTTGAAAGCACACGTTTAAAAATAGTCACAGCAAGGAAAGGAAAAAATACTAAAGTGATTTGCAATTGCAGTATGCACAGCAAATATATATAGTTATGTTATATTATGCAAAGCAAATAATGAAGTAAAAATTCATCACCGTAGGGCCTGCCAAGCTCTTCATCTTTCTCATGCTAGCAAGACGATTACCCCATTTGACTGCGATAAAGAGATTACCACCCTCACGGGACAGATATCAGGCATCCGACGTCAAGAATCCTGATTGAGGCCACTCTCCATCTCGCTGTCGTACTGGGTCTTTTATACCTTAAAAAACCAGAAGGAGCTTTCTGGAAAAAAAAACCCTGATTTAGCAATTCAAACCTGCTGGCTAATTTAGGTCAGAGTTGAAAGAAACAGGTTGGAACGGGCCAGTTTCCCAAGATGTCTCTCTCAAGCCTAAGCCGTTCCCTGCTGTTCTTATCATACTGACTGACTAACTCCCCCATAATGTGTCCTAGCTCTTCGGTGAGAAAGATCACGAAAACAAGCAGTTTACAATGTGGAAAAATACAAACAGATTTAACACAGCAGTGTCTAATGCTACGATAAAGTCAATAGGCAGCTAAACTGAGTACAAAATGTAGTCTGCAACGGCCGAACACTGGACAGCTAATCCAGGTGCAAAGTGGTGCAACACAAAGAAGTGTGGGTTCATGGCATACTCTGGTAGCTTTCAAATTGTAGAGCCATCTCTGGTGACTAAATTCACCCAAGTGGAGGTGGTAATTTAGATATATTCCCCTTCGGTGTGGGGCACACTGGTAGCAGCAGCCTGTTTATGCTTTGCTAACCATCTCCTGCACGACTACTAGTCTGGCTTCAGATCCCGCTCCAGCACAGAGACCGCTACCCTAAAATGGAATGAAATGTAGATTTATATAGCGCGGCTTATCACCCGTGAGGGCCTCAAGGCGCTCTCCATGGGCACGGGGAGATGGAGTGATTTGCCCAGAATCACAGGACGTTGCGCCGACGCTGAGACTCGAACCCAGACCTCCAGCTCCTGAGGCAGTCGCTCTAACCGCTGCGTTACATCCTCTCTCGTACGCATCATAAACCATGCCCTCCTGACCGCCGATGGTGATTTTCCAAGAGTTTGCCAGTGGCAACTCATGGGACTGAAGTTTTTAACATCCTAGCTTCATAATATTGTGGTTAAAATACCGCCAACAAAAATATTGAGAAACTCAGTATATATTGGTAAATACAGATTTACTATTTCAATTCCACATACGCCTACCTAGGCGATAAATTGATCTTCCCAGTCCGTACATACGGTGATCGGTGTAGCACACCTGTTGTTACCTTTACGTACTTACCTCGCCGGTGTTTATCTGTCGATATTATGATAGTACAGTCTGGAGGTCTCAGTAACCCAAGATCTGTAGGTTTGCTGATGGAAAAATGCGGCCACTTGGTAAAGAGGGTGCTTGCATCCGATATTTTGTTTTCTGAGCATTTTATTTGAAATTCTGGGTTGATCCTTGGACTCTGCTACCTGTGCTGTCTAGAATAGTTTTATTATGATGTATCCGGAGTGTAAGCTCCTCTGGGACGCACTCCCTGTCTCTGCTGCCTGCAAGAAATGCTATTTTTGTTTGTCTTTAAATACATAGTGCAAAAACGATTTGTGTATACCTCTGACAATTTTGTCCAATTGCAAAGCTGAGTTTAAACACACACACTTGCCTCTCTTCACTGCTTAGGGGCTGAAGCAGGGCCGTGCCGAAGCTCTGCGACCCAATCACAAAAAAGGCCAGCGGCGGAAATGAGCGCCCGCCAGGATGCCGCGCCAGGCTGTGATGGTGAGTTTACTTTCTTATCCACAACTTTGCAAAGAATCAATTATTGCTGTTTGGGGGGGGGGAAACCACTATTCCTTCACATGGGAGTTTTGGTGCCAGCATTACTTGTGTAGTGATGTGCTCACTGTTCTTCTCACATAACTAATAAATGGAATCTCATGTGTGGAGAAGCAAACACATCCTCAGACTGCGCCCACCTGACGCACACCCTCCTTGCCCCACTAGCCCGTAGGCCTTTGCAAAGTCACCAGCAAACTGCTGATCAATGCTCTACAGTGCCTGGGAGATGCCAGGACTTTACTATGACAATGCCAATAAGTCATCAAAATAACCCTAAGTGCCGCATACTTGCTTACCTTCACTGAAAGCTGTGAGGTCCGATTGGGTTTATTCATTTATTTTAAACAAATGAGGATTCACGCTGGATCTGTGTCTTTTGAGACAGTTTGCAGCATGCTGCAGTTTACCAAAGTAGACAGCAAATGAATGCAAGGGCATCTTTTTCATGGATAGCGATTTCTGTTCTGAAACAAATGTCAGGCCTGCCCTTCTGTCATAAACAGACGCAGATATTGCCTCCCTGTGTATCAGCATCAGCGCTGCGAGGCGTCCGCCCGAAGCCAAAATCTCTTCTCATGCATTCCTTGAAAAAACAAAAAAAACACCACAGTCCAGAAATGGATTTCATCACTTTGCATTTTAATTTCTCCAGTGCGTTTCCCTTTCCGCCTCTATGTGCAACATTGTAATCTTGGTAATGGTTACAGTTGCCCTACAAACTCGCTTTTGGTTTTCCATTGCTTTCTGTTAGTGCAAACTAAAAACACCCTTTCGGTGTTTTTGTTTCCTTCGGTCTGCACTTATATTTAATATCCTTTCTTTTTGTTGGCAATAGATACTTAAATACATCTCAGTACTTTTGATTCCTCTTGCTTCCAGATATAACTAACCCCCTAGTTTTTCCCAGTATGAGTCTCCTGACTATTATTACTAGAGAGGCGCCCCACTTCCAGCCCAACGCATGCAGTTTTAATGATCATTTTGTTGCAAATATTAGATAGAATATATTTTGCATCTGTCCTTCTTTTTTTCTGGTACCTTACCATTTTCCATGCAAAGTTCTTAGGACTTAATTTCTGCATGTTTCTGTTTTCTTGTTTATTTTGGAGAAGAGCCGTGTGAGTTGCTTCTCAGGCCCCCATGTATATTCCAAATGTCAGCACTGTTACTTCCATGGTTCCTAAACCCAATGTTGGTGATGAGTTTATCATTGTTCGTACATGGCACCGTCCTTTCACTATGTGCCCAACCGATGTCCTTCAAGAGGATTAGAAATATGTACCTGTGCCTCGCCCTTCCTTGTGACCCAGACCTCTTTGTTGCTTTCAAGTTCTGCATTCTCAAAGTCCCACTAGTCCAACAGTATGTCGCAGACTTCTAACCCCCATCGCATCAGTTAGCGCAGTCCGGCCACGATGTTATAGGCCAGCTCCGGGTTCCCGTCCTATGCAGCTTCTGTGTCTGATGGAGGAATTCTAGAGTCTGTTCTCGGTAAGTTCTGCGAGGGTCTTGTTGGGGTGGGGCGGTGTCCTGCACCACTGTGTGTGTGCACTTAGTACCAAGAGCGGTGGTTGGCTTAGGGTATCGGCGCATCTCATCCAGCGCGGTTCCAGGTTCAGAGACCTGTAGGGCTCACCTTGTGTCCTGTCTTCCTCTTTTCCTCTGTAGATGGATATTCTCTCCTGTGGAGACCCAAGGAACCCAAGCGCCCAGAAGCACCGCCCAGCATGCGTCAGACACCCCCCTAACAGCGATGCAGCTGCTCCTCCCTTGCAGCGGCTCTGACGTTGGCCTTCCGAAAAGAAGACGGACCCTCAAGGTCCACTTGCATTGCCAGCTGTTCAAAAAGAGCCATTCCATGCCCGCTTCGGATGCCACCCAAGTAAGAGCTTGAGGACTGTCCGCCGCCAGCTTTGGGGGACGCCCGGTGCCAACACCTGTTCTTGCAACGGCTTTGAAAGCTCCTTGTGTGAGATCCTGCCCTGTTCTCTGGAATATTTGGCCCCAGCGGCGAGTGCGTGGAATCCACCCTCCGTCCTGGTGCTAACTCTTTCGTGCCGTATAGCAGGGACTGGCAATCACAAGGAAATCATGGCTTTTAGAAGCGATAAAAGTCACACATTTAATTGAATACCCATTCTTGTGATCATGAAATAAAGATATCGGTGCCCCTCGCATCGCCATTTCAATACAAAGGAGTTTTGGGGACAAAGGTTGATCTGACCAGCCTAACGCTGGCACTGGGGTTGATGTGAATCTTGGTGAATTCTGTGGCCCACTCGATGCACGAAATATGGACCTAGTCCCTGAAGAGCAGCGTTGACGATGGATGGATGGATGGAGTGATGTTCCTCAGCAGACACTGATGTTCTGGGATTTTACGCTGTTAAAGGGGACTGGTGGTGTGCTGGGCTGTAAGGTTTGCTGTCGCTCACGGAGCCGCGCAGCTGGGAGAGGTAGGGTGATGCAGCTCGTTTTACAGGCTTGAAAAGCTGTTTAATAACCACAGAGGTGTTTTTGGTTCTTTCTTTATTTTCTGTACATTGGCTTCTCTTACTGTGTGCATGAATCGTTCTACCTTGAAGTCAGAATTTGTTGCTGGTTTGTGTACTGCAGCGACCAAGCGAAGCTGGCGCCTGTTTATTCTGAATAAATGGCTCTCTGTAAATTCTCTGTCCACTGCTTTCTTAGGTGTCTTGGGGTCTTCAGCTGTTTCTGTCTTTCTGCTTCTGTGGAGGATTTCCTGATGTCCCTGCCATGCAAGGTTATTACAGGGACCCCAAATATTGCTGGTTGGTGAAAGAGGAGGGGATGTATGTGTACTTTAACAATGGATGCACTGTCGCGTAAATGTTCGCCCAGGAGGTGGGATGAGAGAAATGGCAGCTTGGCAGCAGATGTGCACCAAAGGATTGAGATTCTCAAGTTCTGTGATTGTTCAAAAGTGGTAGGATCTGCCCTTGGTGAAGGTTGCTCTTAAGGGTCCCGGTTGAAGGTCACTTCACTCTTTCTGAGCTTCAGGGGTGGACAGAAAGAGCAAGGTTTATAACTTCAAACTGGCCTCGTCCTCCAAAAGAACAACAGAAGGACCATGAAAAGAGCCTCTTGCCTCTGCTGCCACCAAAGCTTTCCTGCCAGTAGCCGCTCGGAGAGGTGGTAGCTCCTGAATCTCATCCGAAGGGTCTTTGGCATCGGATACCTTTTAAAAAAAATTCATTCAAGTATATTTTTAGTGGAAGAGCAGATAATCATTCATACTCAGAATATGAAAGTACAGTGGGCATAGTCCACCCTTAAAACCTGTGCACCTGTTGTTACGACAAACCTACGTAGAGCACTTTGTTGCCTTGCTGTCTCGGTCCAGGTCTTATATTTATCCTTACTGAATTCAAATAAAATGGAATTGTTGTGCACCGGTGTCCTCGTGAGTCACAGACTCTTAGGAAGCTTCGCGGCTGTAGTTTGTTCTCATCTGAAACCAGGTGTTTGGGGGGCTGACACCTCTTTCGATGCTGATCAACGCCCAGTTTCCGTGGAGAGCATATGCACCCAGGCATATGTGGCTTTGTCCCCCTTTTCCAAGGTGAACTTATGCATATTGGGGCTGCCAACCTGTTTATAGATAGATAGATAGATAGATAGATAAATAGATTCCAATATCTCAGTGTGCAACTTTTCAGATTGTTCGTCAATCATCCGTCTCCGGGGTGACGAAGAACTTGGAGTGAGTTTGGGTGTATTTGTGAAATCTGCAGCAAATGTGTTTATCAGCATTATATGCTGGTAAGATACCCCATGGATCGAAGCTCTCAAACTAAAAGTGTGTTGACTGCTCGAAGGTTATCGGTTTGAACCCGGGGGCCTTGAAGAATGTCAGTTTTAGGGGGTCACAGCATTCCCCTTTGGGGTCCAGTGTCCATTTTTGTGATGGGGATCGGGATCGCGTGGCTTGGAGGCCACCCCCTTTACCGCCTCTCCTGATCCCCTGTGGACGGTGTGTTATGAATCTCATAACTCGCCGGTTCCACTCTTCGTTGCCCACCAAGGCCACAGATGTTCTTATGAGACACGAGACCGACGAGTTTGAGTACCAATGCTGGCTTTGTGGCTCTCCTGCTGCCTGGCCACTGGTGAAACAAGACGCTGTCCCTGCTGACTGTGCACCTTATTTATTTATTCGCTCATCTTCTGTAGCGCCTAACCTAAGCCAAATATGTTTTCAGTAAACAGTAAATAATTTGCATTTGGCAGCAAACAGAGCAGAGTTGAAAATGGGGACTGGAGGAGAGAAGGATGGAACAAGTGGCAGGTAGATTTGAAAGGGACGGGGTGAGGGCAAATAGTCAGCGGGAAGGACAGGAGATCCACAGAGAAAAGGCTTGGCTTTGTAGCTTCTACTTTTGGTGCTTTTCATAAGCTAAAAGGTTTAGGCACTCTTTTCAAGTAACTTCTCTGCTCTGATCTGAGACTACTCATGCTGCAGTAGTTTAATGGTACCAGTATGTTGCACCACAAGGTGGGTGACCGGGGTCAGACCACCCAGTATCTTCAAAGGCTTCTGTTTCAGCAAGTTGCAGCAATCCTAAAAGGGTTCTTGGAGGAGTCCAGAGGATTCCTGCTCTAAAGGAGTGGGTCTGGCTGGCAACTACCAAGACTCCTTGATTCAATCAATCAATCAATCAATCAATCAATCAGGATTTATAAAGCATGGCTAATCACTTGATAGGGTATCCAACTATTAGAGGGGGATCTCTATCCAATACCGCTCCCTTCCTACTCATTGGTGCTGCACCCCTCTGTTCTTGCCCAGTTCAACCTTCTCCCCTTCTAGCTGAGCGTTCCCAGCAGGCGACAGATGCTTACAATATGAAGGGTGTGTTCTCCCTAAGTTTGGTGCTGAGTGTCGTTGACCCACAAGGTACTTGGCTTCGTAACTGGGACTCTCTGCAGTGTTACCAGACCCTCCTGTACTTGGACTCTCCCACTCGGAGCACGAGCGCCCCATACGTCCTCACCACTGGCTAGAGGTGCTGCAGCCAAAAGATTTAAAGGGAGAGCCCAGCTGAGGGGCTGGCTCGGCTCTTAGAGCCCGTACACAGGCCGAGCCCTGAAAACGTTTGCTGTGTGAATCACTCAACAAACATAAAAAGTATAAAGCCGCTTCAAAATTCAAGAAAGTGTATTTTCCTCACAAGTGAAGTGTTGACATTAATAAATTGCATTACACCACTGCACCGAAAAGTGCTTATTACAAACAAGCATTGCCAAAGCCAATAGGTCTCGCCTTTGCACGAGCCATTGGCTTTGCCAATGGGTTTTACTCATGTTGTACACCAGGGTGGCTGCTGTTCAGCGTTACTAAAAGTGGCGTAGAGTGGAATAGCGAAGAGTAGAGTAGAGCGGAGTGGCAGAGTGGCATAGTGTGGAGTCGCATACAGTGGTATACACTGGAGTGGCATAGAGTGGACAGGTTTAAAGTGCATTGTCGCAGAGTGTTGCAGAGTATAATGGCATAGAGTGCAGTTGCATGGAGTGCAGTGGCATTGAATTCAGCGGCAAACAATGCAGCGTCAAGGAGTGGTGCAGATTAGAGTAGTGTAGTGGCATAGAGTAGAGTGGTGCAGAGGTGAGTGATGCATAGGGCAGTTGCGGAGAGTAGAGTCGAGGGGCATAGACTGCAGAGTAGGGTAGCATAGAGTGGTGCAGAGTAGAGTATAGTTCCATACAGTGCAGTGGCAGAGAGTAGAGTGGTGCAGAGTGGAGTGGTGTAGAGGTGAGTGATGCATAGGGCAGTTGCACAGAGTATAGGCGAGTGGCACAGACTGCAGAGTAGGATAGAATAGAGTGGTGCAGAGTGTAGTGCATACAGTGCAGTGGCATAGAATAGAGTGGTGCAGAGTGGAGTGGTGTAGAGGTGAGTGATGCATAGGGCAGTTGTGCAGAGTACAGGTGAGGGGCATAGACTGCAGAGTAGGGTAGCATAGAGTGGTGTAGAGTATAGTGCCATACAGTGTAGTGGCATAGAGTAGAGTGGTGCAGAGTGGAGTGGTGTAGAGGTGAGTGATGCATAGGGCAGTTGTGCAGAGTACAGGCGAGGGGCATAGACTGCAGAGTATGGTAGCATAGAGTGGTGCAGAGTAGAGTGCATACAGTGCAGTGGCATAGAGTAGAGTAGTGCAGAGTGGGGTGGTGTAGAGGTGAGTGATGCATAGGGCAGTTGTGCAGAGTACAGGTGAGGGGCATAAACTGCAGAGTAGGGTAGCATAGAGTGGTGTAGAGTATAGTGCCATACAGTGCAGTGGCATAGAGTAGAGTGGTGTAGAGGTGAGTGATGCATAGGGCAGTTGTGCAGAGTACAGGCGAGGGGCATAGACTGCAGAGTAGGGTAGCATAGAGTGGTGTAGAGTATAGTGCCATACAGTGCAGTGGCATAGAGAAGAGTGGTGCAGTGTGGAGTGGTGTAGAGGTGAGTGATACATAGGGCAGTTGCGCAGAGTAGAGTCGAGGGGCATAGACTGCAGAGTAGGGTAGCATAGAGTGGTGTACAGTTTAGTGTCATACAGTGCAGTGGCAGAGAGTAGAGTGGTGCAGAGTGGAGTGGTGTAAAGGTGAGGGATGCATAGGGCAGTTGCGTAGAGTACAGGCGAGGGGCATAGACTGCAGAGTAGGGTAGCATAGAGTGGTGCAGAGTAGAGTATAGTGCCATACAGTGCAGTGGCATAGAGTACAGTGGTGCAGAGTGGAGTGGTGTAGAGGTGAGTGATGCATAGGGCAGTTGTGCAGTGTAGAGTCGAGGGGCATAGACTGCAGAGTAGGGTAGCATAGAGTGGTGTACAGTTTAGTGTTGTGCAGTGGCAGAGAGTAGAGTGGTGCAGAGTGGAGTGGTGTAGAGGTGAGTGATGCAGAGGGCAGTTGCGCAGAGTATGGTCGAGGGGCATAGACTGCAGAGTAGGGTAGCATAGAGTGGTGTACAGTTTAGTGTCATACAGTGCAGTGGCATAGAGTAGAGTGGTGCAGAGTGGAGTGGTGTAGAGGTGAGTGATACATAGGGCAGTTGTGCAGAGTACAGGCGAGGGGCATAGACTGCAGAGTAGGGTAGCATAGAGTGGTGTAGAGTATAGTGCCATACAGTGCAGTGGCATAGAGTAGAGTGGTGCAGAGTGGAGTGGTGTCGAGGTGAGTGATGCATAGGGCAGTTGTGCAGAGTACAGGCGAGGGGCATAGACTGCAGAGTAGGGTAGCATAAAGTGGTGCAGAGTAGAGTATAGTGCCATACAGTGCAGTGGCATATAGTACAGTGGTGCAGAGTGGAGTGGTGTAGAGGTGAGTGATGCATAGGGCAGTTGCGCAGAGTAAAGTCGATGGGCATAGACTGCAGAGTAGGGTAGCATGGAGTGGTGTACAGTATAGTGTCATACAGTGCAGTGGCAGAGAGTAGAGTGGTGCAGAGTGGAGTGGTGTAGAGGTGAGTGATGCATAGGGCAGTTGTGCAGAGTACAGGCGAGAGGCATAGACTGCAGAGTAGGGTAGCATAGAGTGGTGCAGAGTAGAGTATAGTGCCATACAGTGCAGTAGCATTGAGTAGAGTGGTGCAGAGTGGAGTGGTGTAGAGGTGAGTGATGCAGAGGGCAGTTGCGCAGAGTAGAGTCGAGGGGCATAGACTGCAGAGTAGGGTAGCATAGAGTGGTGCAGAGTAGAGTATAGTGCCATACAGTGCAGTAGCATTGAGTAGAGTGGTGCAGAGTGGAGTGGTGTAGATGTGAGTGATGCAGAGGGCAGTTGCACAGAGTAGAGTCGAGTGGCACAGACTGCAGAGTAGGGTAGCATAGAGTCGTGCATAGTAGAATATAGTGCCATACAGTGCAGTGGCATAGAGTAGAGTGGTGCAGTGTGGAGTGGTGTAGATGTGAGTGATGCATAGGGCAGTTGTGCAGAGTACAGGCGAGGGGCATAGACTGCAGAATAGAGTAGCATAGAGTGGTGCAGAGTAGAGTATAGTGTCATACAGTGCAGTGGCAGAGAGTAGAGTGGTGCAGTGTGGAGTGGTGTACAGGTGAGTGTGAGTGATGCATAGGGCAGTTGTGCAGAGTATAGTCGAGTGGCACAGACTGCAGAGTAGGGTAGCATAGAGTGGTGCAGAGTAGAGTATAGTGCCATACAGTGCAGTGGCAGAGAGTAGAGTGGTGCAGAGTGGAGTGGTGTAGAGGTGAGTGATGCATAGGGCAGTTGTGCAGAGTACAGACGAGGGGCATAGACTGCAGAGTAGGGTAGCATGGAGTGGTGCAGAGTAGAGTATAGTGCATACAGTGCAGTGGCATAGAGTAGAGTAGTGCAGAGTGGGGTGGTGTAGAGGTGAGTGATGCATAGGGCAGTTGTGCAGAGTACAGACGAGGGGCATAGACTGCAGAGTAGGGTAGCATAGAGTGGTGCAGAGTAGAGTATAGTGCATACAGTGCAGTGGCATAGAGTAGAGTAGTGCAGAGTGGGGTGGTGTAGAGGTGAGTGATGCATAGTGCAGTTGTGCAGAGTACAGGTGAGGGGCATAGACTGCAGAGTAGGGTAGCATAGAGTGGTGCATAGTAGAATATAGTGCCATACAGTGCAGTGGCATAGAGTAGAGTGGTGCAGTGTGGAGTGGTGTAGATGTGAGTGATGCATAGGGCAGTTGTGCAGAGTACAGGCGAGGGGCATAGACTGCAGAATAGAGTAGCATAGAGTGGTGCAGAGTAGAGTATAGTGTCATACAGTGCAGTGGCAGAGAGTAGAGTGGTGCAGTGTGGAGTGGTGTAGAGGTGAGTGTGAGTGATGCATAGGGCAGTTGTGCAGAGTATAGTCGAGTGGCACAGACTGCAGAGTAGGGTAGCATAGAGTGGTGCAGAGTAGAGTATAGTGCCATACAGTGCAGTGGCATAGAGTAGAGTTGTGCAGAGTGGTGTAAAGGTGAATGATGCAGAGGGCAGTTGTGCAGAGTACAGACGAGGGGCATAGACTGCAGAGTAGGGTAGCATAGAGTGGTGCAGAGTAGAGTATAGTGCATACAGTGCAGTGGCATAGAGTAGAGTAGTGCAGAGTGGGGTGGTGTAGAGGTGAGTGATGCATAGTGCAGTTGTGCAGAGTACAGGTGAGGGGCATAGACTGCAGAGTAGGGTAGCATAGAGTGTTGTAGAGTATAGTGCCATACAGTGCAGTGGCATAGATTAGAGTGGTGCAGAGTGGAGTGGTGTAGAGGTGAGTGATGCATAGGGCAGTTGCGCAGAGTAGAGTCGAGGGGCATAGACTGCAGAGTAGGGTAGCATAGAGTGTTGTAGAGTATAGTGCCATACAGTGCAGTGGCATAGAGTAGAGTGGTGCAGAGTGGAGTGGTGTAGAGGTGAGTGATGCATAGGGCAGTTGCGCAGAGTAGAGTCGAGGGGCATAGACTGCAGAGTAGGGTAGCATAGAGTGGTGTAGAGTATAGTGCATACAGTGCAGTGGAATAGAGTAGAGTGGTGCAGAGTGGAGTGGTGTAGAGGTGAGTGATACATAGGGCAGTTGTGCAGAGTACAGGTGAGGGGCATAGACTGCAGAGTAGGGTAGCATAGAGTGGTGTAGAGTATAGTGCCATACAGTGCAGTGGCATAGAGTAGAGTGGTGCAGAGGTGAGTGATGCAGAGGGCAGTTGCGCAGAGTAGAGTCGAGGGGCATAGACTGCAGAGTAGGGTAGCATAGAGTGGTGCAGAGTAGAGTATAGTGCCATACAGTGCAGTGGCATAGAGTAGAGTGGTGCAGAGTGGAGTGGTGTAGAGGTGAGTGATGCAGAGGGCAGTTGCGCAGAGTAGAGTCGAGGGGCATAGACTGCAGAGTAGGGTAGCATAGAGTGGTGCAGAGTAGAGTATAGTGCCATACAGTGCAGTGGCATAGAGTACAGTGGTGCAGAGTGGAGTGATGCATAGGGCAGTTGCGCAGAGTAGAGTCGAGGGGCATAGACTGCAGAGTTGGGTAGCATAGAGTGGTGTACACTATAGTGTCATACAGTGCAGTGGCAGAGAGTAGAGTGGTGCAGTGTGGAGTGGTGTAGATGTGAGTGATGCAGAGGGCAGTTGCGCAGAGTACAGGCGAGGGGCATAGACTGCAGAGTAGGGTAGCATAGAGGCGTGCAGATTAGAATATAGTGCCAACAGTGCAGTGGCATAGAGTACAGTGGTGTAGAGGTGAGTGATGCAGAGGGCAGTTGCGCAGAGTAGAGTCGAGGGGCATAGACTGCAGAGTAGGGTAGCATAGAGTGTTGTAGAGTATAGTGCCATACAGTGCAGTGGCATAGAGTAGAGTGGTGCAGAGTGGAGTGGTGTAGAGGTGAGTGATGCATAGGGCAGTTGCGCAGAGTAGAGTCGAGGGGCATAGACTGCAGAGTAGGGTAGCATAGAGTGGTGCAGAGTAGAGTATAGTGCCATACAGTGCAGTGGCATAGAGTAGAGTGGTGCAGAGTGGAGTGGTGTAGAGGGCAGTTGTGCAGAGTACAGGTGAGGGGCATAGACTGCAGAGTAGGGTAGCATAGAGTGGTGTAGAGTATAGTGCCATACAGTGCAGTGGCATAGAGTAGAGTGGTGCAGAGTGGAGTGGTGTAGAGGTGAGTGATGCAGAGGGCAGTTGCGCAGAGTAGAGTCGAGGGGCATAGACTGCAGAGTAGGGTAGCATAGAGTGGTGCAGAGTAGAGTATAGTGCCATACAGTGCAGTGGCACAGAGAACAGTGGTGCAGAGTGGAGTGATGCATAGGGCAGTTGCGCAGAGTAGAGTCGAGGGGCATAGACTGCAGAGTAGGGTAGCATAGAGTGGTGTACACTATAGTGTCATACAGTGCAGTGGCAGAGAGTAGAGTGGTGCAGTGTGGAGTGGTGTAGATGTGAGTGATGCAGAGGGCAGTTGCGCAGAGTACAGGCGAGGGGCATAGACTGCAGAGTAGGGTAGCATAGAGGCGTGCAGATTAGAATATAGTGCCAACAGTGCAGTGGCATAGAGTACAGTGGTGTAGAGGTGAGTGATGCAGAGGGCAGTTGCGCAGAGTAGAGTCGAGGGGCATAGACTGCAGAGTAGGGTAGCATAGAGTGGTGCAGAGTAGAGTATAGTGCCATACAGTGCAGTGGCATAGAGTAGAGTGGTGTAGTGTGGAGTGGTGCAGAGGTGAGTGATGCAGACTGCACAGAGTACAGTGCTGCAGAGTGTCGTAGAGCACTGCGGCGCAGAGTGGAGTTGTGTGGAGTAGATTGGTGTGGCCTAGACTGGAGTGCTGTAGAGTGGCAAAGAGTGTATTGGCAGAGAGTAGAGTGGTACAGGTAAAGCAGAGAGGCGTAGAGTGGAGTGGTACAGAGTACAGTGGTGTGGAGTGGTGAAGAGCAGAGTGCAGTGTCGTGGAGTGGTACAGAGTAGAGTAGAGTGGAGTATTCATGGTGTGGTAGCACACTGCCATTACAGACAACACATTTTCTATTGATATCACTATTCCATTGTCACAGACATGCAGTTTTGCTAATAAACTATACAGTGCGCAGACGAAAATGTGTGGAAATTGCATCACCTAGTTTAATGATTAATTTTGATCATATTAAACTGTTTCCAATACGCTTCAGAAAAAAAAGTGCTTCATTTGCGCATTCATAATTCTAATTTATTCTGAAATACTTACACAGTTCATTTAAATGTTGTGTTGGGTGCTAGAATGAAACACTTTCGTACCCCCACTATCCAGCAAGATTGATGCAGGATTCCTCTCACTTTAAAGTCAAAGAAAGGAGAAAGCAGCACCTGGCATTTCACCTTGATCTTTGAGATGAGATAAGATTTACAGGCCTGTTTACAGAAAGGAGCAGTTGGAAGGATTCTGTAAATAAGGTTTTGGCAAAGGCAGGACCGAACTCAAGCTGGCCAGCCTAAAAGAAATAACGCCTGCAAATGGAAAGCAAGAAAATGTGAGTTACAAACCACAAAGCCAACGGCAAGCAACAAGCAGAATGCATTCTGAGGTCAACTTACTGAATGTCCCCAGGATGTCTTTACCAAACCAGACCGCTGTGCTTACTGGTAGGCTGCAACCTAATGATCGTTTTTAAACAGGAACTGTCAGTGAACTTAGAGGCAAGACAGTTGTCATGTAAACACTGTCCGTGACCCAGATTATTATAGAGCAACATTACAGTCTATTAACCCAAGCGCCATGTGTTTTTTGTACAACTGGTATTCTGAACTCAGTTGAAAGAACTTTAGTATGCGATAATGAAGAAAAAAGAGTTTTCATGAAACTAAATATTTGCCAAAGATCACACCATTTAGGTGGGGAAGTTGTGATTCATCCAGGTTTACTGGTTTCCCTTTGTAAAAAATCACTTAAGAAATGGATATCTATTTGTCTTTTCTTACATGAATACTTTATTTTTACTTCTTTGGGCCTTTTTCTGCAGTTTTTGGATGGCAGGAACTCAACCTGAAGGAATTGGAGTGCTTTCAATGAGCGTTACTTCCATTACACAAGGTCGCATTCATTGTTGAGAGGCGGGAGGATTAAGTGATTTGATTACAAACAATGAATGTTGAATTGATGCTGGACTGCAGCTCTGGCCGTGACAGAGGAAGGCAGGCAGGCGCCACATGGAAGCTCTTTGTTATGGGCTCGAGGTTCCAACAGGGCCGCAAGCTGAGCCAGGCTTCTGGCTGGAGCTTTCAGTGTCTCGCCACCGCTAGCACTGCCCGGTAGGTGGACTATAGGGTCATCACATTGCCATTGGCGCTCTAGGAAGGACCTGGGCATGGTGCACCAAGGTGTGTGTGGCCGCACTGAGGAAGCCCTGGTCACAGTGTGCAGATGTGATTGCAATGGCCACCCGTGCAGCTGGAGCCGGTCACCGAGAGTGAGTGCTGGCGTTACAGCTGGGTCTGAGACAGAGGGCGTGGCCGAAGTGTGAAATTGGACCAGGACTTGGCCTCTGCTCTATAAAAATCAGTTTGCATATTGCAATGTTGTAGATCCACATGCGACCGTCCTATCTGCCTGGGGCTAAGAAGAAGCAGGACTTTCTGAGAGGTTAAACACAGAGATTTCATACACGAGAGGCTACTACTCCAGGGAGATAAAAATGCATCTTCTCGGCATTGCCAATTTTAGGGCGTATGGTCTAGGTGCGCTCAAAAATTAAACCAAAACTTAGAAGCAAAACAAGTTGTAATACTTTGAACCCAATTCTAGGTGGCAGAAGAGTGCCCAGCATGTAATTATACAACCATCAAACAGGTGGATGCATGTAAAACAGTTTACTTGATCATAAGGTGTGTTAATGTGTCCAGACTAAGGGTGGGCAAAATATTCTGTTCCGTCTGTGGAACTGGGCTAAATTTTGGTCATTCCGCGTCACTCTTTAACACAGAGTTCTGGACAAATACCACGTGGTGGAATTTTTCTCCTTCAAGGCTGCAGATTACGCGAGCTGATGAGCACAAGCGAGATTAGGCATCCCGAAATGTGATTTGCAACGCGGGCAGTCACCAGTGTTCGCGAGCGGTCAGGGTGAGAAGGCCGCCGTTCAAGAAGATTTGCTGCCGCTCGAGTAGATTTTCAACTTCAATGGCCGTGTGCACTTGCGCAACGCATGGCGCCGTTCACACTGATTTTTAGCACTGCTCATCCTACCAGTGGCATGTTTTCCACCAGTAGGTGGAATACCACAGTGTCCCGCAGAGTTTTTCTGTGACTCTGCGGAGTTCCGTGAAGTGAAACTCTGCAAATTTCACCCACCACTAGCTCAGACCATATAGCTGTCTACAGTGTAAAGGTTACAGGGTAAAATCCTCATAGGTTGGTGAGACAGCGCCACCTGTCATCACTGCTGTTGGATACACCGATGGTAATGTTCAGATTGACTGACTCCACCTTGGTTGGCTCTTTGCTGTGAGCTGCTCCACCTTTAAGCCAAGAAGAGACTCCAGTTGGGCTTTACCGACTGTTCTGTTTTAGTATTTGGGTGTATAGTGAATAGTTGGTTGAATATTTGTTTTAAGTTCAATACGGTACTCAACCGCCTGAATCCCCCAGAAACATACTTCATAAAACCAAGACCCTACTTTCTTTTGTCTTGTTTGCATCACCACAGCAGGTAAAATTGCACAGCGAACAAAAAATGCCAATATGATTAACATTTGAGTTTGTAAGTTGGAAATTTCCAAGCAGAAACCACCAACATTCTGGATCATGGTTTGACCAAACACCAGCGGCAACTCTTCAACCTCTTGGAGGTAAATGAAAAGGTGAGTGGCTGATGCTGAGAATCATAATTTTGGATGAAATCTGGGTAAGAATCAATGCAAAGCTGGATTTTGCTGCACCTGTCGGCCTAAGATACCGTTTAGACTGACCAAAGTATGATCTCTGAACTTTTGAAACGTGCCGTTGTGCAAGACTTGGATTTTGTGGGGTGAGAATTTCACATTGATCAAATAAATACGGTAAACCAGCCAGGCCCCACAGGTGCAAACCCGTAGCAGAGTTTCAGGTGAGCTACAGACTAAATAAATGGTTTCCCTTTAGATTAAATGAATGTGAATGTATTATGTGGATATCTTGGAATCTGTCGCGGATCCGGCAATTGTTGACCAACAGCGGACATCGCCACGTTGAGAGAATAGGAAAGACTGACAACAAATAAGCAGTGTGGATTCAGGAACAGGTTCCAATTGCAAGATTGCTGTTGGCGAGCTCTTCGCAGCACAGGGCGCCGGTATCTTCCCTCTTTCTTGTGAGTGTACTTGTCCTTGGCCAAGGCCCCGTTGGCACCATATATCTTGCCTCCCAATCGCTTCCTTCCAGGTGCTTTCATTGCGATTGCTGCACTTTGAGATCTTTTTCTCTGGGCTCTGGTAGTTACTGGGTGATATCCATGGTGGGTATGTAGGAAAGTGGCTCCCTGTTGCAGCTACCCCCCACTTTTTGCCTGATATTGATGCTGATTTGACTGTGAAGTGTGATGGGACCCTGCTAACCAGGCCCCAGCACCAGTGTTCTTTCATTAAAAATGTACCATTGTTTCCACAATTGGCACAGCCCTGGCACACAGATAAGTCCCTTGGTACCAAGGGCCCCGTGACCAGGGAAGGTCTCTAAGGGCTGCAGCATGTGTTGTGCCACCCTAAGGGACCCCTCACCTAACACATGCACACTGCCATCGCAGATTGTGTGTGTTGGCGGGGAGAAAAAGGCAAAGTCGACATGGCATCCCCCTCAGGGTGCCATGCACACAAAATACTGCCTGTGGCATAGGTAAGTCACCCCACTAGCAGGCCTTACAGCCCTAAGGCAGGGTGCACTATACCACAGGTGAGGGCATAGCTGCATGAGCAATATGCCCCTACAGTGTCTAAGTTCATTCTTAGACATTGTAAGTACAGTGTGGCCATATTAAGTATATGGTCTGGGAGTTTGTTAAAATGAACTCCACAGCTCCATAATGGCTACACTGAATACTGGGAAGTTTGGTATCAAACTTCTCAGAATAATAAACCCACACTGATGCCAGTGTTGGATTTATTACAAAATGCACACAGAGGGCATCTTAGAAGATGCCCCCTGTATTTCCCCAATCCTTCATTGCAGGACTGACTGGTCTATGCCAACCTGCCACTGAGATGAGTTTCTGCCCCCCTGGGGTGAGAGCCTTTGTGCTCTCTGAGGACAGAAACAAAGCCTGCACTGGGTGGAGGTGCTTCTCACCTCCCCCTGCAGGAACTGTAACACCTGGCGGTGAGCCTTAAAGGCTCACCCCTTTTGTTACAGCACCCCAGGGCATCCCAGCTAGTGGAAGTGCCCTCCCCTCCGGCCACTGCCCCCACTTTTGGCGGCAAAGCTGGAGGAGATATTTAGGAAAACAAGGAGGAGTCACCCACCAGTCAGGACTGCCCCTAAGGTGCCCTGAGCTTAGGTGACTCCTGCCTTTAGAAATCTTCCATCTTGAGATTGGAGGATTCCCCCAATAGGAATAGGGATGTGCCCCCCTCCCCTCAGGGAGGAGGCACAAAGAGGGTTGTAGCCACCCTCCAGGACAGTAGCCATTGGCTACTACCCTCCTGACCTAAACACACCCCTAAATCTAGTATTTCAGGGTGACCCAGAACCCAGGAAATCAGATTCCTGCAACCTACAAGAAGAAGAAGGACTGCTGACCTGAAAGCCCTGCAGAGACGATGGAGACGACAACTGACTTGTCCCCAGCCCTACTGGCCTGTCTCCAGACTCAAAGAACCTGCACAGAGACTCATCCGACAGGGACCAGCAACCTCTGAAGCCTCAGAGGACTGCCCTGAACCCGAAGGAGCAAGAAACTCCTGTGAACAGCGGCACTGTTCAAAAACAGCAACAACTTTGCAACTTTCTTGCAACTTTTAAAGAACTCACTCTTTCTGTCGGAAGCGTGAGACTTCACCCTCTGCACCCGGCGCCCCCTGCTCGAGCTCCAAAGGACCAACACAACAGGAAGGACTCCCAGGCGACTGCAACCTCGTGAGTAGCCCGAGATTACCTCCCTGGACCCCCACAGTGACACATACAGAGAGAATCCAGAGGCTCCCCCTGACCGCGACTGCCTGAAACAAGGAACCCGACGCCTGGACCAAGCACTGCACCCGCAGCCCCCAGGACCAAAAGGAACCGAACTCCAGTGCAGAAGTGACCATCAGGTGACCCTCTGCCTAGCCCAGTCAGTGGCTGGCCCAAGAAGCCCCCCTGTTCCCTGCCTGCACCGGTAGAGTGACCCCCTGTTCCCTCCATTGATTCCTATTGACAACCCAACGCCTGCTTTGCACACTGCAACCGGACGCCCCTGTGCCGCTGAGGGTGTGTTTTGTGTGCCTACTTCTGTCCCCCCCAGTGCTCTAGAAACCCCCCCTGGTCTGCCCTCCGAAGACGCAGTTATTTACCTATTGGCAGACTGGAACCGGAGCACCCCTGTTCTTCATAGGCACCTATGTGTTTTGGGCCCTCCTTTGACCTCTGCACCTGACCGGCCCTGTGTTGCTGGTGCAGTGACTTTGGGGTTGCCTTGAACCCCCAATGGTGGGCTGCCTATGCCCAGGAACTTGAACTTGTAAGTGCCTTACTTACCTAAAAATCTAACCAATACTTACCTCCCCCAGGAACGGTTGATTTTTGCAGTGTCCACTTTTAAAATAGCTTATTGCCATTTTAACTAAAACTGTGTATGTTACTGCTCTAATTCAAAGTTCCTTACTTACCTGTGTGGAGTACTTTCCATTTTATGTATTTACTTCAAATCTTAAATCTTGTGGTTCTAAAATAAATTAAGAAAATATATTTTTCTATATAAAAACTATTGGCCTGGAGTTAAGTCTTTGAGTGTGTGTTCCTCATTTATTGCCTGTGTGTGTACAACAAATGTTTAACACTGCCCTCTGATAAGCCTACTGCTCGGCCACACTACCACAAAATAGAGCATTAGAATTATCTAATTTTGCCACTATCTTTCCTCTAAGGGGAACCCTTGGACTCTGTGCACACTATCTCTTACTTTGAGATAGTATATACAGAGACAACTTCCTACATTGGTGGATCAGCGGTGGGGTACAAGACTTTGCATTTGCTGGACTACGCACCCAATACCTGATCACACAACTAAATTCCAAAAATTGTCATTAGAAACTGATTTTTGCAATTTGAACTATTTTTCTAAATTTTTTAAAGTCCTGCTAGGGCCTTGTGTAAGCCCCTGTTGGCATTTCTTTTAGAGTTTAAACATTTGTAAAAGTTTAGATTTAAGTTCTGGAAGTATTTTTTTAGATTCTTAAAAAAGTAATCCCAACGTTTAGAGTGATAATGTCTAGCACAGATGAGATGGTGGTAGAACTCTACCTCACCCTTTACCTGCACCTAAGGATGTCAGAGTTAAGGACTCTCTGTAAGCTAAAAAAGATAAAAACTGGGTCCAGCCCTACCAAAGTAAAGCTCCAGGAGCTTTTGGCAGAGTTCACAAGGGACCACCCTCTGAGGATAATCCTTCAGATGGGGAAGTTAGTGAACAGGAGGAGGAATTCCCCCCTCCTGTCCCAACCAGGGAGAACAGGGTCCCTCAAACCCTGACTCCTCAAATCATAATCAGAGAGACTGGTTCTTCCACAGGGGAGACCAGTACCTCTGGAAGCATTGAGGGCAGCCTCAATGAAGATAACCTCCTGTGAGTCAGGATGGCCGAAAGATTAGCTTTGGAGAAGCAGCTCCTAGCCATAGAAAGGGAAAGACAAGAGATGGGTTTAACTTCCATAAATGGTGGCAGCAACTTAAATAGGGTCAGAGAGAGTCCTGGCATCCTACAAATCCCCAAAGGGATTGTAACAAAATATGAAGTTGGTGACGGCATCACCAAGTGGTTCACAGCTTTTGAGAGGGCTTGTGCAGCCAGAAAGGTAAACAGATCTCACTGAGGAGCTCTCCTTTGGGAAATGTTCACTGGAAAGTGTAGGGATAGACTCCTCACACTCTCTGGTAAAGATGCAGAATCCTATGACCTCGTGAAGGCTACCCTGATTGAGGGCTTTGGATTCGCCACTGAGGAGTACAGGATTAGGTTCAGGGGGGCTCAAAAATCCTCAAGCCAGACCTGGGTTGATTTTGTAGACTACTCAGTGAAAACACTGGATGGTTGGGTAACTGGAAATGAAGTGCATGACTATGTTGGGCTTCATAATTTGTTTATGAAAGAACACATTTTAAGTAACTGCTTCAATGAAAAGTTGCATCAGTATCTGGTAGACCTAGGTCCAATTTCTCCCCAAGAATTGGGAAAGAAGGCAGACCACTGGGTCAAGACTAGGGTAACCAAAACTTCCACTGGGGGTGACCAAAAGAAAGGGGTTACAAAGCCTCCTCAGGAGAAAGTGGGTGACACTAGAAATAAAGAAAAAAGAGTCCTCTGTAGGCCCCCAAAAACCAGACCAGGTGGGTGGGCCCCAAGACACAACCCAAAACAAAGGTGGGTACCAGGGTAAGAACTGGGATGCCACTAAGACATGGTGCCAAAACTGTAACCAGACAGGGCACCACACCAAGAACACTTCTTGTCCCAAAAACAACCCCCCTAGCAAAACCTCAGGGGTGACCAGTGCAGCCATTGGTATTGACTCCTCAGATGAGAAGGTCTTCATAGCCTTCAACTGGGAAAAGGGCCCAACAGGTGAGTTGGAGATCCCAGAGGGGAGCAGACACTTCCACCACCTACTGGTGAATGGAATCCCAGCCACTGCCCTGAGAGACACTTGTGCCAGTCACACTATTGTGCATGACAGGCTGGTGCTCTCAAACCAGTACATCCCAGGTGAGACTGCCAGAGTAAGAGTTAGCCCAGACAGGGTCACTGATAGGCCTGTGGCGTTGGTGCCCATAGAAGTGGGTGGGACTTTTAGCTTGAGAAGGGTGGTAGTCAGTACAGACCTCCCCATTGATTGTCTCCTTGGAAATGACTACCCAGAGGTCAGTCAGAGCCCAAGAGAGGAACTGGTCCAGCGCCAGTCCTCTCCCAAGGATTCTGGAGGTGCTACCCCTGCAGTAACTGCAAGTAGGCCCCAGAGGAAAAAGAAAAGAAAACAGTGTAGGAAGGGTGGACAACCTTTAGCCAAGGTTCCAGCAAGCCCAGGAGATTCTGCTCCAGTAGGGGAGAATTCCAAAAGGGGCACTGGTAAAGTCCAACCTGACCCACAAGAAGTCCTTGCTAGTCAGGCAACTGTTAAACCCGAGTGGGTGGCTCCTCAGTTAACAGAAGAAAGAGTGGAAGAAGGGTGTTTACTACAAGATGTAGTAACCCCCCCACTCTAACACAGCAGACAGGCACCCTGAACCCAAAGAAGCCTGTAACTTAGCCCCTTCCCTTGTAGGTGAAGAGCTAAAGGTGTGGTTCTGGGCACTGTCAGTGGCCTCTGCTGGGTGTTAGCCTTTATGGCTGCACTATCCTTGGCATGGTGGTCTGACCCCATGCCAAATAGCAAGTTAGCCCCCCTGACCCTGTTGGTCATGGTGGGGTTACTCCAACTCTGGGTAACCTCTTTGGGTAAGCTCGGGGTGACCCTGGCTAAGGTAAGATTAGCAGAGGTGAATACCTCTAACCCCAAAATAGAGAGAATGGGTGAAGACATTAAAAACTCAGACAAGAGGCAATTCAGACTAGGTCCTATCACTGTGGAAGTAGGTTGTTTCCCCAGAAGGAATGGCCTGAACAGGAGGATGTAAAGCGGAGTAGGCCCTGCATCAAACCAGCCTGTTTTCTGCCTGACAGACTAGGAAGACTCTCCAGGCTTTGGCTGAGTCTCCTGGCCTGTGGGCTGGGGGGGGCTTGTGTAAAGAAATGGCTCCCTGTTGCAGTTACCCCCCACTTTTTGCCTGATACTGATGCTGGCTTGACTGAGAAGTGTGCTGGGACCCTGCTAACCAGGCCCCAGCACCAGTGTTCTTTCCCTAAAACTGTACCTTTGTCTCCACAATTGGCACAACCCTGGCATACAGATAAGTCCCTTGTAAAAGATACCAGTGGTACCAAGGGCCATGTGACCAGGGAAGGTCCCTAAGGGCTGCAGCATGTGTTGTGCCACCCTAAGGGACCCCTCACCTAACACATGCACACTGCCATTGCGGATTGTGTTTATTGGTGGGGAGAAAAAGGCAAAGTCGACATGGCATCCCCCTCAAGATGCCATGCACACAAAATACTGCCTGTGGCATAGGTAAGTCACCCCGCTAGCAGGCCTTAAAGCCCTAAGGCAGGGTGCACTATTCCACAGGTGAGGGCATAGCTGCATGCTGGACAGTGTCTAAGTCCATTCTTATACATTGTAAGTACAGTGTGGCCATATTAATTATATGGTCTGGGAGTTTGTCAAAAACGAACTCCACAGCTCCATAATGGCTACACTGAATACTGGGAAGTTTGGTATCAAACTTCTCAGAATAATAAACCCACACTGATGCCAGTGTTGGATTTATTTAACAAATGCACACAGAGGGCATCTTAGAAGATGCCCCCTGTATTTTACCCAATCCCTCAGTGCAGGACTGACTGGTCTGTGTCAGCCTGCCACTGAGACGAGTTTCTGCCCCCCTGGGGTGAGAGCCTTTGTGCTCTCTGAGGACAGAAACAAAGCCTGCACTGGGTGGAGGTGCTTCTCACCTCCCCCTGCAGGAACTGTAACACCTGGCGGTGAGCCTCAAAGGCTCATGCCTTTTGTTACAGCACCCCAGGGCATCCCAGCTAATGGAGATGCCCGCCCCTCCGGCCACTGCCCCCACTTTTGGCAGCAAGGCTGAAGGAGATATTTAGGAAAACAAGGATGAGTCACCCACCAGTCAGGACTGCCCCTAAGGTGCCCTGAGCTGAGGTGACTCCTGCCTTTAGAAATCCTCCATCTTGAGATTGGAGGATTCCCCCAATAGGATTAGGGATGTGCCCCCCTCCCCTCAGGGAGGAGGCACAAAGAGGGTGTAGCCACCCTCCAGGACAGTAGCCATTGGCTATTTCCCTCCTGACCTAAACACACCCCTAAATGTAGTATTTAGGGGTGACCCAGAACCCAGGAAATCAGATTCCTGCAACCTACAACAAGAAGAAGGACTGCTGACCTGAAAGCCCTGCAGAGACGACGGAGACGACAACTGACTTGGCCCCAGCCCTATTGGGGTGTCTCCAGACTCAAAGAACCTGCACAGCGATGCATCCGACAGGGACCAGCCACCTCTGAAGCCTCAGAGGACTGCCCTGAACCTGAAGGACCAAGAAACTCCTGTGAACAGTGGCACTGTTCAAAAACAGCAACAACTTTGCAACTTTCTTGCAACTTTTAAAGAACTCACTCTTCCCGCCCGAAGCATGAGACTTCACCCTCTGCACCCGACACCCCTGTCTCGAGCTCTAGAGGACCAACACTACAGGAAGGACTCCGAGGTGACTGCGACCTCGTGAGTAGCCCAAGACAACCCCCCTGGACCGCCACAGCGACGCATGTAGAGAGAATCCAGAGGCTCCCCCTGAGAGCGACTGACTGAAACAAGGAACCCGATGCCTGGACCAAGCACTGCACCCGCAGCCCCCAGGACCAGAAGGAACCGAACTCCAGTGCAGGAGTGACCATCAGGTGACCCTCTGCCTAGCCCAGTCGGTGGCTGGCCCGAGAAGCCCCCCTGTGCCCTGCTTGCACCGCTAGAGTGACCCCCGGGTCCCTCCATTGATTCCTATTGACAACCCGACGCCTGCTTTGCACACTGCAACCGGACTCCCCTGTGCCGCTGAGGGTGTGTTTTGTGTGCCTACTTGTGTCCCCCACAATGCTCTACAAAACCCCCCCAGGTCTGCCCTCCGAAGACGCAGGTACTTACCTGTTGGCAGACTGGAACCGGAGCACCCCTGTTCTTCATAGGCGCCTATGTGTTTTGGGCCCTCCTTTGACCTCTGCATCTAACCAGCCCTGTGTTGTTGGGGCGGTTACTTTGTGGTTGCCTTGAACCCCTAACGGTGGGCTGCCTATGCCCAGGAACTTGAACTTGTAAGTGCCTTACTTACCTAAAAATCTAACCAATACTTACCTCCCCCAGGAACTGTTGATTTTTGCAGTGTCCACTTTTAAAATACCTTATTGCCATTTTAACTAAAACTGTGTATGTTACTGCTCTAAATCAAAGTTCCTTACTTACCTGTGTGGAGTACCTTGCATTTTATGTATTTACTTCAAATCTTGAATCTTGTGGTTCTAAAATAAATTAAGAAAATATATTTTTCTATATAAAAACTATTGGCCTGGAGTTAAGTCTTTGAGTGTGTGTTCCTCATTTATTGCCTGTGTGTGTACAACAAATGCTTAACACTACCCTCTGATAAGCTCGACCACACTACCACAAAATAGAGCATTAGAATTATCTACTTTTGCCACTATCTTACCTCTAGGGGAAACCCTTGGACTCTGTGCACACTCTCTCTCACTTTGAGATAGTATATACAGAGCCAACTTCCTACAGGCTACTGTTGTTTACCATGGGTGTCTTGGGCTTCAGTGCTATTGCCCTGCTGTTGTGTATTCAGTGCTGGTTTTAGGGCGGTGCCAAGGTCGAGCGATGCCCTTTGTGCGACATGCTGAGGCGAGATAAGAGCAGCCTGACGCCATCTTTGTGTGCGCGGCATTTTTCGGGGGATAGTTACAAGAGCATGATGTCTCTGTTAGTTAATGCACCTGATAGAGAGCTGTGATTGGTCTAGACACAGTCTTGACTCATGATAAAGCTGTATGGATGGTTCTTGCTGCAAAGCACGTCTAGCATGCAGATCACAGATTAGTATTTTATGTAGCTAGCTCAGTCGCTCACTGATTTTGTCACTGAGATCCTTTTGTTACGTGGATTTTATGTGATAATCCAACTAACATATCACTTCGAGCAATGAAAGCATCAAGCGCTACATGAAATTTGAATGACATAGGTTCAGAGCATTATTGTTCTTTTCCCCTCAATATTTTGTTGTTCCAAGGATGCTAAAAAGTGTTCCTTTGGATACTGATACAATGTTATTAGCATGACACCCACAATTGTTGTGTTACGTTTTAAATCCTGAGATTATGGGGCAGATTTACTAACACTGTGCGCCTGGTTTGCATCAAAAAAGTGATGCAAAACTGGCGCAAAGCGTTTTCTTGGGACTTACTTTCCAGTGCAAGTACTAACTTGGTAGAGACAAGTTTACATGTGTACTGCATCCTACAGCACACATCCAAACGTTGTCAAACTATAGAGTTTTGTGCTGGAAGGGTAACCACCCAGGATAAAACCTATGCTTGACAACAGGCTGCACCCTTGCACTATGATGCAAGGGTGCGTGTATTGCACTGTGATGCAAGGGTGCGGGTATTGCACTATGATGCAAGGGTGCGTGTATTGCACTATGATGCAAGGGTGCGTGTATTGCACTATGATGTGATGCAAGGGTGCGTGTATTGCACTATGATGCAAGGGTGCATGTATTGCACTATGATGCAAGGGTGCGTATATTGCACTATGATGTGATGCAAGGGTGCGTGTATTGCGCTATGATGCAAGGGTGCGTGTATTGCGCTATGATGCAGTGGTGTGTGTATTGTGCTATGATGCAAGGGTGAGTGTATTGCGCTATGATGCAGGGGTGCATGTATTGAGCTATGATGCAAGGGTGCGTGTATTGCGCTATGATGCAAGGGTGCGTGTATTGCGCTATGATGCAGGGGTGCATGTATTGTGCTATGATGCAAGGGTGCGTGTATTGCGCTATGATGCAGGGGTGCATGTATTGAGCTATGATGCAAGGGTGCGTGTATTGCGCTATGATGCAAGGGTGCGTGTATTGCACTATGATGCAAGGGTGCGTGTATTGCACTATGATATGATGCAAGGGTGCGTGTATTGCGCTATGATGCAAGGGTGCGTGTATTGTGCTATGATGCAGGGGTGCGTGTATTGCGCTATGATGCAAGGGTGCGTGTATTGCGCTATGATGCAAGGGTGCATGTATTGCGCTATGATGCAGGGGTGCTTGTATTGAGCTATGATGCAAGGGTGCGTGTATTGCACTATGATGCAAGGGTGCGTGTATTGCACTATGATGTGATGCAAGGGTGCGTGTATTCACAGATAGTGATGTGTATTTTCAATACTGTAACACAGCAGCAGCTCACTAATGGTACTGCAAATCTCTGAGTCGACCTCCCATTTCTCATATGTGAGGTCCTGTTTAGATCGAACAGAAGCTTTTTATGGATGTTACATGAAACATAAACACACGTTTTGCTGCAAAATATCTGTAATAGACTCTCAGACTTCACCCAGATTAAAAATGAATTAAAAGAAAACAGTATTTAAAACAATCTATTTAAGAATTATTCAAGGTCATTAGGGCAATATTCTCTTCAGAACAGAGTCAGTGCTATCAGGCCCCCCATCAAAGGCCGGGGCCCTCGGCCAGAGCCCACTTTGCTGATGACTTAAAACAAAATGTCTCTGGCAAGTGGGGAGGTTTCTCCTGGCACATCAGGGACACATCTGTCCGACACCTCCTGCATGGCAGTCCTGAGCAGGATAGATTTGTTGAAGAGGGGCGTGGCTTCCGCCCCCTCACCTGGCGGCCCTCAGGTGCATGGACTGCCGGGTCAGGTGTCGGGGGACAACCATTGGAAACATGGCACTTCCCAGTTTGTTAACGAGTGTGTGTGGGCGCGGATTAAACCCCGTGCAGGTCCATAGGAAGTCAAAATTTCGCCCCCCAACAAATGACCTCATAATATGTTTTTAATTTTACTAACCAACAATTTTAATAAACCGAATTTATTACACAAAACTAAACATTACACGTACATAGTTTGCACCATTTTTTTTTTATTTTTACAAACTGATAGATGACAGAAAATGACCTTTTAAGAGACAAGCTGGTATGTGAATCTGATGTCTATGGTTTATGTACTTTAAGTTGGGAATGGATACATTACATGAATAGAGTATTTTCTTAATAGAATAAAGTTTTAATTTCTTTGAGTTGATTCATTGTTTTTATCTTTTGCAAACAATGTAAGAAAGCTTGATTTTAATTTTCTTTCAAGATCAAATCAATATTATTTTGATCCGTTGTCGCGGGGACCCTAACAGGAGTGGGGCCCATAGGCCGGGCCTACTTTGCCTATTTGGTAATCCGGCGATGTCTCCTCCTTTCAGTCTCTCTGCCGCTCTCCTTCCTGCTGCACAGCGCTTTGATGCTACCTCTTGGGGGCACATAGCGCTGCGGAAATGAGCAACATAACTTCGCATCAAGCCTTGCTGTGCTCGTCTGCTGCCGCCACTCTCACGGGCCCTGGACCTCTCCCTCTGCGCCTCGTCGGGTAGATGCCCGGTTCTAGCAGCTATACTTGAAATCCGTTCACAGACCTCTTGGCGCTGCTCGGCGACCCCCAGTAGTGAAACGGATCCCATGTGCCTGCCTTTCATCCAGCGCCAAGCACTTGAACCCACCGTCGGGGCGATGGCGCACGGATGCAGATGCCAGGTGTGAGCTTGTTAGGAGCTACACACGCAGCCACTGACGGGATGATAACATGCGGACGTACATACTGGCCAGACCTGCCGCCTGGAATGCATTGATTACCCTGATGAATAAACAGAGCGCTTCGAAGCCGCGAAGCCCTTGCGCGCATTGCTCTCCGCGTGGGGTCAGCTCACCTCATCTCCGGATGCTCTCTTTGGGCCATGTACCAATGTTTGAAGTGTTAATGGAAATATTACCTGCCTGGGTGGTCACAGCTGCGCCCCCCCCCGATGCAGGGGTCGGTGCGTCAGGGATGCTCCACCTAGGGGGCGTAGAGCAGTGATAAAGGAAGGGGCCCCCTCGGCTGAAACCATTTGAAGTGCAGCCTCCTGGACACAGCGCCCACCTCCAGCAAAGCGTCTACCTGCCAGGACAGCGCCTATCTGAAAGGGGCAGCACCCGCCTTCCAGCACAGCGCCCACCTGGGAGGACGCAGCGCCTACCTGCCAGGACACAGCGCCCACCTGCCAGCACAGCGCCTACCTACGGGGGCACAGCGCCATGGCCAGCTCCAGGCTGCCCCTCCTCTGCCTCGCCGGCTCCCTGCTCCTGCTGCTGGCCTGCAGCGAGGAGTCGGTGGAGCTCCGGTCCGCCGAGAGTAGCGCCAACAAGAGCCAGGAGGAGAAGGAGCTAGTGAGCGCTGCCACCCCGTTCCCTCGTCCCTCCCTCTGCCCTCCGGCCCGTCCTTGTTTTCCAGCTGACACGTTTGTGTTTGTGTTTTTCTTCTCCCTTTCGCAGCCATCTGATTGTATTTTGTGTTTCCCGCCTCGGTGTCTCACTCTTCTTCTTTCTTTCTCTTTTGCCCTCCTTTCTCAGCTCTCTCTTCTCCCCTCTCTCTCGCCTTGTTCTCTCTGTCACTTCTCTGTGCCCTTGCTGGGGTAACACAGCATCTCGGGGTCTCCCTGCGGAGTCTGACCTGACCCCAAGACTCCCATGGCTCCCATGTGTCCATAGACTTTACACTGGACGGGGACCCCCTGAAGAGGGCCCCCTGGATCCGCGGGGGCCCCCATGACACCCCCGTGTCTCCTGCCCTCACCCCTGCTGGTGCTTCTCTTGGCTGGCACCTCCATTTACACCAGAAGCGCAGATCTCCGCCTCTTAAACCTTTAAGGGGCATCCTTGGTAAATCAGCGCATGTCCCACGACGTCACCCCTATGTCATGTTATGTTATATGCCATGTGTTCTGTTATGTAATACGTTATATGTTGTCTTCTGTTATGCTATGCTATGTTATATGTTGTATTATGTTATATGCTGTGCTATGTTGTGTTATGCTATTTTATATGTTGTGTTGTATGTTTTATATGTTTGTATGTTGTGTTCTGTTATGTTATATGTTATGCTATGTTATATGTTGTATTATGTTATTTTATGGTATGTGTTGTGTTGTAATATGTTATATGTTCTGTTATGCTTTGTTACGTTAGGCCTGTGCTGTGTTATGTTAATGCATTGTTATGCTATATTCTGCTCTGCTCTCCTCTGTTGTGCTGTGTCATGCTATGCTATAGTCTGTTGTGCTGTGTTATGTTATGTTATGTCGTGTTATGCTATGCTATGCTCTGTTGTGCTTCGTCATGTTATGCTCTGTTGTGCTGTCATGTTATGCTATGCTATGTTGTGCTGTGCCATATTATGCTATGCTCTGCTGTGCTGTGTCATGCTATGCTCTGTTGTGCTGTGTTATGTTATGTCATGATATGCTATGCTTTGTTGTGCTGTGTCATGTTATGCTATGCTCTGTTGTGTAATGTTATGCTCTGTTGTGCTCTCATGTTATGTTATGCTATGTTGTGCTATGCTCTGTTGTTCAGTGTCATGCTATGTTATTCTCTGTTGTGCTATGTTCCGTCACATTATGCTATGCTCTGTTGTGCTGCCATGTTATGCTATGTTGTGCAGTGTCATGTTATGCTATGCTATGTTGTGCAGTGTCATGTTATGCTGTGCTCTGTTATGCTGTGTTATGTTATGCTTTGTTACGTTAGGCCTGTGCTGTGTTCTGTTAATGCATTGTTATGCTATATTATGTTACATCATGTTATGTTAGGCTCTGTTGTGCTATGTGATGTTGTGCTATGCTATGTTGTGCAGTGTCATGTTATGCTATACTATGTTGTGCTGTGTCATGTTATGTTATGCTATCCTCTGTTGTGCTGTGTCATGCTATGCTGTGCTCTGTTGTGCTTTGTCATGCTGTGCTCTGTTGTGCTGTGTTATGCTATGCTATGTTGTGCTGTCATGCTATGCTGTGCTCTGTTGTGCTGTGTCATGCTATACTATGTTGTGTTGTGTCATATTATCCTCTGTTGTGCTGTGTTATGCTATGCTATGTTGTGCTGTGTCATGATATGTTATGCTATCCTCTGTTTTGCTGTGTCATGCTATGCTGTGCTCTGTTGTGCTGTGTCATGCTATACTGTGTTGTGCTGTGTCATGTTAAGTTATGCTATCCTCTGTTGTGCTGTGTCATGTTATGCTATGCTCTGTTATCCTGTGTTATGCTATGCTATGCTCTGTTATCCTGTGTCATGCTATGCTATGCTACGTGTATTTGTATAGCACACACCTCTCCCAGGAGGATATCCCGGGGCCCCACTCTGGGGGTCCCCCACCTAGTCTAGAGTGCAGTGGCCCCACAGAAGAGCCTCCGCCCCGTCCACCCTTGGGAAGCCCTAGCAGGGGTCCGTCCACCCCAGGAGTTGGGGGGACCCGCTGCTGCTGGGTTTCCTTGTTCACCCCCACAATGCAAGGCGTAGGGTTATCCAAGGGGGAAAAAGCTTAGATGTCCCAGCCCAAGTGGGGGACCCCCGCGTGCCAGGGACATTTCAGTGTTCGTTGTTTAGCAGTGCTGAGCCCCCCGTGGCAGGGTGGACCGCTCCATGTGGCTCTCAGGTGACAACCTGCTCTACGGTGCTGAGTTTGTCAACAGATGAAGTGCCGAGGACGCACAGGACCCTGGGACGGCCCGTCCGGCTGCAGCCCCCGTTGTCCCTCCTGGCGCTGCCTGGGGCCACCAGGGCCACTACTACCCTCCGGGGCCCCTGCAGCCGGGACCGTTTGACGATCTGTGAGAGCGGCCTGGACGGACTGGCATTATTATTGTGTAGTGAATTATTTAAAAGTAGACAGACAGCGCCACCATGTGGTGGACGTTCATAACTCTGCGCTTGTGTTAACAAATAAGTGCTGGAACCGAGCACAGGCAAGCACCGGCACAAATTAAGCACTGCGGCTACAGCAGCGGGGATATGTGAACCTGGTGGGTGGTTCAGCACCAGAGCCAGTGCCATGCCTCTGCCAGCCCAGCGGTCTGCCCGGCAATCCTCCTGCCGGGAAACGGAGCCCAGAGGTGGCTCATGCTCTGCCCCCCCGGGCTGCTCTTCCTTGGATGGACTCTGCGCTCTCACCGCTTCTTCTCTCCGTGGCCTTCCTTCCGCCATGTCCATCTCTCACGGACACCCTCGCTGCCAACCTGTGCCCTCCGCCCTCACCCCGTGCGGCAGTGCTTCCTGCAGGGAGCAGGCCCTCTAGGCGCAGAATAACGCCGCGCCCGGGCCCCTCCGCGGGCGCCAACTCACCCTCGACCCTCCTCGCCCCTTCACCGCGCCTTCCACCTCTCTGCACCACCTCCTCCTTCCCACCGCACCCTCTACCCTCTGTATTTCCTACCTTCCATTCCTTCCTTTCTCTTTCTTCCTTTCTCTATTTCTTTCTCTTCCTTCCTTTCTCTCCCTCTCTCTCTCTTTCTTTCTCTTCCTTTCTCTTTCTTCCTCTCTCTCTCTTTCTTTCTCTTACATCCTTTCTCTCTATCTCTCTCTCTCTCGCTCTCTTTCTTTCTCTTCCTTCCTTTCTCTCTATCTCTCTTGCTCTCTTTCTTTCTCTTCCTTTCTCTTCCTTAATTTCTCTCTCTCTCTCTCGCTCTTTCTTTCTCTTCCTTTCTCTTCCTTCTTTTCTCTCTTTCTCTCGCTCTCTTCCATTCTCTTCCTTCCTTTCTCTCTCTCTCTTCCATTCTCTTCCTTCCTTTCTCTCTCTCTCTCTCTCTCTCTTCCATTCTCTTCCTTCCTTCCTTTCTCTCTCTCTCTCTCTCTCTTCCTTTCTCTTTCTTCCTTGCTCTTTTTTTCTCTTCCTTCCTTTCTCTCTCTTTCTTTCTCTTTCTTCCTTTCTCTCTCTTTCTTTCTTTCTTTACTTTTATTGCATTGTTTTTCGTTCTTTCTTGTGCTTTCGTGTCTCTTTAGTTTTCTATCTTCCTTTCTAACCCTGTCTCAGTATTTCTTTCTTCCACTCACTCCACCTATATCTGTATTTCTTTTCCTCTGCTTCTGCTTCTTTCTCCTCGTTCTCTTTTTTCTCCCCTCTCTCCTTTTCCCCTCTTTCTTCTCGTTCTCATGTTTTCCTTCCTCTCAATGTCTGTTCCGCTTTCGCTTTGTAACTTTCTTTGTCCTTCTTGTATTCCTGCTCCTTCCTCTCTGTCTCAGGCTCATTCCCCACTCCCACTTCTTCCTGACCACTGAATCTGTCTCTTCTCTCTCTTTCAGTAGCTAAATCTTCCTCTCTCAGCCTGTCTCCCTCCCAGCGGACGTCCTCCGGCGCATCCACTCTTCACGGTGTTCCCACCTTCCCTATGTTTCCATGTCTGTCTCCCCCGCTCTCCGTATTCCGGACCGTCACTCTCTTTTCTTCACCTTCATCTGTACCTCTGGATTTCTTCCTACCACTCTCTTCCTTCTCTATCTTCGTGTTTCTCTTTCCCTCCCCGCATCTTTCTTCACATTTCTCTGCATCTCACTCTTTTTCATCTCACTCTCTCCAGCTCTCCTCCCTCTCTTTTTACTTCTCTGTCTCTATCTTAGCCTCGTCTGTCGATCAGTGTTTGTAAAGCGCGGCTCCTCACCCTTGAGGGTCTCAAGGTGCTGGGGGGGGCACGTCCTGAGGTTCTTCCTGAAGACGGTGGGTTATGGGCTTTGTCTGGGGTGCAGGGGGGTTGTTCCCAGCCTTGTCAGTAGATCAGTGTTTGTAAAGCACGTCCTCTCACCCGTGAGGGTCTCAAGGTGCTGGGGGGGGGGCACGTCCTGAGGTTCTTCCTGAAGACAGTGAGTGATGGGCTTTGTCTGGGGTGCAGGGGGGGTTGTTCCCAGCCTTGTCAATAGATCAGTGTTTGTAAAGCACGTCCCCTTACCCGTGAGGGTCTCAAGGCGCTGGGGGGGGGGGGGCACGTCCTGAGGTTCTTCCTGAAGATGGTGAGCGATGGGCTTTGTCTGGGGTGCAGGGGGGTTGTTCCCAGCCTTGTCAATCGATCAGTGTTTGTAAAGCGCAGCCCCTCACCCGTGAGGGTCTCAAGGTGCTGGGGGGGGGGGGGCACGTCCTGAGGTTCTTCCTGAAGACGGTGAGCCATGGGCTTTGTTTGAGGTGCAGGGGGGGTTGTTACCAGCCTTGTCTTTCCATCTCTCACCTCCTCTCACACAACAGGCTTTTCTCGCCCTCTCTTTGTCCTCCTTTATTTCTCTCTCTCCATCTGTGCCCCTCCAGTGATCTTTCTTACAGGCGCTCCTCTTCTCCGCCGCTGTCCATTCTGCTTTCAGAATAATTTCATATTTCAGCGGTTGACACAAAAACTTCCTAAAATCTACAATATGATAATAATAAATACATGCACAAGCTGCTGGCTATGAGTTTTACAAGACATGTTAATAAGATAAACATGGATTTGTGTTTTTTGAACTGCATCTTTTTCCTCCCAATGCTGCAGGAAACATATTATTGCACCCTAAAGGCGACTACGTGTTCCAGAGATTATTTCTCTCAGTCGTAACATATTTCATTATAGTATTTTGCAGGCAGCGTTTAAGTCAAGTGGTCTGATTTTAGGAATACTATTTGCTTTTCTTGGTCAATGATCTTTATTAAAATGTAGTTATAAAAATTGAAGAAATACTTTTCTGTACTCAGTTATTGCCAAGTCCAGCTTTTAATTTTAGGAAGGGCTTTGCATCTTTTAAATGATATACAAACTGCTGCCGAGTGTCTATGATCTGTGCCTGAGGGTAGAACCAGAGCAGATGGAGCCCTGGTGAAGGCCCATGTTCGAGGAATGTCAACGCAAGTGATCGAAACATTATCACCAGTTCCTTAGGTATCAGTTACCTTCAGTAGAAAATACCTCTGGGGAGAAGGGTATGTCAGTTGCCCTGTGCCCCCCAAACAAATACTCTTTTATCTTGGGTTCAGTTTAGAGATTTCACCTATATAGAGTTTTACGTCACTTGCCCTCACTATATTTATGACATAAATTGTTGGAAAAATGAAATTCAGTTTTTTTTTTGTCCCTTGTTTTATGACTTTCAAAGAGAATGTTTGAAAACAATTTTAGAGACTATGTGGTGAGATCTTGGAAAGAAGCAATTGAGCTGTTTTGTGTGAAGACACATCTGTTATAAAACTTCAGTTTTATGAGACAAATCGTTTAATGAGGCGGGGGGCGGGGGAGGGGTGATGAAACGGGTTCTGTGCATTAATTAACTGTGCCACAAGATAGAGAACGAGTATATGGCCCGAGAGGTGATACTGGCAGGGTCATATGCAAACCCTCGCTTTCTACAGAGCTTACTGGCGACGTGCCTCGAAGCACTATAGCTCCTCCAACATAAACCATCACCTGGGCCTACCTCACAGGTCCTCGAATAGCTGACTTCACTGCTGATCTCTGCAGCAGGTGCCTGAACCGAGTGACCTCCCTTGCTTGCTCGTGAACAGCAGCCTTCCTGGACACGCTGTAAGATTAGAAAATGTGCGTGTGTTACACTTATTACCACAATTTGTGACACACAAGAGCCGTTACCACTATCCAATATAAAGATACTCGATTCACCGAGCTTGGAAAGATGAGAGACTGAATCAGCCCTGGTGGGATTCCGATTCACCCATCCATCCATTCGCTCACCCTTCTACTCACACACCAGTTGATCGCCACATTATCTATCCATGAATGCATCCATTCACCTGTTCAGCTACAATATCCAGTTAACTACCTACTGAAATACTCAATCACCCATTCAATCGCATCCCCTTTAAGCTACTCATCTAATATCTCCCACAATCACCTGCGAGTTCATCCACCCATCCATGCACCCACCGGCCCATTCCTCCATGTATCCATCCACCTATTCATCCGGAATGACTGACAGTCTTCCCTCCGTTCTTCATACATCATTCCTTCATGCCTAAGATCTCCTGTGCATTCATTCACTCATGCTTCCATCCAGCGCCTCGCTCAATGATGCATTTCCCTTACAGATCGAGGCGCTGCAGGAGGTGCTGGAGAAGCTGAAGAGCAAGCGAGTCCCGTCCTTGGACAAGAAGCTCGGCTGGGTCCCCTCGGTGAGTGGGGGTGGGCGAGGGTGGGTCCAGGGTGGGCAAGAATGGGTCTCCTCGGTGAGTGGGGGTCCGGGTTGGGCGAGGGTGGGTCCAGGGTGGGCAAGGGTGGGTCTCCTCGGTGGGCGAGGGTTCGGGTTGGAGGAGGGTTGGTCCATGGTGGGCAAGGGTGGGTCTCCTCGGTGGGCGAAGGTTCGGGGTGGGCAAGGGTGGGTTCCCTTGGTCGTTGGGGGTCCGAAATGGGCGAGGGTGGGTCTCCTCGGTGGCTGGGGGTTCGGGGTGGGCGAGGGTGCGTCTCCTCAGTGGGTGGGGGTTCGGGGTGGGCGAGGGTGGGTCTCCTCGGTGGGTGGATTCGGGGTGCGCGAGGGTGGGTCTCCTCGGTGGCTGGAGGTTCGGGGTGGGCGAGGGTGGGTCTCCTCGGTAGCTGGGGGTTCGGGGTGCGCGAGGGTGGGTGTCCTCGGTGGCTGGGGGTTCGGGGTGGGCGAGGGTGGGTCTCCTCGGTGGCTGGGGGTTCGGGGTGCGCGAGGGTGCGTCTCCTCAGTGGGTGGGGGTTCGGGGTGGGCGAGGGTGGGTCTCCTCGGTGGCTGGAGGTTCGGGGTGGGCGAGGGTGGGTCTCCTCGGTGGCTGGGGGTTCGGGGTGCGCGAGGGTGGGTGTCCTCGGTGGCTGGGGGTTCGGGGTGGGCGAGGGTGGGTCTCCTCGGTGGCTGGGGGTTCGGGGTGCGCGAGGGTGGGTCTCCTCGGTGGCTGGGGGTTCGGGGTGGGCGAGGGTGGGTTTCCTTGGTGGGTGGGGGTTCGGGGTGGGCGAGGGTGGGTCTCCTCGGTAGCTGGGGGTTCGGGGTGGGCGAGGGTGGGTCTCCTCGGTGGCTGGGGGTTCGGGGTGGGCGAGGGTGGGTCTCCTCAGTGGGTGGGGGGTTCGGGGTGCGCGAGGGTGGGTCTCCTCGGTGGCTGGGGGTTCGGGGTGGGCGAGGGTGGGTTTCCTTGGTGGGTGGGGGTTCGGGGTGGGCGAGGGTGGGTCTCCTCTGTGGCTGGGGGTTCGGGGTGGGCGAGGGTGCGTCTCCTCAGTGGGTGGGGGTTCGGGGTGGGCAAGGGTGGGTTTCCTTGGTGGCTGGGGGTCCGAAGTGGGCGAGGGTGGGTCTCCTCGGTGGCTGGGGGTCCGAAGTGGGCGAGGGTGGGTCTCCTCGGTGGCTGGGGGTTCGGGGTGGGCGAGGGTGGGTCTCCTCAGTGGGTGGGGGGTTCGGGGTGCGCGAGGGTGGGTCTCCTCGGTGGCTGGGGGTTCGGGGTGGGCGAGGGTGGGTTTCCTTGGTGGGTGGGGGTTCGGGGTGGGCGAGGGTGGGTCTCCTCTGTGGCTGGGGGTTCGGGGTGGGCGAGGGTGCGTCTCCTCAGTGGGTGGGGGTTCGGGGTGGGCAAGGGTGGGTCTCCTCGGTGGCTGGGGGTCCGAAGTGGGCGAGGGTGGGTCTCCTCGGTGGCTGGGGGTTCGGGGTGGGCGAGGGTGGGTCTCCTCGGTGGCTGGGGGTTCGGGGTGGGCGAGGGTGGGTCTCCTCGGTGGCTGGGGGTTCGGGGTGGGCGAGGGTGGGTCTCCTCGGTGGCTGGGGGTTCGGGGTGGGCGAGGGTGCGTCTCCTCAGTGGGTGGGGGTTCGGGGTGGGCGAGGGTGGGTTTCCTCGGTGGGTGGGGGTCCGAAGTGGGCGAGGGTGCGTCTCCTCAGTGGGTGGGGGTTCGGGGTGGGTCCCCTCGGGGAACGGGGGCCCAGGGTGGGCAACTGCTGTCCAGATAGGGGCTAAAAACACCAAACATTTGGCAAACCTGGGCAGTGAGCGGGCTTCCAAGGCCCCAGCCGAGGCTACCTGCACAGACCCCAGGGCCACTGCTGGTAGAACCCCCCCAGGGCTTCTAAAGAGGTCACTAACTCTGACCCTTTGCAGAGCACCAGGCTTCACACAGTTAGCTCGTGTTTCTTCCTTTTACTGGTACCCAGAGGCCCACCTGTGCCCATGATGCCTCCCACCCCGGCACTGAAGGATCATTTTAAAAACGTTCTGTTGTTACTGCCGTGCAGACACTGCATAAAACTAAAGCGCCTATCCCGGTGGCTTCAGGTAGCTATAGCAGCGCGTCCTTACCCGGAGCAGATTGCAGTGCCAGGGATTACCACAGAAGAGGGGTGGGTGTACAGCTGCCCTCCAGGCGGGTGAAATGTTTTCCAGAAAGTTCCATTCAGGCGAGGTGCTTGACTTCCGGAAACAGCCAGAGGGAGCTTTCTGTACTTCCGGATGGACCATTGCCTAGGACCCAGGAGTGCGAGGGCATCTGTCAAAGGCCAAGTCCAGCTGTCACCATCAAGAGGGAGCAGTTTATCCCGCCAGGATTGGGGTGGCATCGTCTTGGACATGTACCAGCCCATGCCAGCCTTCTTGTGAAACAATCAGGTGATGCCAGGTGAGCCCACCCATGGTTCATGTGAGACCCCCGCACAGTGGGCATCAGTTCTATTCACCCCTCTAGTTCCCTTCTCAATAAAACCCCTCTGCTGGGAGGAGAGCCTAGCTGTACAGCAGATGATTCCGTCCTCTTCTAAGATGCCCCTCATTGGGTAGAAAGCGCTATATAAATGCTGCAATTCAGTACAATTCATGCTTTACTCACTGGTGCTAACAGCTCCCATCACAGGGGTAGCAAGCGCTATATAAGTGTTGCAATACAATACATACTTTACTCACCAGTGCTAACAGCTCCCGTCACAGGGGCAGCAAGCGCTATATAAATGATGCAGTACAGTACAATACATACTTTACTTACCAGTGCGAACAGCTCCCCTCATCGGGGCAGCAACCGCTACATAAATGCTCCAATACAGTACAATTCATGCTTTACTCACTAGTGTTAACAGCTCCCCCCATAGGGGTAGCAAGCGCTATATGTGCTGCAATACAATACATATTTTACTCACCAGTATTAACAGCTCCCCTCATATGGGCAGCAAGCGCTATATAAATGCTGCAGTACAATACAATACATACTTTATTCACTAGTGCTAACAGCTCCCCTCGTAGGGGTAGGAAGCACTATGTAAATGCTTCAATACAATACATAGTTTACTCACCAGTGCTAAACGCTCCCGTCACAGGGGCAGCAAGCGCTATATAAATGCTGCTGTACAATACATACTTTACTCACTAGTGCTAACAGCTCCCCTCATAGGGGTAGCAAGCACTATATTAATGCTGCAATACAATGTATACTTTACTCACTGGTGGTAACAGCTTACCTTATAGGGGCAGCAAGCGCTATATATATGCTGCAATACAAAACATACTTTACTGACTGGTGCTAAAAGTTCACCTTATAGTGGCAGTAAGCACTATTTAAAAGCTGCAATACAGTGTAATACAATACATACTTTACTTTCTAGTGCTAACAGCTCCCCTCATCCGGTAGTAAGTGCTATTTAAATGATGCAATACAATACATATGTTACTCACCTCACCCTCCGACCTGCACCCTCACTGGTAGACTTCAGCTAGAGACACAAAACCTGGCTCTCCGACAGAGACATGGCACCCCAGCGCCCAGATACCCCCAGGGGTGGGTGATGCTCTCTACAATTGACTGATTTATTGACTCATCAGTGCTAACAGCTCCCCTCTTAGGGGCAGAAAGCGCTATATAAATGCTGCAATACAATACATATTTTTACTCACTAGTGCAAAACAGATCTGCTCATTGGGGTAGTACACACTATATGAATGCTGCAGTACAATACATACTTTACTCACTAATGCTAACAGCTTCCCTTATAGGGTAGCACGCGCAATATAAATACTGCAGTCCATTAATCTTAGAGTGACTTCACCTCTGTCGCTTATGCGTGCACTTCAGCATAAGCCAGGTTCCTGTTGCACCACAGCCCTCTTTTCAGGGGGTGCAGACGGCAGTACTGACCCCCTCACCAACCAACAGACACATGAGATTGTGGAGGTGACTCACAGGTTAACCCAGTAGAGAACAATTCACAGCACCTAAGCAATGGTGCAAACTTCACATTAAATCAACTTTACTCCAGGGGAGTTAGCATTAAGGCAGAGAAAGCATCAGGAATATGAGAACCCCATATGTTGGTTGTTGGGGTATCAAACATGTACCTTTGCCTGTTTTAAGGCCAGTCACAGGCTATAGTACTGAGTGTCATTCATTATATGTGATGTTATCGTCTGTGGCTAGTCGGAGGATCTGGTGTGGCTCTGGCCCTCTTGGACCTGCGCTGGACACCGCTGGCAATGATCAGATACCAATCGCCCTCCACCTCACTCCTTTCCCCAACTTTCGTGAGTTGAGCTGCAGCCTCCTGGCCACCAGCAGTGTGTGCCTTCAGGCTCCTGCATACATGGACCTTCTTTTCTGTGGCCTTTGCTGTTAACAGCAATTCATATATGTTCCTGATTCCTACCCCATGTCCAGGTGAGTGAGGTACCTTTACCCAATTATATGGTACAAATATGTAAATGGGCAGTCTTTAGGTCTCACCTACTAGACAGCATTAATGCTGTCTATTGCGAAACATAGTGTAGGGTTACCAAAAAACTACAGGGGCTTGGAGCCCACCTACTGCTTACCATTGGTTGGCTTTCCTGTCACACTCATTTGTGTACTACTTAGTCATGTCCCAGCTTGTCAGTCTTGTGTTTGTCCCTCCCATGGAGTACTGCCTCTTTACCGTCTCTTTTGATTGGCTTGCTTCTATGGTTCTACTGATTGCTTTTTAAGCATTACTTTTTTCTTTTGGTTCAAGCACTTCATGAAGGTGCATGCGTTTTGCAGCTGCCTTCCTAGTGCACTTGTCTCTCCCTGCTGTCCTTGTTGCTCTCTGTTGTACATGTGCTTCTCCAAAACTCCCCTTTATGTTGTGCTCGCTGGCTTGTACTCCTCCCCTTGCCTGCGTGTCAGTGTGCTCCTCCCCCACCTACTCCACATTACTCTGTCACACCAGTGACTTCTTCTCCACACCCCTACCCTTTGCCTACCTGTGCCCTTCTCTCACATCCATAGCTTCCACTCCCCCAATGCTTGCTCCCCTGTGTGCTTCTCCCCCATCTTCTTCACGTTGCCGTTTTATCCATTTCTCCTTCCCCACCCTCACACTCTATGTTGTAACATTCCCCATGTTGTTCCACCCTCCTGTGTTGGTTTCTTACTACCTGCATTCCCACTTGTATACTTTTTTCTTTTTAATTACTGATCCAACACAGATTAGTAACTAAAAAGAAAACAGACATTTGCAATGCAATGTGTCTTGAATTTGCTTGAGTTAGAGCTGCTGGCATTGTAAATGCATAACCGGACTTTTCATGCCATATAAATTGTTCAAGCCTGCCGCATATTTTAGTCTCCTCTGCCACAAAATCCCAGAGGCCCTGCATATATAGTGACAGCACTTTTATTTACCTTCTTCCCCTATCTGCAACAAAAAATGAAAATATTGCCATTATTTATTTTATTGTTTTTTATTATTATTTTGGGGCCCCCCAATGTGGTGTGGGGACCCAGATATGACCTAGGCAGAAAGAGCACAGTGAGTTATGGGCAAAAATGTTTTGTAAAATAAATAGCCCGCAAGGCATTATGAGGCAAGTTTCCAAGTGCAGTGAATATTGTAGTGTCTTGACTGTAATACTCAGAATAGCCCCTTGAAGACACCTTAATAGAATTAGCATTTGTAAGAAACATGATCATGTAACCATACAGTCAGCTCCTAGAGAGCATAACAACACGAAAACAGAATAGCAGAAAGTAATGCAGTGGATTCATAAATATAGCCCCTAGAGGAAGTAGTGTCTTGCAATACTATTACAAAGAAGGCCCTTAAAATACAAACTACTCCCAGCTGTAAAACAAAAGTTCCAGCCATGCGAGAGCTTACAAAGACACTGCATGGTGTGAGAGGTTACTATTGTGGTGTCCCTCCCAACCTAGTGTGGACGCCCAGAGATGACCTAGACAGAAAGAGTGTGTTGTGCTGAACGGTTTGATGGTGGCCCTGTTGTTCTAGGACCCCCACAGGCTGAGTTATGGGCAAAAATGTTTTGAAAAAGAAATGCCCAGCAAAGCATGATGGGCAAGTTTCCCCGAGTGCAGTGTATATTGTAGGATCAGCTTTTCTGCTGTGCCAGGAGAGCTGTGTTGAGGATTTCTGTATCTTTTACTGTTGTAACTGCTCCAATTTGTACATTTGTAACTGCTAAACGAGTGGTAGTCATGTAAAGCACTCCTTAGATCGAGTTTGCGCTATATGAAACTTCACTATTATGTAAAGTGCGCATCCGATCAAATTCACGCTCTATGAACCTTTTTTTAAAAAAAATCTAATAAATGTGAAGTAAATAAAAAAGAAACAGCGGCATGCCCAAACAAGGAAGAGGAAGAAACAATGTACGGCCATGGAGCGCGAAGGGGTGAGGCAAAAGAAAAAAATAGTGCGCCACACTAAGGTATCGCGCTGCTAGTGCAATAATCCATGTAACAGGGTCAGTCTCCAAGGCAGTAACAAAGCAGCCTCAAGGCGGAACAAACGTAAAGCATTTCCCTATGAAATCAAGGGAATTTTGAAAGGCAGGTCCAGGAACGATTGAAAGTGATGGGTGTGAGATGGGCGTGGTTAAAGCCCACAGAATAGATCACAACAGGTCGAAAAGAGCAGCGCATTTTCTCTGCTATACTCAACTTAAATAAGCAGCCATGCCACTTTATAAACACGCACATATGTGGCGCAGGATCCTATCGATCGATGTGGGAGCATGTCATAGGTATTTTTTTTCTTTAGTCATGCTGCTCAGCATTGGGGATATGGTAAAGGGAGGTGGTTCTGAAGTGTGCGCGGTGCCCCCTCAGCTTCATCACACCTCTCTTGTCACCCCTTTCTGCAGTGTGATGCTGGGGAGCAGTGTGCTGTGCGGAAGGGGTCGCGGATCGGGAAGCTGTGCAACTGCCCCCGGGGTACGACTTGCAATTTCTACATCCTCAAGTGCTTATGAAGTTCGGTTGAAGGAAAGAAAGCAAGAGGAGGTGAGAGGGCTCCAGGAACGGAGAAGACGCTGCTTCATTGGACGGGGAGAGAGCGCGGCTTAGCATGAACTATGACCTCCTCATTTGATGATCACGACCTTCCCTTCACCCTGAGCAGGAGGCAAAATCAAACTTTTCTTCTGGGGATGTTTCTTCGTCAAAAGACCAAACCCCTTTTCTCAGTTTCTCTTCTGCATTTGGTATTTTAATTTCACGCTTTGGGTCACGAATCAGGCCCTTTCTACGGGCTGCTTTATTTTTGTAGTGTTTCTATGTTTTAATTTTGAGTGTTTTAAAGAATATGAATCAATGGTAGTGCAGGAAATAGGTACTGCTCTCTGAAACAATTAACCAATAAAATATGTTTCTATTCAAAACCTGTGTCTCAGCCTCCATTTTGGTTTCCAAAGATGGCTTCCTCTCTGTGTTTCCCAAACATGCATGCATGAGTGAGTGTTGCACTGCCATCTTATGACAGAGAGCTATCATTGCAGCCTAAGAAGATGTCAGTATTTGTAGGCCAGGACAGAATGGGTCTGGGAGGTGAGGTATGCAGCTGAAAACATCTACTATTTCCAGTTGAGGAGTCTTGAGACTGTTCAATTAAATTTATTGTATCCTTACGGATAGAAGTGCTTGCATTGTCCAATAAAGGGTACAAGAGCCCCAAAAGTGCTAGGGTTCTACCAAATATTGCTGGTGCTTGTAGGAATTACAAGTATTATAATTGAAACAAGCATTTGCAATGCAATAGGTCTCACCTTTGCTTGAGTTAGAGCTATTGGCATTGTAAATTCATAACTGGACTTTTCTTGCACATAAATTGGTCAACCCTGCATCGCAATTTCGCCTTTTCCTGCCACATAAATCCAGTGGCCCTGCATATAACTAAAGTACTTCAATTTACCTTCTTCCTCTATCTCAAGCAAAAAATGAAAATGTGTGTAATTTAAATCTGAATACCACTTTCACCACCGCACCATCAGAGCTGCTCGCTGGCTAACTGGGTAGTGGCTGCACTTATCACAAAATCCATCATTTTGTGAAATATTTAAAAAAAGTTTATCAAAATTGTTTATATCTCGAATTGATTACAAATTACTAAAACTGCTGCCGCACTCGTTGCAGCAGCACAGTGGGACATGTCGGTGTGGGCACATAAATGTTCACGTTCACACCCACAGGCACACACAAACATGCACATAGGTCATCTCATATACAATGCACACAGATGAGCACAACAGAGTCAGAAACTTGTATTGCTGTCAGGAATAACTCCAAAATGGACAGGGGCTTCTATGCTCTGTGAGGACAGGAGGACTTGGAAAGTGGGAGGTGTTGACTATCTTGGCCAACATAAATGGAACATATAGGGCAAGCCCAACCTCCTTAGAGAGAGATGAGGATGTCCTCTGTCACAAAACGTTTTTTTTAAAAATGTGACCGAATGGTGCACTTTACAGCTAAACTTTCAAATAAACATTGTTTAAAAAACATAGGCCTTGAAAACAGTTTTCAGAGAACTCTTGAACTATTCCAATACTGTGGTATTGTGCCAAGAAAGCCCACCCATGTACATAAGGTTTGTGGGTAATTCCTTCCAAATGCAAGAGCTCCTCCAAGAGCTGATTTATGGCACAAGCTGTGAGCTCCTTGTATTTCCTAAAAACAGCAGAGCTTTTTGCAGAGGCCTGTGTCAACAGAAAAACACTTAGTTAAATATAATGAAATATTGTGCAGCCTTGAATTCACTGGAAACAAACACACAGCTGCATTTCCTCTCCTCCGTCTTCGCCCAGCACATGCAATGAGAAGGCTGTTTTTCAGTGAAATATAATGCAGGCCTCTCTCATAACTGTGATTGGCTGTTGCCAGCCAATCAGTGTGAAGGTGTTTCACAAAACTGGAAATGTGTTGGTATGACTGAGGAATGAGGAGTAGGGTTGAGGGATGAGGAGTAGGGATGAGGTATGAGAAGTAGGAATGATGGAAGATGGATGAGAAGTATGAATGAGAAGCAGGGATGAGAAGTAAGAATGATGGAAGAGAAGTAGGGATGATGGGAGAGAAGTAGGGACGAGAAGCAGGGATGATGGAAAAAAAGTATGGATGATGTATTATGGATGAGAAGCAGGGATGATGGATGGGAAGTAAGGGAGATGGATGAGAAGTAGGGATGATGTATGATGGATGAAAAGTAGGGCTGATGAACAAGAGAAGTAGGGATGATGGATGAATAGTAGGGATGAGACAGAAGTATGAGAAGTAAGAAAGACAGATGAGATGTGGGGGTGATGTATAATAAATGAGAAGTACGGATGATATATGATGGAAGAGAAGTAAGGATGATGGATGAGAAGTAGGGATGATGTATGATGGATGAGAATTAGGGATGATGTATGATGATGAGAAGCAGGGATGATGGAAGAGAACCAGGGATGATGTATAATGAATGAGAAGTAGGGATGATGGATGAATAGTAGGGATGAGACAGAGGGATGAGAGATGAAAAGTAAGGAAGGTGGATGAGAAGTAGGGATGATGTATGATGAAAGAGAAGTAAGGATAATGGATGAGAAGCAGGGATGAGAAGTAGGGATGATGTGAGAGAAGCAGGGATGATGGATGAGAAGTAGGGATGATGTATGATAGATCAGAAGGAGGGATGAGAAGCAGAGATGAGAAGTAAGGATGATGGAAGAGAAGTAAGGATGATGGATGAGAAGTAGGGATGATGGATGAGAAGTAGGGATGATGTATGATGGAAGAGGAGTAGGACTAATTGATGAGAAGTAGGGAGTATGGCAGAGAAGTAGGGATGATGGATGAGAAGTAGGGATTATGGAAGAGGAGTAGGGACAATGGAAAATAAGCAGGGATGATGGATGATGGATGAGAAGTAGGGATGATGGATGAGAATCAGGGATAAGAAGCAGGGATGAGAAGTAGGGATGATGGGCGAGAAGTAGGGATGAGGGATGAGAAGAAGGGATGATGGATGAGAAGCAGGGATGAGGAGTAAGGAATGAGTATGTCCTAAAATCTGAGTCACAACACGCCAGCCCCTTCTTTGCAACAGCAGTGGTTACAACTACGGCAAGTACAGCCACCACATTATAGAGAATGGCCAGCATTATGTCATGTGTGGCCACAATAATTACCTATGAGGGCACACCAAGCACTGTGTTGAGTAATGCAGAATTAGCGAACGAGGTAGTGAATGGATATTCATGGTACCACACTTTGAACTTTATTGCTTCTAAGCACTACACTGCTTAAATCATTGGGAGTAGCAGGGTCCACTTTAAAACATGAAATTAAACATTGCTTCACATGTGGCGTTTTCAATAAGTGCTTCAGTGCCAGCAGCCTGTGGATTCAATGAAGCCCAAAAGTGAGGAGACACGGGGACAGCTTGGCTGCCACGTGCAGTTTGCTGCCCCCTCAAAATCACTGGTAGAGCATGGGCAAAGTGGGCTCAGGCCCAGGGCCCCAGCCTTTCAGGGGGGCCCTGATGGAGCCAGCTCTGTTCTGCAGAGTCTTGCCCTAATGACCTTGAATAATTCTTAAACATACTGTTTTCTTTTAGTTTATTAGTTTTTTTCAGTGTGTGAGACAGATGGGAGTTCATAAGAGACATTTTGCAGAAAAATGTTTGTGATTTTCAACACTATCCAACATCCATAAACAAAGTTTCAATCAAAACAGGACCTCACACATGAGAAATGTGGGGTTGTCACAGAGTTGACTTGCAGTGCTATTAGTGAGCTGCCTCTGTGTACCAATATTGAAAACACACGTCACTATCCCTGAATACTAGATGTAAACACCTTTAGAATTTCGACCAGTGTCTCTCACTGCCAGTGACCCGGCTGGAACTGGATCATAACTTCAAAACTGTTCCGAACATACAGAAAACATGAGGGTGGGGAGCGTCAGAGGGAGGGTTGAAGTGACAGGAGGGAGGGAGGGGTGGTGGAGGAGAGCTGGGTAGTTTCTGCTTCAGCTGTGAAAGCAGACACATAGCTGCAAAGAGGGAAAGAGACGCCTTCTTTCTATTTTCACACATTTTATGTGAATTAAACGGCAGGGTGTCTCTCATGTTTGCTAAACTGCAACCATATTTTAATGTTATGTCGTGTTTGCATTTAAGAAAAAGTTTAGGTTTGTTTGTTTGTTGGTGACTTTGTGCAGATTGAAAGATGAGGCAGGCAGATGCAATGCAGGGATATTTAAAAATACTACTGAATGTCAGAGCGAGAACACTTTACCTAAAATTGCGCCTTTCACCCACCCCTCGCCCAGCGAAGCCCCTCTGTCGGTTTTTGCAGACTGCAGCGCCCCCAGTGGAGAGCGTGCGTCACATACTGCTCAGCGCGGAACCCTCGGCAGGAGGTTTCGGTGACTGCGAGCGGGACCTGAATGAAAGTGCACTGGTTGCGGGCTAACTTCAAGCATGCGCGCTGCTACAGAAACAGTCACTTTAAGTTACTTATATTCAGGATTTAAAGTGACTTTGTGTCGTGCCCCTCATTAAGCATCGGGCGAGATGTGTCACCTCGGAGCTACGCAACCCAACCCGAGGCAAGTCTGCCACAGACATCGAAGAGCAAACAAATAGCAACTGTTAAAGAGAGGCCCAGAAACAGCTCTTAGTATTCAACAGTTTTTTTTAGCAGGACCGTGTCCAACAGGAGGATTCTTAATACCACGCGCTGGGTGCCCTCGGGCAAACGTAACTAGAAAAGAACAATCTTTGCAAGCCTGTTTATGGCAGAAAGCCTGGAACAGTGATCCGGAGTCTGCACTGCTAAGTTTCCGAGATGGCACCGCGAGATTAAGTGAGCACACTCCACACAGTAGCACCAGCAGGAATCAAAGAACAAAGTAGTCCCATAACACACTAGATGAACAAAGCGCAAGGATATAGTAGTTGGCCAGTGCTCCATGGGAGTACAAAGAGGAAGCATTGACCACTAGCACAGAAGGAGTTTTAAGTGACACTAAAACTAGCAAATGAAATGCCTTCAAGCCCATTGAAGAAGTATAGTTAAAAAGAATACAAGAGGTCGTACACTTATGCTTAACCTAAAAAATGAAGGGTCATCATTGCTAGAAACTTGTCTTTGGATACACACTGGACGATCTGTCCAACTATAACGTCCCTGTAACCTTTTTGTTTTTTTCAGTGAATTTCTAGGGTTTTTAAAATTCTATTTCCTAACTATAACGTAGTATAACGAAATAGAATTTAAAAAAAACCTTAGAAATTCACTGAAAAAACCAAAGGTTACATGGGTGTTATAGTTAGGTTCCGAATTTACTCATGCAAAACCATAGAAATTCAGCAGTTATAGGTACCTCAGCTAACTATAACTGGCGCTCACGTAATGCACTGCTTATGACCTCATATATTACATCACGCATGACATGTTCAGTGACATCACTGATGACATCCAATATGACATCACTGATGACATCACTTATGGCATCATCCACACAGTCATACACCCACTCATTTGTTGATACAAACTGATGTACATCCACTCACACACATCTACTCACAAACCTATTCAGAGATGCATAAGAGTAGTGATATACAGACATCCATTCAAACAGCCACTGACACAACCACTCACTCACACATACACTACTAACTGAGGTATTCACACACTCATACAGTTACTTACACACACTCTCATACAACCAGTGACATACCCACTTATACTCACGCACCCCATTAATAGATCACTATTCTAGTGACACATCCAGTTAATCAGCTGTAGAAACACTGACACACCCACACACTCACCTATACAGTCACTGACACAGTCACTGACACATTATGATAGTCACTAACACACTCATTCACTCAACAGTACAAACAATTCACACACCAACTCACGTGAACAGGCCCTTACATACCCACTCAGTCACCCATAGTCATTCACACAGCCACTCACTGAGCAACACAAGTTCTCACACATCCACTCACTATCCTATATAAAAACGGACTCACCCACTCAGTTTACGATACACCCACTCATACACCCACTGACTCTCGCATACAGACACTGACACAGCCACTCAGTTATATGTACAGCCATACAGTTAGTGACTCACCAGAGCCCACCTACTCGGCTCAGAAATAGAGTGACACCCATTCACTTACTCAGGCAACCACTCTGACACCCACTCACTCACACATGCAGCCTCTCACAGGCCACTCACTAAATGTAACGCAGCTGCTCACACAGTCACTTGCTTAACTATACAGCAACTTACATATCCATTCAGTCTCCATAGAGCAAATTATTCACCCACTCACACATTGATACAACACTTACACTCACTGGATGATGTCAACAGGGATGACATATGAGTTGTCATCAGTGATGTCACTGACCATGTCATGCGTGATGTCATATGCGAGGTCATAAGCAGTGCATTACGGGAGCGTCAGTTATAGTTAGCTGAGATACCTAGAACTGCTGAATTTCTACGGTTTTGTACGAGTAATTTCAGAACCTACCTATAAAGTCTATGCAACCTTTGTTTTTTTCAGTGAATTTCTAATATTTTTTAAAATTCTATTTCCTAACTATAACGTCCCTGTAACCTTTGTTTTTTCAGTAAATATCTCTCTCTCTCTCTCTCTCTCTCTCTCTCTCTCTCTATATATATATATATATATATATAGTCACTAAAAAAGTAAGGTTAATGGGGCGTTATAGTTAGGTTCAGAATTTACACGCACAAAACCACAGAAGTTCAACTGTTAGAGTTATTTCAAGTAACTATAACTTGTGCCCTAAGATAAGTATAACTTGTTTTTCTAAAATGAAGAGTGATCACTAGAAAGAAGATATTAATGGCAACATGTTTATTATTTGCATACTATAGGCCATACAGGATATTACTACCCATATCGAGCTATAGCTCTTTTAAAGTCTGATTTATATGAAGCTGATTCTAATATGTTTTGCAACAAATAATTAGCTGCATTTGGGGTGTTTAATTTTGCACTACAGATTCTGCTTTAATTCTTCATGTCTGGAACCATACTTCTCTTTCACTTGATGGGGCAAGGCTCTAAGGATTTTAGAGATTTATGTGAAGAGTAATGATGGGACCATGTATTTTAAGGAATAAATTACCCTCTGGAATAAATGATGATGCACATCACATCAGAGTTTCTAGACCTTATAAAGGACCTCAGCCTTGGACTTAGTTTCTCTATATCAGTGGTTCCCAGTTAAGGGCGAGATGGGCAGTGGCCGAGGAGATGGGATTTGATGGGACATACGGGCAGTGATGGGAGGGACGGGCAGTGAAAGAGGAGGTGGGCTCTGATGGGACACACGGGCAGCGATGGGAGAGATGGGAAGTGAAAGAGGAGGTGGGCTCTGAGGGACACGCGGGCAGTGATGGGAGGGATGGGCAGTGGCCGAGGAGGTGGTTCTGATGGGACACAAGGGCATTGATGGGAGATATGGGCAGTGAAAGAGGACGTGGGTTCTGATAGGACACATGGGCAGTGATGGGAGAGACGGGCAGTGGCAGAGGAGGTGGGCTATGATGGGACACAAGGGCAGTGATGGAAGAGACAGGCAGTGGCCAAGGGGATGAGGTCTGATGGGACACACGAGCAGTAATGGGAGGGATGGGCAGAGACAAAGGAGGTGAGCTCTGATGGGACACACGGGCAGTGATAGGAGAGACGAGCAGTAGCAGAGGAGGTGGGCTTTGATGGGACACACGGGCAGTGATGGGACACATGGACAGTGGCCGAGGAGGTGAGTTCTGATGGGACACATGGGCAGTAATGGGAGATACAGACAGTGAAAGGAGAGGTGGGCTCTGATGGAACTCGGGCAGTGATGGGAGAGACAGGCAGAGGAGGTGGGCTCTGATGGGACACACAGGCAGTGATGGGAGAGACGGGCAGTTGCTGCGGATGTGACCTCTGATAGGACACACAGGCAGCGATGGGGGAGACGGGCATTGGCCGAGGAGGTGGGCTCTTATAGGATACATGGGCAGTGATGGGAGAGATGGACAGTGAAAGGGGAGGTTGTCTCTGATGGAACTCGGGCAGTGATGGGAGTGACGGGCAGTGGCTGCGGATGTGACCTCCGATGGGACACATGGGCAGCGATGGGCGAGATGGGCATTGGCCGAGTAGGTGGGCTCTGGTGGGACACATGGGTAGTAATGGGACACATGGGCAGTGGCCAAGGAGGTGAGCTCTGATGGGACATGCGGGCAGTGATAGGAGAGACGGGCATTGGCCAAGGAGGTGTGGTCTGATGGGACACACGGGCAGTAATGGGACACAGACAGTGGCTGAGGAGGTGAGCTCTGATGGGATACGTGGGCAGTGATGGGAGGGATGGGCAGTGGCAGAGGAGGTGGGCTCAGATGGAGGAACAAGGTGTAGGAAGCTGGCCTGGTGTGTGGAGAGCACCTATGGTGTTACCATCTTATGCCAGGTCCAGGTATCCCCTATTAGTGAGGTGTAGGCAGTGTCAAGGAAGCCAGGCTCTCTAGAGGTAGCTGTGGATGAGCAGCCAAGACTTATCTAGGAGACATGCAAAGCTAATGCAATACCACTATAGTCACAAAACACTTACACACATGAAAGAACCATACAGTGTTACAAAAATAAAAGTATTTTATTATAGTAGCACAAATACTAAAATACTGAATAGGCAATCCCCTAACTGGAGGTAAGTAAACACAACATTATATACACATTAGTAGTAAGTAAATAGCATAGAACACAATAGGCATTGGCAAAAGCAATAGCAAATAGTGACGGCCTTAGGGGAGGACGAAACCATATACTAAAAAAGTGTAATGTGAAAGGCTGTCCCACACCCAAGGAAGTGGAATCAGTAGAAGGGAGCTGGACGACTAGGAACCCCAAGAGGTGAGTACCAGAGTGACCCCCTCAACCAGGAGAGCAGAGGTAAGTACCTGGTTTTCCCCAAAACTAACAGGAGGACTTTGGAAAGAGATTGTCCAAGACCCAACGAAGACTGGAAGAACACAAAGGTGAATCCTGACAGAAGAGGACCTGCAAAGGAGGGAACCAACTCCAGTTCGAGATGGAGTAGCCGGTTGTGGCAGGAACCACCACTGACCCTTCTGTGGATGTAGGACCAGGTCGACGGTGGACAAAGATGGTCAGCAGTGCAGCACAGGAGCTGAAAAAGGAGTCCTGGAAGTGATGCAAGTGATGTCCCACATCGGCAGTCGAGATGTAGTTTGTCAGTGGTACCAGAAAATGACCAACAAGCCTTGGCAAATGCAAGCGACAGAGAAGAAGGTTTGCAAGGCTGAAGAGGACCAGCAGGGGACTTCACCCAAGGATAGGAGTCCGGGGTGTTCCTCACCAGCTGGGAGAGTCACAAGAAGAGGAGGCAGGCCCCACAGGCGATCCACGGGCAGCAGGCACAGGAGTCGCAGTGAGGCCCACTCAGCACACCTGGAGGAGTGTCCCACATTCCTGGAGCAGCAGGAAGAAGACTGGGCTTTGCAGGAAGAAGTGTTGGGGGCCAGGGCTACACAGAGCCTGAAGATCCCTTGGAGGAGGAACAAACAAGCCTTGGTAGCTGCAAGAGTTGCGGTGAACAGGGTTACTGTCCTGCAAGTAGAGACAGGGGCTTACCGCCTCCCAAGTTGGACAGCTGGTAGAGAGGACCAGGGGGACTACTGAAGACTACCACTTGTGATGCGGGATCCATGCAGCCCCGGAGGAGCAAAGATCCATGCAGCCAGTCATCGTTACAGTTGGTGCCTATGGATGAAGGGGAGTCTCCTTCACTCCAAGGGAGATTCCTTCCTACTTCTTGTGCACGCTGAACACTCATCACCCTCAGAGGATGCACAGCTGGGGTAATGTTGCAGTTGCTGAAAGGAGCTGAAGAAACAATGTTACAGAGCGAAGTCTTAGCTGAAGTTGCAAATTGCCGGTTCCTGAAGGGTCCAGTTGCAGTCCCAGTGGCCAGAAGATGAAGTAAACGATGCAGAGGAGACCTGCTGGAACCTTGCACGTCGAATCTGAGGACCCACCCAAGAGGGAGGCCCTAAATAGCCCAGGAAGGGGGGTTGTTCACCCAGCAGGGTGACCACCTATCAGGAGCAGGGCTGTGACGTCACCTACTTGACCTGGCCACTCAGATGCTCCCAGGGGCCTCTGCCCACCTTGGATTCAAAATGGCAGAATCAAGTGGCCACATAGAGGAGCTCTGGGCACCACCCCAGTGGTCACTCCCCTCTCCTTTATCCATTTTTGCACCAGAGAAGAGAACGGGGGTCCCTGTACTGGTGCAAACTGGTTTATGAAAGGAGGGCACTAAATGTGCCTTTCAAAGCCCACTGGTGGCTTGGGGGGGCTATAATAATTCCAAGGGAGAGGGTGTACCTCCCTCTCCCACAGGAAATCCTTTGTTCTGCCTTCCTATGCCTGAGCTGGTCAAGCAGCAGGAGGGCAGAAACCTATCTGAAGGATGGCATCAGCACGGGCTGCTTGGAAAACCCCAGAAGACTGGTAGGAGCAATGCTGGGGGTCATCTAGGGAGCCCCCAAAGTGCATGGAATCATACAACCTCTACTGGCAACAGTATTTGGGTATTATTCTGACATGTGTGATACTAAACATGCCCAGTTTCAGAGTTGCCATTATGTAGCTTGACACAGGTAGTGAGTGACCTTTGTCCAGTACACAGGTAAAATGGCATCTCCGGACTTACAAAGTCCATTGTAATGGAGCTGGAGTTCATAGGGGCACCTCTGCTCATGCAGGGTTGCCCTCACAAACAGGTACCTGCACCCTGCCCTGTGGGCTAGGAGGGCCTACCATATGGGTGACTTACAGTGGCCTGGTGCAGTGACCTGTTGTGAAAGGGTCTGCGGGCTGCATTGGCAGGATGCAGACACATTTTGCATGGACTCCCATGGGTGGCATAATATATGCTGCAGCCCATTGGGAACACCTGGTACCCCAATGCCCTGGGTACCTAAGTACCACATACTAGGGACTTATATGGGGAAACAGTATGCCAATTGTGGGGTGTGCAAAATCCTAAGCATCCAAATTTAGAGGGAGAGAGCACAATCATTGGGGTCCTGGTTAGAAGGATCCCAATGAAAACAGCCAAAACATACTGACAGCAGGCAAAAAGTGGGGGTAATCATGCCAAAAAAGGTACTTTCCTACATAACTTCTCTGCCACAAAGGACAATAAGACTAACCTTTCCTAGTTGAGTCTTCATTGTCTATGTGGAATTATCTGGAGAGTCCACCTGCATTTGAGTGGTTACTCCAGGTCTATGGTCTACTGTATAGTCCATTCCCTACAGAGATATGGACCACCCCAAAAGTTTGGGATTTTCACCTTTCACCTGTTTTAACCATAAGAGGGGCTTGTGGTCTGTTTGAGCAAGTATGTCATCAGCTTCTTCAAAGCCCAGACCACAGCAAAGGCCTCCCTCTCTATGGCTGACCAACGCTTTTCCCTGGGTGGTCAACCTTCTGCTTATGAAAGCTACAGGTTGGTCCTAGCCCTCTTCATTCAGTTGAGATAGTACTGCCTCTATCCCTCCCTCAGAAGTATCTATCTGCACCATGAACTGCTTGGAGCAGTCAGGGCTTTCTTAGTATAGGAGCGGAACACATGGCCTGTTTCAGGTCATCAAAAGCTTTTTGGCAGCTAGCTGTCAAAACAAACATTCTTGGGCATCCTTTTGAACATGAGGTCATTTAAGGGGGCTACAATGGAGCCATAGATCTTAATAAACCACCTATAGTACCCTGTCAGGCCTAGGAAGGCTCTGACTTGAGTTTGAGTCGTAGGGACAGTTCAACCCAAAATGGTTTGGATTTTGTCCGGGAGTGGTTGAATCTGGCCTCCACCTACCAGGTGGCCCAGGTAAACCATGCCGAGGCCTTGATAGTGAGGCCTGCCTTTTGCAGGGCCTTCAGCACACTCCCAAGGTGGACCAGGTGATCCTCCGAGGTGGAGCTAAAGGCAGCTATATCGTCAAGATAAGCTGCACCGAAGCTTTCCAGGCCTCTGAGAACTTTATTCACCAGCCTTTGGACTGTTGCAGGGGCTTTCTTCAATCTAAAAGGCATCACTGTAAAGTGATAGTACCCACTAGGAGTGGAGAATGCAGTTTTTGATTTGGCATCCTCTGACAACGTGATCTGCCTGTAGACAGCAGTCCGGTCAAAGGTGCTCAGATACTTGGCAGAAGCCAGTGTATCTATTAGATCATCTGCCCGAGGGATAGGATGAGCATCTGTTTTAGTTACAGTGTTGAGGCTTCTGTAGTCTACACAAAACCTCATCTCTGTTTTTACAATTTTGAGAGTGGGGCTTTGGGACATGTACTACAAGCCTAGCCCAAGGGCTGTCTGAAGGCTCAATAATTCCTGGGTCTAACATCTTCTGCACCTCAGTTTTGATGCACTCCCTGACAAGATCAGGTTGCCTGTAAATGTTACTTTTGACAGGCAAGCTGTCACCTGTGTCAATGGTGTGTTCACCCCATGTAGTTTGACCAGGGGTCAGAGAGAACAGTTCGGAGGGCTGTCCTATGAGATTTCTGGAGTCATCTTTTTGCGACTCAGAGAGGCAGTCTGCAAGCACAACCCCCATATACTGAGCCATCCGCTGTATTGTGGGAGAAGAGGTCAGGGAGAGGATCACTCTCTTCTTCCTGTCCCTCATCAGTTGCCATGCATAGGATCATGTCAGACCTGTCATAGTAGGGCTTCAGCTGGTTCACATGAAGCACCCTTTGGTGGCTTCTAGGAGTGCCTAGGTCCACTAGGTAGATGACCTCCCCCTTTCTCTCTACAATAGTGTGTGGTCCTCTCCATTTGTCTTGGAATGCCCTGGCAACCACAGGCTCTAGGACCCACACCTTCTGTCCTGGCTGGTAAACAGTCAGCAGAGCCTTCTGGTCATGCCATTGCTTTTGCAATTCTTGGCTTGCCTGAAGATTTTTGGAAGCCCTGTGTAGGAAAGTACCATCTTGCCTGGCATGTTACCCCCATTTTTCACTGTATATATGTTGTTTTAGTTGTATGTGTCACTGGGACCCTGGTAACCCAGGGCCCCAGTGCTCATAAGTGTGCCTGAATGTATTACCTGTGTAGTGACTAACTGTCTCACTGAGGCTCTGCTAATCAGAACCTCAGTGGTTATGCTCTCTCATTTCTTTCCAAATTGTCACTAACAGGCTAGTGACCATTTTTACCAATTTACATTGGCTTACTGGAACACCCTTATAATTCCCTAGTATATGGTACTGAGGTACCCAGGGTATTGGGGTTCCAGGAGATCCCTATGGGCTGCAGCATTTCTTTTGCCACCCATAGGGAGCTCTGACAATTCTTACACAGGCCTGCCACTGCAGCCTGAGTGAAATAACGTCCACGTTATTTCACAGCCATTTTACACTGCACTTAAGTAACTTATAAGTCACCTATATGTCTAACCTTTACCTGGTAAAGGTTAGGTGCAAAGTTACTTAGTGTGAGGGCACCCTGGCACTAGCCAAGGTGCCCCCACATTGTTCAGAGCCAATTCCCTGAACTTTGTGAGTGCGGGGACACCATTACACGCGTGCACTACATATAGGTCACTACCTATATGTAGCTTCACCATGGTAACTCCGAATATGGCCATGTAACATGTCTATGATCATGGAATTGCCCCCTCTATACCATCCTGGCATAGTTGGCACAATCCCATGATCCCAGTGGTCTGTAGCACAGACCCTGGTACTGCCAAACTGCCCTTCCTGGGGTTTCACTGCAGCTGCTGCTGCTGCCAACCCCTCAGACAGGCAGCTGCCCTCCTGGGGTCCAGCCAGGCCTGGCCCAGGATGGCAGAACAAAGAACTTCCTCTGAGAGAGGGTGTGACACCCTCTCCCTTTGGAAAATGGTGTGAAGGCAGGGGAGGAGTAGCCTCCCCCAGCCTCTGGAAATGCTTTGTTGGGCACAGATGTGCCCAATTCTGCATAAGCCAGTCTACACCGGTTCAGGGACCCCTTAGCCCCTGCTCTGGCACGAAACTGGACAAAGGAAAGGGGAGTGACCACTCCCCTGACCTGCACCTCCCCTGGGAGGTGTCCAGAGCTCCTCCAGTGTGCTCCAGACCTCTGCCATCTTGGAAACAGAGGTGCTGCTGGCACACTGGACTGCTCTGAGTGGCCAGTGCCACCAGGTGACGTCAGAGACTCCTGCTGATAGGCTCCTTCAGGTGTTAGTAGCCTTTCCTCTCTCCTAGGTAGCCAAACCCTCTTTTCTGGCTATTTAGGGTCTCTGTCTCTGGGGAAACTTTAGATAACGAATGCAAGAGCTCATCCGAGTTCCTCTGCATCTCTCTCTTCACCTTCTGATAAGGAAACGACTGCTGACCGCGCTGGAAGCCTGCAAACCTGCAACATAGTAGCAAAGACGACTACTGCAACTCTGTAACGCTGATCCTGCCACCTTCTCGACTGTTTTCCTGCTTGTGCATGCTGTGGGGGTAGCCTGCCTCCTCTCTGCACCAGAAGCTCCGAAGAAATCTCCCGTGGGTCGACGGAATCTTCCCCCTGCAACCGCAGGCACCAAAAAGCTGCATTACCGGTCCCTTGGGTCTCCTCTCAGCACAACGAGCGAGGTCCCTCGAATCCAGCGACTCTGTCCAAGTGACCCCCACAGTCCAGTGACTCTTCAGCCCAAGTTTGGTGGAGGTAAGTCCTTGCCTCACCTCGATGGGCTGCATTGCTGGGAACTGCGACTTTGCAGCTACTCCGGCCCCTGTGCACTTCCGGCGGAAATCCTTTGTGCACAGCCAAGCCTGGGTCCACAGCACTCTAACCTGCATTGCACGACTTTCTAAGTTGGTCTCCGGCGACGTGGGACTCCTTTGTGCAACTTCGACGAGCACCGTTTCACGCATCCTCGTAGTGCCTGTTTCTGGCACTTCTCCGGGTGCTACCTGCTTCAGTGAGGGCTCTTTGTCTTGCTCGACGTCCCCTCTCTCTTCAGGTCCAATTTGCGACCTCCTGGTCCCTCCTGGGCCCCAGCAGCGTCCAAAAAAGCCAAACGCACGATTTGCGTGTAGCAAGGCTTGTTGGCGTCCTTCCGGCGGGAAAACACTTCTGCACGACTCTCCAAGGCGAGAGGGATCCGTCCACCAAAGGGGAAGTCTCTTGCCCTTTTCGTTCCTGCAGAAACCTCAGCTTCTTCTGTCCAGTCGAAGCTTCTTTGCACCCGCAGCTGGCATTTCCTGGACATCTGCCCATCTCCGACTTGCTTGTGACTTTTGGACTTGGTCCCCTTGTTCCACAGGTACCCTAGATTGGAAATCCACAGTTGTTGCATTGCTGGTTTGTGTCTTTCCTGCATTATTCCTCTAACACGACTCTTTTGTCCTTAGGGGAACTTTAGTGCACTTTGCACTCACTTTTCAGGGTCTTGGGGAGGGTTATTTTTCTAACTCTCACTATTTTCTAATAGTCCCAGCGACCCTCTACAAGGTCACATAGGTTTGGGGTCCATTCGTGGTTCGCATTCCACTTTTGGAGTATATGGTTTGTGTTGCCCCTACCTCTATGTTTCCCCATTGCATCCTATTGTAACTATACATTGTTTGCACTGTTTTCTAAGACTATACTGCATATTTTTGCTATTGTGTATATATATCTTGTGTATATTTCCTATCCTCTCCCTGAGGGTACACTCTAAGATACTTTGGCATATTGTCATAAAAATAAAGTACCTTTATTTTTAGTATAACTGTGTATTGTGTTTTCTTATGATATTGTGCATATGACACTAAGTGGTACTGTAGTAGCTTCACACGTCTCCTAGTTCAGCCTAAGCTGCTCTGCTAAGCTACCATTATCTATCAGCCTAAGCTGCTAGACACCCTATACACTAATAAGGGATAACTGGGCCTGGTGCAAGGTGCAAGTACCCCTTGGTACTCACTACAAGCCAGTCCAGCCTCCTACATTGGTTGTGCAGTGGTGGGATAAGTGCTTGAGACTACTTACCACTCTTGTCATTGTACTTTTCATAAGAGAAAAATATACAAAACAAGGTCAGTGTATATACACATAGCCAAAAAGTTTTGCATTTCCTCTTTTCACTCTTTTCTAAGTGCTGAAAAGTACTCCTAAACTTTTAAAAAGTTCTTAAAAGTTTAAAAAGTTTTTTTTCTGTCTTTCCAAAAAGTTCTGAAAACTTTTGTCTCTTTCTCCATCACTTTAACTCTCTCTAAAAAATGTCTGGCACAGGCCAAGGTGTTGATCTGTCCAAACTTGCATATGACAACCTTAGCTGGAAAAGAGCAAGGAGTCTCTGTATAGAGAGAGGTTTGAGTGTAGGGAAGAATCCTGCCTTGGAACTGTTAATTAACATGCTTAGAGAACAGGATAAGGCCAGAGGTGGCCCATCTGTTGAAAAAGTACCTAATAGTTCCCAATCTGATTCAGGGACTCCCCCAGGAAAAGATTCAGGAAAGAAACTTCCTAGCCTGCCCATTACTAGACAATCTAGCATAGATGGTAATGATGATGAGCCACACCAAAGAAATAGTGTTGTCTCACATCATAGCAAAAGCATTTATTCTCACCATACTGGTAGTAATGTTTCTGTAAACCAAGCTGTTAAGTTGGCTTCTGTAAGGGACAGGTCTCCTTCTGTTCATTCCCATCATAGCTCTGTTTCTAGAAATGTCCCTCCCACCAACCCTGATGACAGAATGTTGGAGAGGGAACTCAATAAGTTGAGGGTGGAACAAACCAGACTGAAGCTTAAAAAGCAACAGCTGGATTTGGATAGACAGTCTTTAGAATTAGAGAAGGAAAGACAGAAGTTGGGTTTAGATACCCATGGTGGCAGCAGCAGTATTCCCCATAGTCATCCTGCAAAAGAGCATGATTCCAGGAATCTGCACAAGATAGTTCCCCCTTATAAGGAGGGGGATGACATTAACAAGTGGTTTGCTGCACTTGAGAGGGCCTGTGTTGTACAGGATGTCCCTCAAAGGCAGTGGGCTGCTATCCTCTGGCTATCATTTAGTGGAAAAGGTAGGGATAGGCTCCTTACTGTAAAAGAAAATGATGCTAATAATTTCCAAGTTCTTAAGAATGCACTCCTGGATGGTTATGGCTTAACCACTGAACAGTACAGGATAAAGTTCAGAGAGACCAAAAAGGAGTCTTCACAAGACTGGGTTGATTTCATTGAACAGGCAGTGAAGGCCTTGGAGGGGTGGTTACATGGCAGTAAAGTTACTGATTATGACAGCCTGTATAACTTGATCCTGAGAGAGCATATTCTTAATAATTGTGTGTCTGATTTGTTGCACCAGTACTTGGTGGACTCTGATCTGACCTCTCCCCAAGAATTGGGAAAGAAGGCAGACAAATGGGTCAGAACAAGAGTGAACAGAAAAGTTCATACAGGGGGTGACAAAGATGGCAACAAAAAGAAGGATGGTAAGTCTTCTGACAAGGGTGGGGACAAATCTAAAAATGAGTCTTCATCAGGCCCACAAAAACACTCTGGTGGGGGTGGTGGGTCCAAATCCTCCTTTAATCAGAACAAGGAAAAGAAACCATGGTGCTATTTATGTAAAATAAAAGGCCATTGGACAACAGATCCCAGTTGTCCAAAGAAAGGCACCACAGCTCCTACCACTACAACCCCTACTGCTACACCTAGTGTCCCTACTAATAGCAGTGGTGGTGGGAGCAAACCTACTAATAGCCAATCCAAGGGAGTAGCTGGGCTCACTTTTGGTAATTTAGTTGGGGTTGGTCTAATTAGGGAGACCACAGAGGCTACTTTAGTCTCTGAAGGGGCTATTGATTTAGCCACTTTGGTTGCTTGCCCCCATAACTTGGAGAAGTACAAGCAACTAACCCTAATAAATGGTGTTGAGGTGCAGGCCTACAGGGACACAGGTGCCAGTGTCACAATGGTGATTGAGAAACTGGTGCACCCTGAACAACACATACTTGGACACCAGTACCAAGTAACCGATGCTCACAACATAACACAAAGCCACCCCATGGCTGTTGTAAATCTCAACTGGGGGGGGGGTAACTGGTCCAAAGAAAGTTGTGGTAGCTTCAGATTTACCTGTAGACTGTCTATTAGGGAATGATTTGGAGACATCAGCTTGGTCAGATGTGGAGTTGGAGGCCCATGCAGCAATGCTGGGCATCCCAGGGCATATTTTTGCTTTGACAAGGGCTCAGGCCAAAAAGCAAAAAGGACAGGGAAGCTTGGATCCTGGAACAATGGACCAAGTGCTCCCTAAAGCTAGGGCTAGTAGAAGCAAACCACTTCCTACTATCCCTCCCTCTACAGTGGATTCTACTTCTGAGGAAGAAGAATTCCCTCCCTGTGCAGAACCTACACCAGAGGAGCTGGAAGCAGACACTGCTGAGCTTTTGGGTGAAGGGGGGCCTGCCAGAGAGGAGCTGAGTGTGGCACAGCAAACCTGTCCCACATTAGAGGGTCTCAGACAGCAAGCTGTCAAACAGGCTAATGGGGATGTCAGTGACTCTCACAGAGTTTACTGGGAGGACAACCTCTTGTACACTGAGCATAGGGATCCTAAACCTGGAGCTGCCAGGAGATTAGTGATTCCTCAGGAGTACAGAAAGTTCCTCCTAACACTGGCACATGACATTCCCCTAGCTGGGCACCTGGGTCAAATGAAAACTTGGGACAGATTGGTTCCATTGTTTCATTGGCCTAGGATGTCTGAGGACACAAAGGAATTTTGTAAGTCCTGTGAAACCTGTCAAGCCAGTGGCAAGACAGGTGGCACTCCAAAGGCACCCCTTATCCCACTGCCTGTGGTTGGGGTTCCCTTTGAAAGGGTAGGGGTTGACATAGTTGGCCCCCTTGACCCTCCTACTGCTTCAGGCAATAGGTTTATCTTAGTGGTAGTGGACCATGCCACAAGATATCCTGAAGCTATTCCTTTAAGGACCACTACAGCACCTGCAGTGGCAAAGGCCCTCCTGGGAATATTTTCCAGGGTGGGCTTCCCAAAGGAAGTAGTATCAGACAGAGGAAGCAATTTCATGTCTGCATACTTAAAGGCCATGTGGAAGGAGTGTGGTGTAACGTACAAGTTCACAACACCCTATCATCCACAAACAAATGGACTGGTGGAGAGATTTAATAAAACTCTCAAAGGCATGATTATGGGACTCCCTGAAAAACTCCGCAGGAGATGGGATATCCTTCTACCATGCCTCCTTTTTGCCTACAGGGAGGTACCCCAGAAAGGAGTGGGCTTCAGCCCCTTTGAACTTCTTTTTGGACACCCTGTTAGGGGTCCACTCACACTTGTAAAGGAGGGTTGGGAACAACCTTTAAAAGCTCCTAAGCAGGATATTGTGGATTATGTACTTGGCCTCAGATCAAGGATGGCTGAGTACATGAAAAAGGCCAGTAAAAACCTTCAGGCCAGCCAAGAGCTCCAGAAGCAATGGCATGATCAGAAGGCTGTTTTGGTTCAGTACCAACCAGGGCAGAAAGTGTGGGTCTTGGAGCCTGTGGCCCCAAGAGCACTCCAAGATAAATGGAGTGGACCCCACACAATTGTTGAAAAGAAGGGTGAAGTCACCTACTTGGTTGACTTAGGCACTGCCAGGAGTCCCCTTAGGGTGCTCCATGTCAACCGCCTGAAACCCTACTATGACAGGGCTGATCTCACCCTGCTCATGGCAACAGATGAGGGACAGGAAGAAGACAGTGATCCTCTACCTGATCTCTTCTCTTCCACAGATCAAGATGCTCTTGTGGAAGGTGTAGTTTTGGCTGATTGTCTTACTGCTGAGCAGAAAGACAATTGCATAAATCTCCTAGGACAATTTTCAGAACTCTTCTCTACTGTGCCAGGCACCACTTCTTGGTGTGAGCACACTATAGATACTGGAGACAGTTTACCTGTCAAAAGTAAGATCTATAGGCAGCCTGACCATGTCAGGGACTGCATAAAGCAAGAAGTTCAGAAAATGTTGGAACTAGGAGTGGTTGAGCACTCTGACAGTCCATGGGCTTCTCCTGTGGTACTGGTACCAAAACCCAATTCTAAAGATGGAAAGAAGGAAATGCGGTTTTGTGTAGACTATAGAGGTCTCAACTTGGTAACCAAAACTGATGCTCACCCTATACCCAGGGCAGATGAGCTCATAGATACACTGGCATCTGCCAAGTATCTAAGCACTTTTGATTTGACTGCAGGGTATTGGCAGATCAAATTGTCAGAAGATGCTAAACCTAAGACTGCATTTTCTACCATTGGAGGACATTACCAGTTTACTGTAATGCCTTTTGGTTTGAAAAATGCACCTGCCACTTTTCAGAGGTTGGTGAACACAGTCCTGCAAGGGCTGGAAGCTTTCAGTGCAGCATATTTGGACGATATAGCTGTCTTTAGCTCCAGCTGGGATGATCACCTGGTCCACCTATGGAAAGTTTTGGAGGCCCTGCAAAAGGCAGGCCTCACTATCAAGGCTTCAAAGTGCCAGATAGGGCAGGGTAAGGTCGTTTATCTGGGACACCTTGTTGGTGGGGAACAGATTGCACCACTTCAGGGGAAAATCCAAACAATTATTGATTGGGTTCCCCCTACCACTCAGACTCAGGTGAGAGCCTTCCTAGGCCTCACTGGGTATTACAGGAGGTTCATTAAGAACTATGGCTCCATTGCAGCCCCTCTTAATGACCTCACATCCAAGAAAATGCCTAAAAAGGTATTATGGACAGCAAGCTGTCAGAAAGCTTTTGAGGAGCTGAAGCAGGCCATGTGCTCTGCACCTCTCCTGAAAAGCCCTTGTTACTCTAAAAAATTCTATGTCCAAACTGATGCATCTGAATTAGGAGTAGGGGCAGTCCTATCACAACTTAATTCTGAGGGCCAGGATCAACCTGTTGCTTTTATTAGTAGGAGGTTGACCCCTAGAGAAAAGCGTTGGTCTGCCATTGAGAGGGAGGCCTTTGCTGTGGTCTGGGCTCTGAAGAAGTTGAGGCCATACCTGTTTGGCACTCACTTCATTGTTCAGACAGACCACAAACCTCTACTTTGGCTAAAACAAATGAAAGGTGAAAATCCTAAATTGTTGAGGTGGTCCATATCCCTACAGGGGATGGACTATACAGTGGAACATAGACCTGGGAGTAGCCACTCCAATGCAGATGGACTCTCCAGATATTTCCACTTAGACAATGAAGACTCATCAGGTCATGGCTAGTCTTATTGTCCTTCATTTGGGGGGGGGGTTGTGTAGGAAAGTACCATCTTGCCTGGCATGTTACCCCCATTTTTCACTGTATATATGTTGTTTTAGTTGTATGTGTCACTGGGACCCTGGTAACCCAGGGCCCCAGTGCTCATAAGTGTGCCTGAATGTGTTACCTGTGTAGTGACTAACTGTCTCACTGAGGCTCTGCTAATCAGAACCTCAGTGGTTATGCTCTCTCATTTCTTTCCAAATTGTCACTAACAGGCTAGTGACCATTTTTACCAATTTACATTGGCTTACTGGAACACCCTTATAATTCCCTAGTATATGGTACTGAGGTACCCAGGGTATTGGGGTTCCAGGAGATCCCTATGGGCTGCAGCATTTCTTTTGCCACCCATAGGGAGCTCTGACAATTCTTACACAGGCCTGCCACTGCAGCCTGAGTGAAATAACGTCCATGTTATTTCACAGCCATTTTACACTGCACTTAAGTAACTTATAAGTCACCTATATGTCTAACCTTTACCTGGTAAAGGTTAGGTGCAAAGTTACTTAGTGTGAGGGCACCCTGGCACTAGCCAAGGTGCCCCCACATTGTTCAGAGCCAATTCCCTGAACTTTGTGAGTGCGGGGACACCATTACACGCGTGCACTACATATAGGTCACTACCTATATGTAGCTTCACCATGGTAACTCCGAATATGGCCATGTAACATGTCTATGATCATGGAATTGCCCCCTCTATACCATCCTGGCATAGTTGGCACAATCCCATGATCCCAGTGGTCTGTAGCACAGACCCTGGTACTGCCAAACTGCCCTTCTTGGGGTTTCACTGCAGCTGCTGCTGCTGCCAACCCCTCAGACAGGCAGCTGCCCTCCTGGGGTCCAGCCAGGCCTGGCCCAGGATGGCAGAACAAAGAACTTCCTCTGAGAGAGGGTGTGACACCCTCTCCCTTTTTTAAAATGGTGTGAAGGCAGGGGAGGAGTAGCCTCCCCCAGCCTCTGGAAATGCTTTGTTGGGCACAGATGTGCCCAATTCTGCATAAGCCAGTCTACACCGGTTCAGGGACCCCTTAGCCCCTGCTCTGGCGCGAAACTGGACAAAGGAAAGGGGAGTGACCACTCCCCTGACCTGCACCTCCCCTGGGAGGTGTCCAGAGCTCCTCCAGTGTGCTCCAGACCTCTGCCATCTTGGAAACAGAGGTGCTGCTGGCACACTGGACTGCTCTGAGTGGCCAGTGCCACCAGGTGACGTCAGAGACTCCTGCTGATAGGCTCCTTCAGGTGTTAGTAGCCTTTCCTCTCTCCTAGGTAGCCAAACCCTCTTTTCTGGCTATTTAGGGTCTCTGTCTCTGGGGAAACTTTAGATAACGAATGCAAGAGCTCATCCGAGTTCCTCTGCATCTCTCTCTTCACCTTCTGATAAGGAAACGACTGCTGACCGCGCTGGAAGCCTGCAAACCTGCAACATAGTAGCAAAGACGACTACTGCAACTCTGTAACGCTGATCCTGCCGCCTTCTCGACTGTTTTCCTGCTTGTGCATGCTGTGGGGGTAGCCTGCCTCCTCTCTGCACCAGAAGCTCCGAAGAAATCTCCCGTGGGTCGACGGAATCTTCCCCCTGCAACCGCAGGCACCAAAAAGCTGCATTACCGGTCCCTTGGGTCTCCTCTCAGCACGACGAGCGAGGTCCCTCGAATCCAGCAACTCTGTCCAAGTGACCCCCACAGTCCAGTGACTCTTCAGCCCAAGTTTGGTGGAGGTAAGTCCTTGCCTCACCTCGCTGGGCTGCATTGCTGGGAACCGCGACTTTGCAGCTACTCCGGCCCCTGTGCACTTCCGGCGGAAATCCTTTGTGCACAGCCAAGCCTGGGTCCACGGCACTCTAACCTGCATTGCACGACTTTCTAAGTTGGTCTCCGGCGACGTGGGACTCCTTTGTGCAACTTCGACGAGCACCGTTTCACGCATCCTTGTAGTGCCTGTTTCTGGCACTTCTCCGGGTGCTACCTGCTTCAGTGAGGGCTCTTTGTCTTGCTCGACGTCCCCTCTCTCTTCAGGTCCAATTTGCGACCTCCTGGTCCCTCCTGGGCCCCAGCAGCGTCCAAAAACGCCAAATGCACGATTTGCGTGTAGCAAGGCTTGTTGGCGTCCTTCCGGTAGGAAAACACTTCTGCACGACTCTCCAAGTCGAGAGGGATCCGTCCACCAAAGGGGTTGTCTCTAGCCCTTTTCGTTCCTGCAGAAACCTCAGCTTCTTCTGTCCAGTCGAAGCTTCTTTGCACCCGCAGCTGGCATTTCCTGGGCATCTGCCCATCTCCGACTTGCTTGTGACTTTTGGACTTGGTCCCCTTGTTCCACAGGTACCCTAGATTGGAAATCCACAGTTGTTGCATTGCTGGTTTGTGTCTTTCCTGCATTATTCCTCTAACACAACTCTTTTGTCCTTAGGGGAACTTTAGTGCACTTTGCACTCACTTTTCAGGGTCTTGGGGAGGGTTATTTTTCTAACTCTCACTATTTTCTAATAGTCTCAGCGACCCTCTGCAAGGTTACATAGGTTTGGGGTCCATTCGTGGTTCGCATTCCACTTTTGGAGTATATGGTTTGTGTTGCCCCTACCTCTATGTTTCCCCATTGCATCCTATTGTAACTATACATTGTTTGCACTGTTTTCTAAGACTATACTGCATATTTTTGCTATTGTGTATATATATCTTGTGTATATTTCCTATCCTCTCCCTGAGGGTACACTCTAAGATACTTTGGCATATTGTCATAAAAATAAAGTACCTTTATTTTTAGTATAACTGTGTATTGTGTTTTCTTATGATATTGTGCATATGACACTAAGTGGTACTGTAGTAGCTTCACACATCTCCTAGTTCAGCCTAAGCTGCTCTGCTAAGCTACCATTATCTATCAGCCTAAGCTGCTAGACACCCTATACACTAATAAGGGATAACTGGGCCTGGTGCAAGGTGCAAGTACCCCTTGGTACTCACTACAAGCCAGTCCAGCCTCCTACACCCTCTTCATGTATTTGGCTATCCTAGATCTGAGGCCTAATACATAGTCCACAATGTCCTGGTTTAGAGGCTTGAGAGGTTACTCCCAGCCTTCTTTCACAATAGCAAGAGGACCCCTAACAGGGTATCCAAACAAATGTTTAAAGGGGCTGTAGCCCACCCCCTTTTGAGGAACCTCCCTATAGGCAAAGAGGAGGCAAGGTAACAGGACATCCCACCTCCTTCTCAGTTTCTCAGAGAGTCCCATTATCATGCCTTTCAGGGTTTTGTTAAACCTCTCAACTAATCCATTGGTTTGAGGATGGTAAGAAGTGGTTAATTTACACCACACTCCTTCCACACATGGTTTTAAGGTAAGCAGACATGAAGTTTGCACCTCTGTGTGATACCACCTCCTTAGGAAAGCCCACCTTCGAGAAACTTCCCAGGAGGGCTTTGGCCACTGCAGGAGCTTTAGCTGTCCTAAGAGGAATGGCCTCTGGATACCTGGTGGCATGGCCCACCACCAGCAGTATAAATCTATTGCCAGAGGCTGTTGGAGGATCCAGGGGCAACATTATCCACCACAACCCTCTCAAAGGGCACCCCAACCACTGGTAGTGGAATTAAAGGGGCCTTTGGCGTGCCACCTGTTTTGCCACTGGCTTGCCAAGTGACACAGGAGTGACAAAACTCCTTGGTGTCTTCAGACATGTGGGGCCAGTGAAAGTGAGGGACAAGCCTGTTCCAAGTCTTGCTTTACCCCAAGTGGCCTGCAAGGGGAATGTCATGTGCAAGAGTCAACAGGCACTCCCTAAACTTCAGAGGGATGTTGTAGGAGGCTGGCCTGGCTTATAGTGGGTACCTTGTGGTATTTACACCCTGTGCCAGGTCCAGTTATCCCATATTAGTAGAATAGAGGTGTTTCTAGCAGCTTAGGCTGATAGAAGGTAGCTATGGCAAAGCAGCTTAGGCTGACATAGGAGACATACAAAGCTCCTACTATACCACTTATATCATATAGCACAATATCATAAGAAAACACAATACTCAGAGTTACTAAAAAATAAAGGTACTTTATTTTTCTGACAATATGCCACAAGTATCTCAATGAGTACCTTCAGTCAGAAGGTAAGTAATATACACAAGTTGTATGTACACAAACCCAAAACAGGTAAGTAATAGTAAGAAAAGTAATGCAAACAGTGTAGAATCACAATAGGATGCAATAGGCGAACATAGGTCTAGGGGCAACACAAACCATATACTCCAAAAGTGGAATGCGAATCACGAATGGACCCCAGACCTATGGGAGCTTGTAGAGGGTCGCTGGGACTGTAAGAAAACAGTCAGGGTGTCCAAGATACCCCACCCCAAGACCCTGAAAAGTAGGAGTAAAGTTCCCCTACTACCCCAAAAGGACACAATTGTTGTGATAGGGGATTCTGCAAGAACCAGCAAAACACTGAAGACGGATTCCTGGATGTGAGGACCTGCAAGGCAAGGGGACCAAGTCCAAGAGTCGCGATAGTGTCCAGGGGGAGGGGGGGAGCCGAGGAAACCCCGGATGAAGGTACAAAAGGGCTGCCTCTGGGTGGAAGAAGCCGAAGATTCTGCAACAACGAAAAGGGCTAGGAACTTCTCCTTTGGAAGGAAGATGTCTCACGGCATGCTGGATGTTGCAGAGGTGTTTCCACGCAGAAATACCACAAACAAGCCTTGATAGCTGCAAGGGTAGCATTAGAGGTTTTTGGGTGATGCTGGGGACCAGGAAGGACTAGGATGTCGCCCCTTGGAGGAGGAGATGGAGGGGGTGCTCAGCAACTCAGAGAGCCCCCACAGAAGCAGGCAGCACCCGCAGAAGTACCATAGCAGGCACTTGGAAGATCTGAGGACAGCAGTTGACTCAGAGTCACAAAGGATGGTCCCACAACGTCGGAGTCCAACTCAGCGAGTTGGGCAATGCAGGACGGAGTGCTGGGGACCCAGGCTAGGCTGTGCACAAAGGAAGTCCTGGAAAAGTGAACAGAAACCGGAGCAGCTGCAAATCACGCAGTACACAGGTTTGCTGTCTGGTGTGGGAGGCAAGGACTTACCTCCACCAAACTTGGACTGAAGGACCACTGGACTTTGGGGGTCACTTGGATCCAGCTCCTGTGTTCCAGGGACCACGCTCGTCGGGATGAGAGGGGACCCAGAGGACTGGTGATGCACAAGTTTGGTGCCTGCGTTAGCAGGGGGAAGACTCCGTCCACCCACGGGAGATTTCTTCGGGATTTCCAGTGCAGGGTGAATGCAGACAGCCCTCAGAGCATGCACCACCAGGAAGCAGTCGAGAAAGCCGGCAGGATTAGGCGCTACAATGTTGCTGGTAGTCATCTTGCTACTTTGTTGCGGTTTTGCAGGCGTCCTGGAGCAGTCAGCGGTCGATCCTTGGCAGAAGTCGAACAGGGAAGTGCAGAGGAACTCTGGTGAGCTCTTGCATTCGTTATCTGAAGAATACCCCAGAGGAGAGACCCTAAATAGCCAGAAAAGGTTTGGCTACCAAGAAAGGAAGATTGGCTACCAAGAGAGGTAAGAGCCTATCAGAGGGGGTCTCCGATGTCACCTGCTGGCACTGGCTACTCAGAGCAGTCCAGTGTGCCCCCAACACCTCTGAATCCAAGATGGCAGAGGTCTGGGACACACTGGAGGAGCTCTGGGCACCTCCCCTAGGTAGTACTGGTCAGGGGAGTGGTCACTCCTCTTTCCTTTGTCCAGTTTCGGCCAGAGCAGGGCTGGGGGATCCCTGAACCGGTGTAGACTGGCTTATGCAGAGATGGGCACCATCTGTGCCCATCAAAGCATTTCCAGAGGCTGGGGGAGGCTACTCCTCCCCAGCCCTTCACACCTATTTCCAAAGGGAGAGGGTGTAACACCCTCTCTCAGAGGAAATCCTTTGTTCTGCCTTCCTGGGCCAGGGCTGCCTGGACCCCAGGGGGGCAGAAAACTGTCTGAGGGGTTGGCAGCAGCTGAAGTGCAAACCCTGAAAAGGTAGTTTGGCAGTACCCGGGTTCTGTGCTAGAGACCCGGGGGATCATGGAATTGTCCCCCAATACCAGAATGGTATTGGGGTGACAATTCCATGATCTTAGACATGTTACATGGCCATGTTCGGAGTTACCATTGTGACGCTATACATAGGAGGTGACCTATGTATAGTGCACGCGTGTAATGGTGTTCCCGCACTCACAAAGTCCGGGGAATTTGCCCTGAACGATGTGGGGGCACCTTGGCTAGTGCCAGGGTGCCCATACACTAAGTAACTTTGCACCCAACCTTCACCAGGTGAAGGTTAGACATATAGGTGACTTATAAGTTACTTATGTGCAGTGAAAAATGGCTGTGAAATAACGTGGACGTTATTTCACGCAGGCCTGTGTAAGAATTGTCAGAGCTCCCTATGGGTGGCAAAAGAAATGCTGCAGCCCATAGGGAACTCCTGGAACCCCAATACCCTGGGTACCTAAGTACCATATACTAGGGAATTATATGGGTGTACCAGTGTGCCAATGAGAATTGGCAAAATTAGTCACTAGCCTGAAATGATAATTTTAGAAAGCAGAAAGAGCATAAACACTGAGGTTCTGGTTAGCAGAGCCTCAGTGATACAGTTAGGCACCACACAGGAAACACATACAGGGCATACACTATGATCACTGGGGTCCTGCCTAGCAGGATCCCAGTGACATAAGGGCAAAAACAAACATACATACAGTGAAAATGGGGGTAACATGCCAGGCAAGATGGTACTTTCCTTCAGATATCCAGTCTCCTGGTGGCACCAGGCTTAGGGTCCCTTGCTTCTGAGTAAAAGAGGCTGTTATTTCAGTACACCTTACTGACATCCCCTGCCTCTTGTGCTGCAGCTTGCTGCCTTAAGCCTTCCAGTGTGGGACAGGTTTTCTGTTCCCTGCTGAGTTCCTCCCTGGTAGGCCTGCCCTGCACTCAAGAGCTCAGCTGTGTTGGCTTCGAGATCCTCTTGTGTAGGTTCCACCGAAGGAGTAGATTCTTCTCCCCCAGGAGTTGAATCTTCGCTGGAGGTTGGAGCAGGGGATATGTTTTTACCCTTTCTGCTCTCCTGTTTAGGAGCCTCCTGGGCTATTGTTCAAGGCTCCAGGGTTCCCTGTTCTTTTTGTGTCTTGGTGGCCTGTGCTCTAGTAAAGGCAAAGATATGCCCAGGGATGCCCGGCATTGCTGCATGGGCCTCCAATTCCACTTCGGCCCAAGCTGAAGTCTCCCAGTCATTACCTAGCAGACATTCTACAGGTAGATCAGAGAACATTACAACCCTTTTAGGGTCAATAACCACCCCCCAGCTAAAGTCAATAACTGCCATGGGGTGGCACAAAGTGTTATTGTGAGCATCAGTCATTTAATACGTATGACCAAGTAGGTATTGCTCAGGAGACACCAGTTTTTCAGTCACCATGGTGACACTGGCACCTGTGTCCCTGTAGACCTCAGCCTCGAAACCACTTATTAAGGGATTCTACCTGTACTTACCCATGTTAAGGGGACAGGCAGCAAGGGTGGGAAAGTCAATGTCCCCATCAGAGACCAACACAGCCTCAGCTGTCTCCCTGATTAGCCCAGATCCCACTACAGTCCCCAAGGGGAGCCCAGCTACACTCTTGAACTGACTACTGTTATTATTGTTACCGCTACTATTGATATTGTTAGGGGCACAAGGAGTAGAAGTGGTATTAGTAGTGGTGGGGGCTTGGTGCCTTTCTTAGGACGGGAGCTGTCCTCTGCCCTATGGCCTTTGTTCTTGCATATGTAGCACCAAAGTTTCTTAAAGTTTGAGGAAAAGGATTTATTCTCACCCAAGGGGGGTTTTGTGGGCCTGATTAAGACTTGTTAGTTTTATCTTGGTCCCCACCCTTATCCTGATGTTTACCTGCTTGCTTCTTTTTGTGGCCACCCCCCTGTGTGAGTTTTCCTACTCACCCTGGTGTGGACCCACTTGTCTGCCTTCTTTCCCAATTTTGGGGAGAGGCCGGATCAGAATCCACCAGGTACTGATGCAGTTGATCCGATATACAGTTATTCAAAATGTGCTCTCTTAGAATCAAGTTGTATAATCCCTGGTAGTCACTCACTTTGCTCCCAGGAAATCAGAATGCCAGAGCTTCAAATGAGCAGCCCACAAAATCTACCCAATCTTGGGAGGACTCTTTTTTGGTTTCCCTGAACTTGATACTGTATCGTTCTGTGGTCGAAACCAAAACCATCAAACAGTGCACTTTTGGGAGCTGTATAATTGTCTGCATCCTCTTCTCTGACAGTGAGGAGTTTTTCTCTGCCTTCGTCAGAGAAGGAGAGCCACAAGATTGCTACCCACTGCATTTGGGGGACCTTGTGTACTTTACAGGCCCACTCCGAAGCAGTGAACCATTTATATCATCTCCCACCTTGTAAGGTGGGACTATCTTGCTCAGGTTCCTAGAATCATAGGAGTCCTCCCTGACCTTGGTGTCCCTGAACCTAAGATTGCTGCCACCATGGGGTGCTAACCCTAAACCCTGTCTCGCCCTTTCTACTGGTAAGGCCTCCTTATCTAGGGCCTGCTGTTGCTGTTGCTGCTGCAGCCTCAGCTTGGCCTCCTCCAACCTCGGATTCGTAAGCTCCTTGTGTAAGGAATCTTCCCCATAGGTGGAGCAGTGGGTCCCGAGATACTGAGGAGACATGGGTATTGACAGAGGAGGACCTGCCCCTCCTCCTGGGAACTCTCTGAACCAACCCCCTGGGTCTGAAGGTGGGCCTCCTGGAAGGACCCACCTCTCATTACCTGCAGTGCTCCTAACAGGGCTGTGGTGTTCATCAGAGTCTTCCTGACCCCCCTCAGCGTAACCTAAATCTACCCTGTCTAGGACTGGCAGCTCCGTTTCTACTTCCTCCGCCTCCTAGCGGCCTGCAGTGTCCTGGTCAGCCTGGACAAGTAACCCCAAAAGCAGACTTGTTGGGATTTCTCCCTGTCTTCAGTTTCCTAAAGGCACACATCTCCCTCAACTCTTTGAAAGTGGGACTCTCATAGTGAGTCTGGGGCCCGGGAGGTGTGCTCTAACGAAGGCATCTCGCTAGAGTGGTGTGGGTGCACCTAACTACTCTAACAACTAGGCTCCCTAGAGACGTTTTGGAGCAAGAGCTATGCTGGACCCCTAACTTAACCAAACATAGGAGACTAGAAATCCTGAACCCTAAGTGCAGTGTGTACCTAGCAACCAGTAATGGTCTTTCCTGTGGAAAGTGACTAGTGACAACGTGGTAAAGCAATTACTAGTGCCTTATCCCACCGCTGCACCACCAATTAGGAAGCTGGCCTGGTGTGTGGTGAGCACCTATGGTGTTATCACCTTATACCAGGTCCAGGAATCACCTATTAGGGGAGCCCCCAGAGTGCATGGAATCATACAACCAATACTGGCAACAGTACTGGGGTATGATTCTGACATGTTTAATACCAAACATGCCCAGGTTCAGAGTTACCATTATGTCGCTGGACACAGGTAAAATGGTACACTGGTTAAAATGGCTTAACTGCGCTTACAAAGTCCAGTGTAATGGAGATGGAGTTCGTAGGAGCACCTCTGCATATGCAGGGGTACCCTCACACACAGGCACCTGCACCCTGCCCTCTGGGTGAAAGAGTGCATGCACCTTTGCATGCAGGCTGCAATGGCAGGCCTGCAGACACATTTTGCTCCCATGTGCTGCAGCCCACAGGGAACCCCTGGTGCTCCAATGCCCTGGGTACCTAAACTAAGTACCATATACTAGGGACTATGGGGGCACCAGTATGCCAATTGCTGGGTGTGCAAAGTCCTAAGCGACCAAATTTAGAGGGAGAGAGCACAGTCACTGGGGTCCTGGTTAGCAGGATCCCAGTGAAAACAATCAAAACATACTGACAGCAGGCACAAAGTGTGGGCAACCATGCCAAAAAGAGGGTACTTTCCTTCACAAGGGCAGCGGCTGAGAAGGTGGGCTATGATGGGACACACAGGCAGTGATAGGGGAGACGGGGGAGAAGTCAAGAAGGTGGGCCCTGGTGGGACACATGGGCAGTGATAGAAGAGGTGGGCTCTGATTGGACACACAGGCAGTAATGGGAGAGATGGGCAGTGGCCGAGGAGGTGGGCTCTGGTGGGAAATGCGGGCAGTAATGGGAGAGATGGGCAGAGCAGGTGGGCTCTGATGGGACACACGGGCAGTGGCCGAGGAGGTGGGCTCTGATGGGACACACGGGCAGTAATGAGAGATGGGCAGTGGCCGAGGAGGCGGGCTCTGATGGGACACGCGGGCAGTACTGAGAGATGGGCAGTGGCCGAGGAGGCGGGCTCTGATGGGACACGCGGGCAGTACTGAGAGAGATGGGCAGTGACAGAGGAGGTGTGGCGGGCAGCGATCGGAAAGACGGGTAAAGGCGGAGGAGGTGGGCTCCGGTGGGCTCTGATTGGACACACGGGCAGTAATGGGACACATGGGTAGTGGCCGAGGAGGTGGCACTGAAAGGGCACCTGAGCACTGATGGAAGAGACAGGCAGTGGCCGAGGAGGTGGGCTATGATGGGACACACAGGCAGTGATAGGGGAGACAGGGGGAGAAGTCAAGAAGGTGGGCCCTGGTGGGACACATGGGCAGTGATAGAAGAGGTGGGCTCTGATTGGACACACAGGCAGTAATGGGAGAGATGGGCAGTGGCCGAGGAGGTGGGCTCTGATGGGAAATGCGGGCAGTAATGGGAGAGATGGGCAGAGCAGGTGGGCTCTGACGGGACACACGGGCAGTGGCCGAGGAGGTGGGCTCTAATGGGACACACGGGCAGTAATGAGAGATGGGCAGTGGCCGAGGAGGCGGGCTCTGATGGGACACGCGGGCAGTACTGAGAGAGATGGGCAGTGACAGAGGGGGCGGGCTCTGATGGGACAAGCGGGCAGTTGTGAGAGAGAAGGGCAGTGATAGAGGAGGTGGGCTCCGATGGGACACGAGGGCACTGATGGAAGGGATGGGCATTGGCAGAGGAGGTGGGCTCTGATGTGACACACGGGCAGTGATAGCAGAGACAAGGGCAGTGGCCGATGAGGTGGGCTCTGATGGGGCAGAAGTGAAATGATGAGTGATAGGCAATGGGACACATGGACAGTGGCCGAGGAGGTGGGCTCTGATGGGACACGCGGGCAGTGATGGGACACGCGGGCAGTGATGGGACACATGGGCAGTGATGGGACACATGGGCAGTGATGGGACACACGGACAGTGGCCGAGGAGGTGGGCTCTGATGGGACACGCGGGCAGTGATGGGACACATGGGCAGTGATGGGACACATGGGCAGTGATGGGACAAACGGACAGTGGCCAAGGAGGTGGGCTCTGATGGGACACATGGGCAGTGATGGGACACACGGACAGTGGCCGAGGAGGTGGGCTCTGATGGGACACGCGGGCAGTGATGGGACACATGGGCAGTGATGGGACACATGGGCAGTGATGGGACACACGGACAGTGGCCGAGGAGGTGGGCTCTGATGGGACACATGGGCAGTGATGGGAGTGACAAGGGCAGTGGCCGAGGAGGTGGGCTCTGATGGGACACATGGGCAGTGATGGGACACACGGACAGTGGCCGAGGAGGTGGGTTCTGATGGGACACGCGGGCAGTGATGGGACACATGGGCAGTGATGGGACACATGGGCAGTGATGGGACACACGGACAGTGGCCGAGGAGGTGGGCTCTGATGGGACACGCGGGCAGTGATGGGACACACGGACAGTGGCCGAGGAGGTGGGCTCTGATGGGACACATGGGCAGTGATGGGAGTGACAAGGGCAGTGGCCGAGGAGGTGGGCTCTGATGGGACACATGGGCAGTGATGGGACACACGGACAGTGGCCGAGGAGGTGGGTTCTGATGGGACACGCGGGCAGTGATGGGACACATGGGCAGTGATGGGACACATGGGCAGTGATGGGACACACGGACAGTGGCCGAGGAGGTGGGCTCTGATGGGACACGCGGGCAGTGATGGGACACACGGACAGTGGCCGAGGAGGTGGGCTCTGATGGGACACGCGGGCAGTGATGGGACACACGGACAGTGAGGACAAAGTAGGCAGTTGTGGAGGGGCTGTGCAGTGAGAGGAATGGTGGACACTTAAAGGACACTGTCCGGAAAGGTGGACAGTTCGGAAAGGTGGCCAGTGGCAGGTGAGGTGGACACTGACAGGACGTGAGGGAGTGACGGAGGAGAGGTGGCCACTAGTGGGGGAGGGGCCAGTGCTGGAAGAGATGGACAGTGACTGGAGATCTGGACAGTGCCAGGAGAGTGAACACGTGTGCCATCTGTACACGTGTGGCGTGAGCTACCAGTGATGGGACGGGGTGGGGCTTCTGTCCGGTGATGTGATTGGACTGCTATGATTCAGGATGGGGCTGTGCTCAGAGAGGGGGCCGCGAGTGCCGTGAACACGACAGACACGGGGCAGTGCCAATGAAAGAGTCGAGGGGAGGGGTAGCTCCTGCAGAATGAGTGATCCATTATAATCTCCACTTCACCAGCATTAAAAGATGTTTTCGTCATCACATCACCATCCGCTGTCCCATCTGCAAAGTTGGACACACACACACACATGTACTCTGTCCAGGAGGGGCTCAGCCTTACAAAGTTTGAAGACCACCAGTGTATAGTGATGGGTCACTGTCTCACTATGGAGCACAGTCTCACTAGTGAAGCCTCAGACAAACTAGTAAAGCATCAGTCTCGGACCTTGGAGCACAGTCTCACTAGTGAAGCCTCAGACAAACTAGTAAAGCATCAGTCTCGGACCTTGGAGCACAGTCTCACTAGTGAAGCGTCAGTCACTCTAGTGACGGATCAGTCTCGGACCTTGGAGCACAGTCTCACTAGTGATGGATCAGTCTCGGACCTTGGAGCACAGTCTCACTAGTGATGGATCAGTCTCGGACCTTGGAGCACAGTCTCACTAGTGAAGCGTCAGTCACACTAGTGATGGATCAGTCTCGGACCTTGGAGCACAGTCTCACTAGTGATGGATCAGTCTCGGACCTTGGAGCAAAGTCTCACTACTGATGGATCAGTCTCAGACCCTGGAGAACAGTCTCACTTGTGAAGCATCAGTCACACTAGTGATGGATCAGTCTCACACCTTAGAGCACTGTCTCACTAGTGAAGCCTCAGACACACTAGTAAACCATCAGTCTCGGACCTTGGAGCATAGTCTCACTAGTGATGGATCAGTCTCGGACCTTGGAGCACAGTCTCACTAGTGATGCGTCAGTCACACTAGTGATGCATCAGTCTCGGACCTTGGAGCACAGTCTCACTAGTGAAGCCTCAGACAAACTAGTAAAGCATCAGTCTCGGACCTTGGAGCACAGTCTCACTAGTGAAGCGTCAGTCACTCTAGTGATGGATCAGTCTCGGACCTTGGAGCACAGTCTCACTAGTGATGGATCAGTCTCGGACCTTGGAGCACAGTCTCACTAGTGATGGATCAGTCTCGGACCTTGGAGCACAGTCTCACTAGTGAAGCGTCAGTCACACTAGTGATGGATCAGTCTCGGACCTTGGAGCACAGTCTCACTAGTGATGGATCAGTCTCGGACCTTGGAGCAAAGTCTCACTACTGATGGATCAGTCTCAGACCCTGGAGCACAGTCTCACTTGTGAAGCATCAGTCACACTAGTGATGGATCAGTCTCACACCTTAGAGCACTGTCTCACTAGTGAAGCTTTAGACACACTAGTAAACCATCAGGCTCGGACCTTGGAGCATAGTCTCACTAGTGATGGATCAGTCTCGGACCTTGGAGCACAGTCTCACTAATGAAGCGTCAGTCACACTAGTGATGCATCAGTCTCGGACCTTGGAGCACAATCTCACTAGTGATGGATCAGTCTCGGACCTTGGAGCACAGTCTCACTAGTGAAGCGTCAGTCACACTAGTGATGGATCAGTCTTGGACCTTGGAGCACAGACTCACTAGTGATGGATCAGTCTCGGACCTTGGAGCACAGTCTCACTAGTGATGGATCAGTCTCAGACCCTGGAGCACAGTCTCACTAGTGAAGCGTCAGTCACACTAGTGATGGATCAGTCTCACACCTTAGAGCACTGTCTCACTAGTGAAGCCTCAGACACACTAGTAAAGCATCAGTCTCGGACCTTGGAGCACAGTCTGACAAGTGATGGATCAGTCTCGGACCTTGGAGCACAGTCTCACTAGTGAAACGTCAGTCACACTAGTGATGGATCAGTCTCGGACCTTGGAGCAGTCTCACTAGTGATGGATCAGTCTCGGACCTTGGAGCACAGTCTCACTAGTGATGGATCAGTCTCAGACCCTGGAGCACAGTCTCACTAGTGAAGCGTCAGTCACACTAGTGGTGGATCAGTCTCACACCTTAGAGCACTGTCTCACTAGTGAAGCCTCAGACACACTAGTAAAGCATCAGTCTCGGACCTTGGAGCACAGTCTCACTAGTGAAGCGTCAGTCACACTAGTGATGGATCAGTCTCGGACCTTGGAGCACAGTCCCACTAGTGATGGATCAGTCTCGGACCTTGGAGCAAAGTCTCACTACTGATGGATCAGTCTCAGACCCTGGAGCACAGTCTCACTAGTGAAGCATCAGTCACACTAGTGATGGATCAGTCTCACACCTTAGAGCACTGTCTCACTAGTGAAGCCTCAGACACACTAGTAAACCATCAGTCTCGGACCTTGGAGCATAGTCTCACTAGTGATGGATCAGTCTCGGACCTTGGAGCACAGTCTCACTAGTGAAGCGTCAGTCACACTAGTGATGCATCAGTCTCGGACCTTGGAGCACAATCTCACTAGTGATGGATCAGTCTCGGACCTTGGAGCACAGTCTCACTAGTGAAGCGTCAGTCACACTAGTGATGGATCAGTCTCGGACCTTGGAGCACAGACTCACTAGTGATGGATCAGTCTCGGACCTTGGAGCACGGTCTCACTAGTGATGGATCAGTCTCAGACCCTGGAGCACAGTCTCACTAGTGAAGCGTCAGTCACACTAGTGATGGATCAGTCTCACACCTTAGAGCACTGTCTCACTAGTGAAGCCTCAGACACACTAGTAAAGCATCAGTCTCGGACCTTGGAGCACAGTCTGACAAGTGATGGATCAGTCTCGGACCTTGGAGCACAGTCTCACTAGTGAAACGTCAGTCTCACTAGTGATGGATCAGTCTCGGACCTTGGAGCACAGTCTCACTAGTGATGGATCAGTCTCAGACCCTGGAGCACAGTCTCACTAGTGAAGCGTCAGTCACACTAGTGGTGGATCAGTCTCACACCTTAGAGCACTATCTCACTAGTGAAGCCTCAGACACACTAGTAAAGCATCAGTCTCGGACCTTGGAGCACAGTCTCACTAGTGATGGATCAGTCTCGGACCTTGGAGCACAGTCTCACAAGTGAAGCGTCAGTCACACTAGTGATGGATCAGTCTCGGACCTTGGAGCACAGTCTCACTAGTGATGGATCAGTCTCAGACCTTGGAGCACAGTCTCACTAGTGATGGATCAGTCTCAGACCCTGGAGCACAGTCTCACTAGTGAAGCGTCAGTCACACTAGTGATGGATCAGTCACACACCTTAGAGCACTGTCTCACTAGTGAAGCCTCAGACACACTAGTAAAGCATCAGTCTCGGACCTTGGAGCATAGTCTCACTAGTGATGGATCAGTCTCGGACCCTGGAGCACAGTCTCACTAGTGAAGCGTCAGTCACACTAGTGGTGGATCAGTCTCACACCTTAGAGCACTGTCTCACTAGTGAAGCCTCAGACACACTAGTAAAGCATCAGTCTTGGACCTTGGAGCACAGTCTCACTAGTGATGGATCAGTCTCGGACCTTGGAGCACAGTCTCACAAGTGAAGCGTCAGTCACACTAGTGATGGATCAGTCTCGGACCTTGGAGCACAGTCTCACTAGTGATGGATCAGTCTCAGACCTTGGAGCACAGTCTCACTAGTGATGGATCAGTCTCAGACCCTGGAGCACAGTCTCACTAGTGAAGCGTCAGTCACACTAGTGATGGATCAGTCACACACCTTAGAGCACTGTCTCACTAGTGAAGCCTCAGACACACTAGTAAAGCATCAGTCTCGGACCTTGGAGCATAGTCTCACTAGTGATGGATCAGTCTCGGACCCTGGAGCACAGTCTCACTAGTGAAGCGTCAGTCACACTAGTGGTGGATCAGTCTCACACCTTAGAGCACTGTCTCACTAGTGAAGCCTCAGACACACTAGTAAAGCATCAGTCTCGGACCTTGGAGCACAGTCTCACTAGTGATGGATCAGTCTCGGACCTTGGAGCACAGTCTCACAAGTGAAGCGTCAGTCACACTAGTGATGGATCAGTCTCGGACCTTGGAGCACAGTCTCACTAGTGATGGATCAGTCTCGGACCTTGGAGCACAGTCTCACTAGTGATGGATCAGTCTCAGACCCTGGAGCACAGTCTCACTAGTGAAGCGTCAGTCACACTAGTGATGGATCAGTCACACACCTTAGAGCACTGTCTCACTAGTGAAGCCTCAGACACACTAGTAAAGCATCAGTCTCGGACCTTGGAGCATAGTCTCACTAGTGATGGATCAGTCTCGGACCCTGGAGCACAGTCTCACTAGTGAAGCGTCAGTCACACTAGTGGTGGATCAGTCTCACACCTTAGAGCACTGTCTCACTAGTGAAGCCTCAGACACACTAGTAAAGCATCAGTCTCGGACCTTGGAGCACAGTCTCACTAGTGATGGATCAGTCTCGGACCTTGGAGCACAGTCTCACAAGTGAAGCGTCAGTCACACTAGTGATGGATCAGTCTCGGACCTTGGAGCACAGTCTCACTAGTGATGGATCAGTCTCGGACCTTGGAGCACAGTCTCACTAGTGATGGATCAGTCTCAGACCCTGGAGCACAGTCTCACTAGTGAAGCGTCAGTCACACTAGTGATGGATCAGTCACACACCTTAGAGCACTGTCTCACTAGTGAAGCCTCAGACACACTAGTAAAGCATCAGTCTCGGACCTTGGAGCATAGTCTCACTAGTGATGGATCAGTCTCGGACCCTGGAGCACAGTCTCACTAGTGAAGCGTCAGTCACACTAGTGGTGGATCAGTCTCACACCTTAGAGCACTGTCTCACTAGTGAAGCCTCTTGACACACTAGTAAAGCATCAGTCTCGGACCTTGGAGCACAGTCTCACTAGTGATGGATCAGTCTCGGACCTTGGAGCACAGTCTCACTAGTGAAGCGTCAGTCACACTAGTGATGGATCAGTCTCGGACCTTGGAGCACAGTCTCACTAGTGATGGATCAGTCTCGGACCTTGGAGCAAAGTCTCACTACTGATGGATCAGTCTCAGACCCTGGAGCACAGTCTCACTAGTGAAGCATCAGTCACACTAGTGATGGATCAGTCTCACACCTTAGAGCACTGTCTCACTAGTGAAGCCTCAGACACACTAGTAAAGCATCAGTCTCGGACCTTGGAGCACAGTCTGACAAGTGATGGATCAGTCTCGGACCTTGGAGCACAGTCTCACTAGTGAAACGTCAGTCTCACTAGTGATGGATCAGTCTCGGACCTTGGAGCACAGTCTCACTAGTGATGGATCAGTCTCAGACCCTGGAGCACAGTCTCACTAGTGAAGCGACAGTCACACTAGTGGTGGATCAGTCTCACACCTTAGAGCACTATCTCACTAGTGAAGCCTCAGACACACTAGTAAAGCATCAGTCTCGGACCTTGCAGCACAGTCTCACTAGTGATGGATCAGTCTCGGACCTTGGAGCACAGTCTCACAAGTGAAGCGTCAGTCACACTAGTGATGGATCAGTCTCGGACCTTGGAGCACAGTCTCACTAGTGATGGATCAGTCTCGGACCTTGGAGCACAGTCTCACTAGTGATGGATCAGTCTCAGACCCTGGAGCACAGTCTCACTAGTGAAGCGTCAGTCACACTAGTGATGGATCAGTCACACACCTTAGAGCACTGTCTCACTAGTGAAGCCTCAGACACACTAGTAAAGCATCAGTCTCGGACCTTGGAGCATAGTCTCACTAGTGATGGATCAGTCTCGGACCCTGGAGCACAGTCTCACTAGTGAAGCGTCAGTCACACTAGTGGTGGATCAGTCTCACACCTTAGAGCACTGTCTCACTAGTGAAGCCTCTTGACACACTAGTAAAGCATCAGTCTCGGACCTTGGAGCACAGTCTCACTAGTGATGGATCAGTCTCGGACCTTGGAGCACAGTCTCACTAGTGAAGCGTCAGTCACACTAGTGATGGATCAGTCTCGGACCTTGGAGCACAGTCTCACTAGTGATGGATCAGTCTCGGACCTTGGAGCAAAGTCTCACTACTGATGGATCAGTCTCAGACCCTGGAGCACAGTCTCACTAGTGAAGCATCAGTCACACTAGTGATGGATCAGTCTCACACCTTAGAGCACTGTCTCACTAGTGAAGCCTCAGACACACTAGTAAACCATCAGTCTCGGACCTTGGAGCATAGTCTCACTAGTGATGGATCAGTCTCGGACCTTGGAGCACAGTCTCACTAGTGAAGCGTCAGTCACACTAGTGATGCATCAGTCTCGGACCTTGGAGCACAATCTCACTAGTGATGGATCAGTCTCGGACCTTGGAGCACAGTCTCACTAGTGAAGCGTCAGTCACACTAGTGATGGATCAGTCTCGGACCTTGGAGCACAGACTCACTAGTGTTGGATCAGTCTCGGACCTTGGAGCACAGTCTCACTAGTGATGGATCAGTCTCAGACCGTGGAGCACAGTCTCACTAGTGAAGCGTCAGTCACACTAGTGATGGATCAGTCTCACACCTTAGAGCACTGTCTCACTAGTGAAGCCTCAGACACACTAGTAAAGCATCAGTCTTGGACCTTGGAGCACAGTCTGACAAGTGATGGATCAGTCTCGGACCTTGGAGCACAGTCTCACTAGTGAAACGTCAGTCACACTAGTGATGGATCAGTCTCGGACCTTGGAGCAGTCTCACTAGTGATGGATCAGTCTCGGACCTTGGAGCACAGTCTCACTAGTGATGGATCAGTCTCAGACCCTGGAGCACAGTCTCACTAGTAAAGCGTCAGTCACACTAGTGGTGGATCAGTCTCACACCTTAGAGCACTATCTCACTAGTGAAGCCTCAGACACACTAGTAAAGCATCAGTCTCGGACCTTGGAGCACAGTCTCACTAGTGATGGATCAGTCTCGGACCTTGGAGCACAGTCTCACAAGTGAAGCGTCAGTCACACTAGTGATGGATCAGTCTCGGACCTTGGAGCACAGTCTCACTAGTGATGGATCAGTCTCGGACCTTGGAGCACAGTCTCACTAGTGATGGATCAGTCTCAGACCCTGGAGCACAGTCTCACTAGTGAAGCGTCAGTCACACTAGTGATGGATCAGTCACACACCTTAGAGCACTGTCTCACTAGTGAAGCCTCAGACACACTAGTAAAGCATCAGTCTCGGACCTTGGAGCATAGTCTCACTAGTGATGGATCAGTCTCGGACCCTGGAGCACAGTCTCACTAGTGAAGCGTCAGTCACACTAGTGGTGGATCAGTCTCACACCTTAGAGCACTGTCTCACTAGTGAAGCCTCAGACACACTAGTAAAGCATCAGTCTCGGACCTTGGAGCACAGTCTCACTAGTGATGGATCAGTCTCGGACCTTGGAGCACAGTCTCACAAGTGAAGCGTCAGTCACACTAGTGATGGATCAGTCTCGGACCTTGGAGCACAGTCTCACTAGTGATGGATCAGTCTCGGACCTTGGAGCACAGTCTCACTAGTGATGGATCAGTCTCAGACCCTGGAGCACAGTCTCACTAGTGAAGCGTCAGTCACACTAGTGATGGATCAGTCACACACCTTAGAGCACTGTCTCACTAGTGAAGCCTCAGACACACTAGTAAAGCATCAGTCTCGGACCTTGGAGCATAGTCTCACTAGTGATAGATCAGTCTCGGACCCTGGAGCACAGTCTCACTAGTGAAGCGTCAGTCACACTAGTGGTGGATCAGTCTCACACCTTAGAGCACTGTCTCACTAGTGAAGCCTCTTGACACACTAGTAAAGCATCAGTCTCGGACCTTGGAGCACAGTCTCACTAGTGATGGATCAGTCTCGGACCTTGGAGCACAGTCTCACTAGTGAAGCGTCAGTCACACTAGTGATGGATCAGTCTCGGACCTTGGAGCACAGTCTCACTAGTGATGGATCAGTCTCGGACCTTGGAGCAAAGTCTCACTACTGATGGATCAGTCTCAGACCCTGGAGCACAGTCTCACTAGTGAAGCATCAGTCACACTAGTGATGGATCAGTCTCACACCTTAGAGCACTGTCTCACTAGTGAAGCCTCAGACACACTAGTAAACCATCAGTCTCGGACCTTGGAGCATAGTCTCACTAGTGATGGATCAGTCTCGGACCTTGGAGCACAGTCTCACTAGTGAAGCGTCAGTCACACTAGTGATGCATCAGTCTCGGACCTTGGAGCACAATCTCACTAGTGATGGATCAGTCTCGGACCTTGGAGCACAGTCTCACTAGTGAAGCGTCAGTCACACTAGTGATGGATCAGTCTCGGACCTTGGAGCACAGACTCACTAGTGTTGGATCAGTCTCGGACCTTGGAGCACAGTCTCACTAGTGATGGATCAGTCTCAGACCCTGGAGCACAGTCTCACTAGTGAAGCGTCAGTCACACTAGTGATGGATCAGTCTCACACCTTAGAGCACTGTCTCACTAGTGAAGCCTCAGACACACTAGTAAAGCATCAGTCTCGGACCTTGGAGCACAGTCTGACAAGTGATGGATCAGTCTCGGACCTTGGAGCACAGTCTCACTAGTGAAACGTCAGTCACACTAGTGATGGATCAGTCTCGGACCTTGGAGCAGTCTCACTAGTGATGGATCAGTCTCGGACCTTGGAGCACAGTCTCACTAGTGATGGATCAGTCTCAGACCCTGGAGCACAGTCTCACTAGTGAAGCGTCAGTCACACTAGTGGTGGATCAGTCTCACACCTTAGAGCACTATCTCACTAGTGAAGCCTCAGACACACTAGTAAAGCATCAGTCTCGGACCTTGGAGCACAGTCTCACTAGTGATGGATCAGTCTCGGACCTTGGAGCACAGTCTCACAAGTGAAGCGTCAGTCACACTAGTGATGGATCAGTCTCGGACCTTGGAGCACAGTCTCACTAGTGATGGATCAGTCTCGGACCTTGGAGCACAGTCTCACTAGTGATGGATCAGTCTCAGACCCTGGAGCACAGTCTCACTAGTGAAGCGTCAGTCACACTAGTGATGGATCAGTCACACACCTTAGAGCACTGTCTCACTAGTGAAGCCTCAGACACACTAGTAAAGCATCAGTCTCGGACCTTGGAGCATAGTCTCACTAGTGATGGATCAGTCTCGGACCTTGGAGCACAGTCTCACTAGTGAAGCGTCAGTCACACTAGTGATGGATCAGTCTCACACATTAGAGCACTGTCTCACTAGTGAAGCCTCAGACACACTAGTAAAGCATCAGTCTCGGACCTTGGAGCACAGTCAGCTAGTGAAGCGTCAGTCTCAGACCCTGGAGCACAGTCTCACTAGTGATGGATCAGTCTCACACCTTAGGGCACAGCCTCACTAGTGACATGTCTGTCTCACCAGTGGAGCATCAGTCTCACACCTTGCAGCAGTCTCACTAGTGAAGCGTTAGTCTCACACCTTGTAGCCCAGTCTCACAAGTGAAACGTCAGTCTCACTAGTGAAGCGTCAGTCTCACACCATGGAGCACAGTCTCACAAGTAAAACGTAAGTCTCACTAGTGAAGCCTCAGTCTCACAAGCAGAAACACATGCTCACTCGTTGGGCACGGTGCTTCCATTTTGTAGCACAGTCCCTACTCAGTGGGTGAGTCTCTCACTTTGGAACAGTGAGTCTCACGAGCAGACACTAGTCTCACTGATGAGGTCTCGTGTGCGGTTCACACTTCTCAGCAGTCTTGCACTCTGAGGAAGACGGGTGTTACTTTGGTGCACTGCCACTGGTGGAGCTCTCGCTCCTTCAGGAAGAGAGCCGCTCACACGGCGGCAGTCTCATTCAATGTGAGTGAATCTCACACCTTGGAGCAGTCTCACACTTTGGGTGTGATTATCACAATGTTGAACAAGTCTCACTCGTTCGGTGTGAGATTCACGTTCTGCAGCACAGTCGTGGTCATGCCCGGTCCTTGTTGTCCCGCCTACCAAGGATGTGATATCAATAGTGCAGCAGGTCCAGTGGCACCAGGGTCTATATATGGTCGTCTTTCATCACCAAACTGTCTGTAGGGGACCCGTTTTCTTTTCTTGGACGGGGTCACAACACCCAACATTAGCCCCCTAGGGTGCAGGGCGTGGGGGAGCTCCAGGGGGACCCCTCAGCACAGGCCCTTGGCCTGAGAGCTCCTGACCCCCCTTCTATGCACTTTGCAGGGGGCTCCTCACATTCTGTTAGGCACTGCTGTGCTATTGCCGTCCACTGGACTGTGGCCCCCGCACCTCATGGTGTTTGTGTGTAAATGTTACATGTGGTACATGCACCCTGCAATCTCCGATAGTGCATGTGTCCGGGGTGCCGCCACCTGGGTGGGGGCCGGAGCCGCCTTGCGATGACGCACGGGGCCCCGGGGGCTAATGAAGACATCTCCTGCAAGATGCTCATCTCTGCCTCCAATATTGACTCTCCAAATCTGCGGAGCAGAGTCCCTGCGCCCATCCCTGTGCGGAAATTGGGGTCACACGTGGCCCCGTGTTTTGGACGCTCCCTCTCAGAGCCTCGGTTTCTTTTGCGCGCACAAAGCACCCTCTGCGACCCCCATCCTGTAATCCCCGATGGATATTTGCCGACGGAATTACAGTTCCGGCCTCGCAGTCCACGGAGAGCCCCATGTTTAATAATTGGAGATTCGGAGTGTTTACTTTCTGGGGGGCCGGAGGCGCTGTCGCCAAGGCTGGTTTACTCTGGGGGTCCGCCTGTCTCCCTCGCTCTACAAACGCCATTCTTCAGCCTCCTGACCTGCTCTGACGCCACAGCCACCACCATCGAGGGTGTTACCCCCACGGGGCAGGAGCACTGCCGGGGAGACGCGAGGCCCACCCCTAAAGTACCCACAACACCCCAGGCGCCTGCCTCCCTTCCTGAAAATAACAAAACTTAAAGGCCCTTCGAGTCCTGGCATCCTCGGGGGCTGCAGGAATGTAACGAGGAATGGGGGGAGGCTGAGTAATGAAGATTACTGGCATGTAATCCGGCATTACTTCCTGGTCCGGATCCCACAAGGCGGCTGTCCAACAAAGCACATCATCGCCAAAATGGACATGTGCCTAACAAGGGCGCCTCTGATGGAAGAGACAAAGGGCCTTAGTTAGAGTCCGATGGATGGATGGTCCATCATGCGCGCCCGATTACAGGTGTCCTAAGCTGGAATGCGCTTGTAATATGGCCAATGGGACATCCACCATGTTTGTGACGAGTATCCTGCCCGCCAGACTCTAGATGCGCCCAAAGCACACCAGCATCTGCAGTAAACACAGGAACTGAGAGACCCTGCAAGACTCAGCATCCCCTTACCAGCAGGAGAAAGCTCCAGACGATAATGTGAAATGAAGGAGTTAGTGGACCATGTGGCCGCCTTGAAAGTGTCACCTGGTGAGAAGCCCTTACACTCTGCTGAAGCGGCAGCCGCGCCTCTTATCCAACGCCGCTGACCGGAGGGAGCTCCTGCCGCAGAACAGGGCAACTCTAGCAGCCGAATCCGCACACTCGTGGTGGACACCCAAGGTTTCTCACCTGAATGTTCTAGAACAAAGGAACTAGATGAACATTCAGTCTTTCCCAGGACTCAATATGAGAAATATAAATGTCCACCGCTCTCGCAACATCTGGAGTTCAGGACACATGAATTTGGAAATCAATCAATCAGGCATTTGTAAAGCGCACTACTCACCCATGAGGGTCTCAAGGCGCTGAGGAGGGGAGGGGGAGAAGGTGAGGGGGAGGTGCTGCTACTGCTTGAACAGCCAGGTCTCGAGAACTCTCCTGAAGTTAAGGAGATCTTTGGTCTGGAGCAGGTGGGTGGGAAGAGTTCCACATTTTGGCGGCGAGGTGCGAGAATTATCTACCGCCGGTTGTAGCTCCGCGGACGCATGGGACGGTTGCGAGGACGAGGTCGGCGGAGTGGAGATGACAGGCCGGGGTGTAGAAGGAGAGTCGTCTGTTGAGGTAAGGAAAGGAAAGAATCCTTTGCCTAAATGAAGGAGCGGCCTTAACACCAACCCCTGCAAATGAGAGCCACAGCTTCACCCACGCAACTTGTGGAAGTAATTAAGAACTAAAAGATACTTTCAACGTCAAACACTTCAGTGCTACATGTCTAAAGGTCCAAAAGGAGCCCCTCCTAAGCTTTGAAGAACCAAGGGAAGTTCCCAAGAAGGGTCCACAGCTCGTTGTTCCTAAATCCAAACCCTGAAAAGACAGTAAGCCTACTCCGCTACAGAGGAAAGACACCCTAGGTACTATACGTATCCCAGTTGTGGCCAGCTGGTACGTAAAGAGGAAGGGGCCAAACCTAGTCTAAACCCTTCATAATAAAGTCCAAAATAGGTAATGGGTCAAATAAAGGGGGGGACCATTTCTGATTCACACCAGGTAGTAACATGTTTCCAGTGGTTTCTGTAGGATTTAAGGGTGGAATGTCTTCTGGGAAGCTGTAGTGGCCGTGGCACAGCAGCTGACATTCCCAAAGCGATCAAACAGAACCGTTCAGCCTCTAAGCCATCAACCTCAGTCAAGCAAGAAGGAAGGGGACAACACTGGCCATCTCAGGATAAATTAGGAAGGTGGGGTCTCCCCCTCTGGACGTACAGCTAAGAGTTTCAGAAGGTGAAACAAGGATTGCCTGGTCCAACGTAGAGCCACCAGAATTACAGGGGACCCTCCCTTCTCATCTTGTTCAGCACTCCGAGGATCAGATGGAAAGGAGGAAATGCAAATCACAGCCTCCTGGTCCATGGAAATGAAAGAGCATTGATGCGCCTTGTCTGTAGATATATGTCTGATTGTTGTTCCTGATTAGAAGAGCTTTCCCCTTGGTCTGTAGCAAAATGGAGCTCGCCCCACCCATACTGCCATCAGCTCCCTCCAGTTGGAAGACATTGCTGTTTCTCAGCCTGACCAGAGCCATGGAGTGGGCTCCAGACGCAGAAAGGCCCCCTCTGCCCCCCTGAACTGGCATCGAGTCAGCACAACTCAGCAGAGGGCAAAGCTCAGCTCCTTGTGGGAGGTCATTGGAGACTGTCCATCAGAGCTTCTGGGACTGGAATCCCAGCTTCATAACTCCTTGAAGCTGGATACCAACCCTACAGCACATGCTTCCCTAGAGGCTAGAGGAGCAGCCGCGCCCATGAACTTCAAAGACACAGGCCACCATGTCTCCCGAGACCTCAGCCACATATGTACAGGAGAAGACTTTTGAGATCACTGATCCTGAAGAAGAGACCTCACCTCCAGAGCCCTGGCAGAAGAGAGAAGTACACACCCTGCACAAGTGTTATGAAGCGCCCCAATAAACACCCTCTGTTGCATGGGCACCAGATGAGACTTCTTTAGAGTTTTGATCCACACCAAAGCTGTCATCATTGCACATCCAGACCTCTCTGATTCTTGTCTGTCTGGGGAACAGAGGCATGGGTCAGCCAATCATCTGGGAAAGGGAAAACCGGAAACCCTCAGGAGTGTAACAAGCCCACTGGTGTGTTGTGCAGCCATTATTAGTTAAAGCTCCATGTACGTTATTTTAGCACACTAGGCCTGCCACTGTGCACTTTAACCTAGATATATTTTATTCAGCTTCATTTATTATTTTAACGATAGCCACTTTTGCGGTCTTGTTTTATTTCTCTCTATCTCGCTGTTTTTGCTTAGGCCAGCACTACGTTCTCAAACAAGACATTCTTGTTCACTCTGTGCTTCTTTCAAAGAAGCAGTAAGATAGGTTGCCGGTGAATGTGGTAAAAGTTTTGTCTCTGGTATTCATAAACAAATACACATCCTTACATAGGGACATTTTCCCAAAACATCAGCTTTATTATAAAAACACTTCCTTGTCCCTTACACGTTAGAGAGAGATTCCAGCCAGAGAACCTCAACTGTATGCTGATTGCTGAACGCTTTGCTACGGCTGCTTATGCAGACTTCAGGCCTTTTCTCAGGTATGGGGGATGATGTCTTCCCAGGGGAACATGAAGGGCAGAATTAGAGTTTAACACGCTGTGCTCTATTATAGCCTAGGTAGGAATTAGTCCATTGACTTTGGTGACAATATGGTAGCGTTATTTCTATGCTTCACTCTCCTTGTCACAATTCTAATTTTGTCATGCTGTATCGTCCTGGTTATTGCAGTACATGCTGTGCTATCTAAGATGCAGTCGCTTCATTAAGACCTTATTGAAACATATACTGCCTCTGTTTGTCAATGTATATGTGAGACTAATGTAACTGAGAGAAACGGATGAGACCTGAGTGACCACGATTTCCCTGAGAAATCAACTATGTCATGCGCTCGGCTACCCAATCATCCCTGCTCTCGGGTAGAGATGAGGCACTGCCAGTTAGCCGGAACAAAACCCGAATTAGGGCGACATGTGTCACCTGTAGTGGGTCAGACTTAGTCTCCCACACCGCAGGCGATTCTGCCGCTCGAATCCAGTAGTCTCATTAGAATAATGAGAGCCTACGCGACAGGTGGATCCAACATCTTTGTGAGCACGTTCAGGGTCAGGCGGGGCAACGTCCTTTCGTGCAGGAAGAAAGTCCTCTCGATGACCGGTCAGATTATTTCCCTTACTAGCCAGAAGAGAGCAATCTAGTGGAGACAAATTAGGCAAAGACTGGTTCCTTTGGGGTGGACGCCTTCACAGTGACACTTGAGGGTGTGGTCGATAGGGCTCTGCCAATTTGGCATTGTCAGCTGCTTGTCTCATTAAGACAACCTACTCCTGACTAAACCACTTCAGACCTACAGAGTGCAATTCAAGCACCACTTTCTGCTTAGCTGCCTCCCCTCCCCAAGAACGCTACCAATATCAATGACGCTCAGGGGCAGCAGAAGTGATCGCGAGAGTTGCTATCGTAAGACCATCCGCAACATTATCTGAAAACTGTAACTGCTTTTCCATGGCTTGTGCAGTAGGCCTACATCCTTCACTGGGTACAAGGGCTCCAATCAAGGACTCGAAGTCTCACAACAGTGACTGTGCTGCGAAAGCCGCGCAGCGCAGAGAACACTGACGTTAAATCAGCTCTTCAGCAACAACTCCACCTTTTTTTAAAACTGTGGGATCAATGCGAGTGTCGTCCTATCAGGTAACATTCATGCGTCCTGCCAGACTCGATAATAAAGTGTTCACCTTGAGAGTTTCAGGAGAGTTGTCCTCAAAACACTTTATTGCTTACCATTCAAGCAACAAACGAGGATCCACCAGCTTGTGAGGTTCAGCCTACACCTAAAGAATGAGGGCCTTGATGATGGGTAATACAGATGCAAGAGACTGGCTGATGTCAACTGGAGACATCTGCAGCCACTGGAGCTGGAGGGATGCTCATGTCAGAAGAGGGTGGCACAGACCTCTCCATACCAAGAAGGCCTGGGTTCTTCCATATGTGGTTCATAACTTCCTCCAAGATTTCTCCTCTGATATATTTTTCTGAGACATCAGGCTCATTTACTTTCTACCTTTCGCCCTGATCACGTCAAGAAGAATCTGAGATACCAGCTGGTACTACAGGACCTCCACAGTGAGTGGTCACAGGCGGGACAGCAGGACCTCCCTTCTCCCTGGAGTAACTGGCAGGCCAGGAGCATCTGGAGTCCCAGGCACACCAGGCAAGCCAGGAGCAGAAAGCCTCTTCCTTCTATCCTCCAGACCCTGGAGTCTGGTCCACCTCATGAGGAGTCCAGCAATTCACAGCACTTTCTAGGTCTTTCTCCAAACGTGATCATGTGCACCACTTAGGTTCAGGAGCTGAAAATGGATTCCTGGATTGCCACACTCATGTAGCACACTTGCTTGCACATTCTACTGCATGGAACCTTTTCCATCCCACCAGGAACATAGGCACACACTGACTGATCTGAAGCAACGCCAAACAACACATTTCAGTTTATCAAAGACACAGTTTTCTTGATAAAACTAAGCGGCACATGAAGAAAATCCTCATCTAAGTCAAAGGCATTAGCAGGATGTTAGTTTAAAGTGACTCAAGGTGGCCTGATACCATGGCCGGCATAAGGGCAGTGCAAGCGGTGCAGCTGCACTGGGTGCTGCCCTGGAGTGGAGGCATTGACGTCTGGAGGGCAAGGGGGTGCTGTGTTTAGCAATAACTTAAGAATTAAAAGCATCTGCTGTAAAGTTCCATGTGCATCCAGCTTTCAGGCAGCAATAAAAATGTCTAGGTAACTCTTGTAATTAATGTTTCTGCTAGAGAGAGAGAGATTAACTTTGTCTAGTGGCAGTTTTGACTCGCCATAAAGTAGCACAGAGGGTTAATACGCCTGCTGCAGAGAATAGATCTGTATTTTATGTGGATGGCTGAGTGGATTAGTAAAGCCAGCCTTTACCAGCACTTTAACCAATGAAATGTGTGTGAGAGAGGGCCTATGAAGGGATGACCGGTGTTTTTGCCAGGTAGTAGTGAGGGAATCCAAGGAGAAGGTTTTTTTGGGGGGGCACTAAAAAAGGATCACACTGGGTGCCACTAGCTCTAAAGCCGGCCATGCCTGGTGCACAAGGTGGATGTGTACTGCATGTTGGGTTCCATGGAGGAGGGGACCATGCAGCATTTTTTTAGGCCCTGATGGTGGCATCTCTGCCGTAGTCTATACGTCTCCATACATCCCCAGATCCCCACATCCGGTGACCAGCCCCATCACCAGGCATCCTTAGGCCTTCCACATCCCATGCAGTCTATACGTCTCCATACATCCCCAGATCCCCACATCCGGTGACCAGCCCCATCACCAGGCATCCTTAGGCCTTCCGCATCCCATGCAGTCTATACGTCTCCATACATCCCCAGATCCCCACATCCGGTGACCAGCCCCATCACCAGGCATCCTGAGGCCTTCCACATCCCATGCAGTCTATAAGTCTCCATACATCTCCAGATCCCCACATCCGATGACCAGCCCCATCACCAGGCATCCTTAAGCCTTCCACATCCCATGCAGTCTATACGTCTCCATACATCCCCAGATCCCCACATCCGGTGACCAGCCCCATCACCAGGCATCCTTAGGCCTTCCACATCCCATGCAGTCTATACGTCTCCATACATCCCACATCCCCACATCCGGTGACCAGCCCCATCACCAGGCATCCTTAGGCCTTCCGCATCCCATGCAGTCTATACGTCTCCATACATCCCCAGATCCCCACATCCGGTGACCAGCCCCATCACCAGGCATCCTTAGGCCTTCCACATCCCATGCAGTCTATACGTCTCCATACATCCCACATCCCCACATCCGGTGACCAGCCCCATCACCAGGCATCCTTAGGCCTTCCACATCCCATGCAGTCTATACGTCTCCATACATCCCACATCCCCACATCCGGTGACCAGCCCCATCACCAGGCATCCTTAGGCCTTCCACATCCCATGCAGTCTATACGTCTCCATACATCCCACATCCCCACATCCGGCGACCAGCCCCATCACCAGGCATCCTTAGGCCTTCCGCATCCCATGCAGTCTATACGTCTCCATACATCCCCAGATCCCCACATCCGGTGACCAGCCCCATCACCAGGCATCCTGAGGCCTTCCGCATCCCATGCAGTCTATACGTCTCCATACATCCCCAGATCCCCACATCCGGTGACCAGCCCCATCACCAGGCATCCTTAGGCCTTCCACATCCCATGCAGTCTATACGTCTCCATACATCCCACATCCCCACATCCGGTGACCAGCCCCATCACCAGGCATCCTTAGGCCTTCCGCATCCCATGCAGTCTATACGTCTCCATACATCCCCAGATCCCCACATCCGGTGACCAGCCCCATCACCAGGCACCCTGAGGCCTTCCACATCCCACGATGACGTCATTTGTCTGCGATGAAGCACAAAGGATGAGGATTTGGAGTTTATGCAAACCTTGTGTGAAACTTACTATTGAATGTAATCCTGTAAAGTGTCAGGGGCTGCCCATCAGGAGAAAGGCTAGCCCGCTGCCACACTGGACATGCTTCCTGTGTCTTTAAATGTGTGCCTCAAGGGCCGCGGAAAGGTACTTATCGGCAACTCTGTGGAATGCGAGCTCTCCTTTCAAAGACAAACCACGTAACTTCAACGACAGTTAATAACTTACAACACCGCGTGATTCAAATCTGAAGGGGTGTTTCAAGTGTATGTAAAAAAGTGTTGTTGTGTTTTGACCGTTGGGGTATTGCTGGTAGTAAAAGCCAGTTCCTAGTGGACACTTATTGGGTATGTCGGGGTTCTCCACTCCTGTTTTTTAATAAACAGTAGATGGCATTCTGGTACTTGTAGTTTTCATTTTAGCATCATTTGGACGGGATTACAAATTCCTGGCTCCAAAGTGCTGGCCATATAAAACGCATGTTCCTCTTTATAATGGACTATAAATAAAGTATTCCGACATTCAAAAATGTTGTTTTGTTTAGCACAATTTATGTCATGTGATTTTCAAATATTTTAGTTGGAGTATTCACGTGACATCCCTGCTTTTGCCTGAACTCTTTCCAAGAATGTTCTTGTTTGTCTAACACTGGACATGGGCATGATGCAGGTGCGGTTATCACCCGTCTCAGTGTCACTAAAAAAATGCTGTGCTCCAGTCCCGTGCTTGCCTGCTTCTGCTGCGTTCATGCAGCTGACGTGCACCAGGACTACAGGTCCCAGAATGCACCGGGCTGTGAGCCGCGCCAAGCGCGGAGCCAGTGTCCCCGGTGCCATGGAGACCCCGGGTCGCCGAGGCGAGGCCTGTCAGTCACGTGCTGTGAACACTGGGTGCGCTAGGACCGAGGGGGTTGGAAGCGACCGGAAAAAATAAAGTGAGAAGCTGTTTCCATAGCTGCAGAAGTAGTGCTCAGGAATTACAAACTCTGCAAAGAAAGCAGCCCGGGCGGATGCGCCTGGGAAACTATATATCCAGCGCCCAGAGAGCCAGATGAAGGCACCTGTGCGCGCCCCTCTTGCACCTGAGGCTGCAGCCGGGGGCGCTTCCCTCTCCCTGGGGAATCGGCTGCTCTCAAGGCGCTAGTGGGCTCTCAGGCGCGCCCCTGGGCCGGAAGAGGCGCCCGGGCCTCCTGCCTCTTCAGGAAATGATTTCGGAAGTTGTGAAGATGAGTTGTTACAGCAGGCGGCTGAGGCAGACCGAACCCGAGCAGCAAAATGGCGGGAGCGGCCCCAGGCACGTCTCCACCCATTCCCGGGTGAATGGGTGGTCCCTGCCTCTCCACCCCTTCCAGTTGGTGGCCTGGCTCTTCTACTCCTACCTGGCAGTGGTTGGCTTTGGGATATACGTGCCTCTGCTGCCTCATGGGTGGAAGCACGCGGCCTATGTGGTCATTGGGCTGCTCTTCGTGGGACACCTTGTCACCCATCTTGTTGCCATCACGGTGGACCCGGCAGACCCCAGCGTCCTGGCTAAGAAAAGTTACAGCCGCCCCATGCCGGCTTTTGACAGGACCAAGCACAAGCACGTCATCCAAAATCTTCACTGCTACTTGTGCGAAGCGGACGTAGGGCCCAGGGCCAAACACTGCAGCGCCTGCAACAAGTGCATCGCCGACTTTGACCACCACTGCAAGTGGCTGAATAACTGCGTGGGAGGAAAGAACTATTGGTTTTTCTTCTGCGCGGTGGGGTCTGCCGTGCTTGGCGTCCTTCTCTTGACAATGGTGGTCCTCTACGTCTTCATCCAGTATTTCGTGAACCCGGCTGACCTCCGCACAGATCCGCAGTTTGAGAGGGTGACCTCAAACACTACTTGGTTCGTCTTCCTTCCGGCTGCACCCGTTGAGACGACTCCAGCAGGAATTCTGGCAATAGCAATTCTCACGGTGATGCTGGGCGTCGCACCTATTTTGCTGCTTGGACATTTGCTGGTGTTTCATCTTTACCTCCTCTGGAAGCGGTTGAGCACCTACGACTACATGGTGCACCAGCGAAACACTCAGAGCATCAGGGAGAGGAAGAATATTGAGGAGGCACAGGTGACGTCAGATGGAACATTGGCTGATATAGTAAGCACTCCCAGGGAGTCAGACCTCCCTCTGTCCGATAGATCCAGTGGCCTAAGGTATCATGATGGCGGACTCATTTCTCTTGGGCAACCGGATGGAATATGTACGGATGTCGCCGATACCACGTCTCTTGCCTGAACCTGGACATGCACATGCGGCAGACTAGGAGTGAAACCCGTAAATGTGAAAGTCAATGGACCAAACAGTACTGTAATGACATTTGTTTGATTCTGGCTTAATCCAACATTTATATTTTATAAAATAATTTTCCTTTATGCTTAATCCCACCATCTGGAGATTTTCAGTGGATGTGTCCGACATATACAGAAGTCATTAGGTGCCTCCGCTGTAGATAGTTTACAACGCAGGGCTAACCCGCATTCCCAAAGCGGGAATCTTGTTATGTACCGAACATCAATACAGTAGAGTTTTTCCGGGATTCACTGAATGTTACAATTGATAGTTACTGATTTAGTCTTTAGTCTCAGGAACGATGTGCCGACGTGCTAGGGAGTTATATCAAACTTGTTCCAGTAAGCAATGAATGTAGAGTACAGTAAAACAAGAAGTCTCTTTCAATATTACAAATACATTCTCAGTCACGCAAAGGTTTAATTTATGATCACATGCAACAAAAGTTTTTACACCTTTTGAACAAACTTGTTGATTCTTTAAGCTTTTTTGTGTGGTGTATGTGGGCAGATACCACCTGTGCGGACCGTGCAGGGCAGCAATTGTGAAAAACTTTTAAAAGCTGTGCAACAATTACTAGGGTGTTAGGATAGCCAAGCTGAATTAAATTATCCTTGGGTTGATGACATAAGATGGATGGATAAGCCGGTATTTCTAAGTTCAGTTTAAGTGGGTCCAAGTTGGGTTTTCTTCACGCTCAATCCCCACCATAACGTGGTAGGTGGAGATATTATCCACCTTTGACCGCCGTTCACAGTGCTGGTTACACTCTTACTTACTCCATCTGAAGAAGTCAGGCAACCCGGATCCAGTCTTGTAGCAGAACCAGTCGATGAAAGACCGTGACCAAGTCAGAAACTCCTTGGACGAGACACAGGTGGGAATACAGATTAGTAGGCCACACAATTGAAAGAAGGCAGGGAGAAGCCACCGGTGGGATCTGTGCCACACACAAGTATTGCTGAACAAAATGCAGTGCAACACTTCTTTCTGTCTGAACAGTAGGACTCTCAGGCCGCTGCAGCATTGAATGACAGATCCCGATAGGACAGCAGGGAAACTACGTCTATGTAAGTCGACTTGTGCAATGCAATTTTATTTTAGGTATCAATTTTTCTGTTCCAAATCAATAAGGGAATCAAGATAGTGTTGTCATTGAAAGCGTAATAAAGTTTCGTGTGCGTCCGTCCTGTTCCTAAAACGCTTATTTCTACACTGACCAAATATGAAAACATGGTTATTTTTTATTTGTCATTACAGTTTTTGTTTTCTGGAAAATGTTACTACGTATATGGAATTGTCCTAGAAGTACATCTGCTTCCCATACACTCCATAGTTCACAGAGATCTAATCTTCTCACCAAGCATTTGCAATAAAGAGTCTGTTGTTCACTAGCAAATGTATCCACCGAAACTGTCCCAGCTCACAGTGCAGGAAACCGAGCGGCAAGAAAGAACAATCAGTATTAAAAATACAATATTTATTGGATCCTACATCAATTTATAACGACTACAGTCACTATTAAAAATTCCAAGGGGATGGATTGTATCTGCTATTTTTCCTCTTGATTTACATGTTTGTATTAATCAGTGTTTTCTTGTGGGATATGGAATTGATTAAATTATGCCTCAATGGAATTTTATTTTTGATGTATGGATTTTTTAAACTCCCTTCTGAAGTGCAAATGCTCTGTTGATATAAGGGTAAATGACACGTCTTCAGTTCTGTAGTAGATAAAATGCAGATGAATACAGAAGCTCTGGTGATCGGTTCCTTTGAAGGTGCTTTATAAAAAGAACATCGCTGGGCCTATTTTTACAAATTCTGATGTTATAGTAAAATGTTATATTTTTGTGATTTTAGTAAATCTTAGAATTAAGATTTTGTTTGCCATGAATTAAATGAATTATTTTCCTACTAATGATATAGTAAGACTGGTCTGTATGTATGTATCTATGTGAGGGTATTTATATAACTCACCCAGGGGCAATAGGATGCTGTGCAGGGGCGGGGCAAATGTGGGGAGTGGGCATTATTCAGCTCCGCTTTTAAAGCCCCTTCTAGTGCTACAAGCCTGTCCTCTTTATTAATTATTACACGTCTAACAATTCCAAATGACTGGAGCTACTGTGTTTTTGCTTTCCTTTAATGTGATTTTTAAAAATATTTTATAAACAGGTGCTCATGCTACATGAGGCCCCACATGGTTTCTCTTTTTTTTTTTTAAACATTTTTTTTTTTAAAACATTTTTTTTTAAAGCTGGGCCCTGCAAAAACCTCTGACATGCATGGGTAAAGGAGAACCATGTAATGGGGAATCGCTTACAAGTGGAAGGGGAAGGATCTGTTGATTGGGGGGCAGGGGGATGTTGGAGGCATCGCAATGTAGTGTACTTTGAAGAGCTGTTTCCAGCTCTTCCCTGAACTGAAGCAGGGTTGGGTGGTTCTGGCAGTTATCCACATCAGGCTGCTGGTGTAATGTACTCTAATCAACATCTGTCTGTGTGCATAGAAAATCATGTGCAAAGTCTGACATTAGGGATTTGTGAGCCACCTCTGAAATAGGGGATGGGAATCACTCCCCGCCATTAGAGAATGGAATTCACGAGTCATCCCTTGCTCTAAAACAGGGAATAATAAGACAGCCTTGTAGGGGTTGATACAAAATCACAAACAAAACCTTACTGCAAGTCTCAGGAACAAGAATCTGTGTTGCTCCTCTTCCGGACTAGCTGGCTATGAGCTAACACTGGTTACGGAATTGGTTATCATGAGTCGCATCTCATTTGCGAATAGCAGATAATGAACCACCTTTAGATGCAGGGTGAGAAATCACGCATCACCTACGCCTGTAAAGAAAGTAATCATAAGATAATATTGAGTGTCTAATTAAAGGGTCATGAGCCACCTCCCAGAACTAAAAAATCATGAACTAGCTCTCTCTGCAGAACTAAGTAATCATGAGCTAGCTCTGACTGCGGAACCAAGGAATCATGAGCCAGCTAGGTCTGTAGAGCTAAAGATCCATGAACTAGCTCTGTCTGCAGAACTAAGGAATTATTAGCCACCTCCCAGATGTAAGGAATTATGAGCCGGTTCTGTCTGCAGAACTAAGAAATCATGAGCTATTACTGGGTGTATAAGTAAGGCGTCATGAGACCTCTCTGGCTGCAGGACAAAGAAATCATGTGCCACCTCCCAGAACTAAAGAATCATGAGCTAATGCTGTATGTAGAACGAAGGAATCGTGTGCCAACCCTGTCTGCAGAACTAAGAAATAATGAACCACCTCCTAGAACTAAGGAATTATGGGACGGCACTAGTTGCGGGATCAACAACTCTTGAGCTAGCTCTGTAGAGCTAAAGAATCATGAGCCACTTCCCAGAATTAAAGAATCATGAGCCAGTTCTGTCTGCAGAACTAAGGAATCGTGATGTATTACTGAGTGTATAAGTAAGGCGTCATGATTCATTACTGGCTGCAGGACAAAGAAATCATGAGCCACCTCCCAGAAATAAAGAATCATGAGCTAGCTTTCTCTTCAGAACCAAACAATCATGAGCTAGCTCTGTCTGCAGAATGAAGAAATCATGAGCCAGCTGGGTCTGCAGAACTAAGGAATCATTAGCCACTTCCCAGAACGATTGAATCATGAGCCAGGTCTGACTGCAGAACTAAGGAATCATAAGGTATTCCAGGGTGTATATGTAAAGTGTAATGATACATCTCTGGCTGCAGGACAAAGAAATCACGAGCCACCTCCCAGGTCTAAAGAATCATGAACTAGCTCTGTCTACAGAACTAAGGAATCACAAGCTAGCTCTTTCTGCAAAACTAAGGAATCATGAGCCAGTCCTGTCTGCAGAACTAAAGAATCATGAACCATCTCCCAAAACTAAGGAATCATGAGCCAGCACTAGTTGTGGAATTACAGAATCATGAGCCAATACTGTCTGCAGAACTAAGGAATCGTGAGCCACCGCCCAGAACTAAGGAATTATGGTTCTCTTTGCAGAACTAAGGAATCATGGTTCTCTTTGCAGAACTAAGGAATCATGACATATTACTGGGTGTAAAAGTAAGGCATCATGAACCATACTTGGCTGCAGGACAAATAAATCACAAGCCACTTCCCAGAACTAAAGAATCATGAGCCAGCTCCAGCTGTGGGAATAAAGAATCAAGAGCTAGCTCTGTCTGCAGAACTAAGAAATCAGGAGCTAGCTCTATCAGCAGAACTAAGGAATCCTGAGCCACCTCCCAGAACGAAGGAATCGTGAGCCAGAATTAGCTGGGGAATTAAAGAATCATGAGCCAGCACTGCCTGTAGAATTAAGGAATCATAAGCCAACTCCCCGAACTAAGGAATCATGATCCAGTTCTGTCTGCAGAGCTAAAGAATCATGAGATATTACTGGGTGTATAAGTAAGGCATCAGGAGACATCTCTGGCTGCAGGACAAATAAATCATGAGCCACCTCCCAGATCAAAATAATGATGCGCTAACTCTGTCTGCAGAACTAAGGAATAATGAGCTAACTATGGTTGTGGAATTAAAGAAACACGAGCCAGCTCTGTCTGCAGAACTAAGGAATCATGAGCCAGCTGTGCAGAACTAAGGAATTATGAGCTAGCTCTGTCTGCAGAACTAAGGAATTATGAGCTAGCTCTGCAGAACTAAGGAATTATGAGCCAGCTCCGTCTGCAGAACTATGGAATTGGGAGCTAGCTATGGCTGTGGAATTAAAGAATTGTGAGCCAGCTATGTCTGTAGAACTAAGGAATCATGATCCAGCTCTGACTGCCTAACTAAAGAACCATGGGACAGCTCTGTCTGCAGAACTAATGACTCATGAGCCACCTCCCAGAACTAAGGAATCATGGCTAGCCCTGTCTGCAGCAGTAATGAATAATGAGCCAGCTCTGTCTGCAGAACCAGGGAATCATCAGGTAGCTCTGTCTGCAGTACTAAGGAATCATGAGCCAGCTCTGTCTGCAGAAGTAATGAATCACAAGCCAGCTCTGTTTCCAGAACTAAGGCATCATGAGCCAGCTCAGTTTGCAGCAGTAATGTATAATGAGCCAGCTCTGTCTGCAGAACCAGGGAATCATCAGGTAGCTCTGTCTGCAGTACTAAGGAATCATGAGCCAGCTCTGTCTGCAGAACTAATGATTCATGCGCCACCTCCCAGAACTAAGGAATCATGAGCCAGCTCCCAGAACTAAGGAATCATGGCTAGCCCTGTCTGCAGCAGTAATGAATAATGAGCCAGCTCTGTCTGCAGAACCAGGGAATCATCAGGTAGCTCTGTCTGCAGTACTAAGGAATCATGAGCCAGCTCTGTCTGCAGAACTAATGATTCATGCGCCACCTCCCAGAACTAAGGAATCATGAGCTGGTTCTGTCTGCAGAAGTATTGAATCACAAGCCAGCTCTGTTTCCAGAACTAAGGCATCATGAGCAAGCTCAGTTTGCAGCAGTAATGTATAATGAGCCAGCTCTGTCTGCAGAACCAGGGAATCATCAGGTAGCTCTGTCTGCAGTACTAAGGAATCATGAGCCAGCTCTGTCTGCAGAACTAATGATTCATGCGCCACCTCCCAGAACTAAGGAATCACGAGCCAGCTCCCAGAACTAAGGAATCATGGCTAGCTCTGTCTGCAGCAGTAATGAATAATGAGCCAGCTCTGTCTGCAGAACCAGGGAATCATCAGGTAGCTCTGTCTGCAGTACTAAGGAATCATGAGCCAGCTCTGTCTGCAGAACTAATGATTCATGCGCCACCTCCCAGAACTAAGGAATCATGAGCTGGCTCTGTCTGCAGAAGTAATGAATCATGATCCAGCTCTATCTGCATCGAATCATAAAGGCCCTTTTATTCTCAAGGGAAAGGTGATCATGAGACACCTCTGGCTTCAGGGCTGATGAATCACTAGTCAACTACATCTCTGGGGAATCGATGGAATTGGGAAACGAATGCTGCCCTGCGGAGTGGGGTTAAAGAATCGGAATCATGAGGCTCCTCTGACTGTGGGGATAGGGTATTGAATTCCTAGCCGTAGAGATTACAGTGCGAGTTGTATCGTGGTTTATATGGCTGTGTTGAGGTATCGGCTTCTCTTGGGCATTGCCGTACTAAGGCTTGGTTGCGTATTGATGGCTAGCTATGCACAGAGGTCCTAACCCTAAGTGGGATGATGGGTCCCAGGTCCTAGCTGTATATTGCATGCATGGACGGTAAATTGAGGCTGGGGCCTGGTCTTGGTCTTTGTTTTGAAGTCCAGAGGTCCCAGTTAAGCACAGTGCCCTGGGCAGTGCATTGGTGAGTTAATAAGAGTAGACCATGTCTTATTCCAAGATAATCAGAAGTACAATGCAAGTGTATTAGAAAAAAAAATTTAATTCTACAATTCTGTGTGCTAAGCAGCAGAGTGCATAGATGTCATACTACAATCCTTGTATAAGTGAACACCCTCCAGTTCATAAATTATAAGCAAGAGAAAGCTGAAATAAAGCCATTTTGCCTTTAAAAATTGTTACTCTTCACATAGTTATTGTTAACATGTATGGAAAATCCTTAACACAACATATTGGGGGTGATTCTAAGTCCGGCGGGCGGCGGAGGCCGCCCGCCAGACTTCCCCCACCAAAATACCGCTCCGCGGTCGAAAGACCGCTGAGGGTATTTTGGGATTTGCCCTGGGCTGGCGGGCGACAGCCAAAAGGCCGCCCGCCAGCCCAGGGCAAATCAACCTTCCCACGAGGACGCCGGCTCAGAATTGAGCCGGCGTAGTGGGAAGGTGCGACGGGTGCAGTGGCACCCGTCGCGTATTTCAGTGTCTGCAAAGCAGACACTGAAATACATAGTGGGGCCCTCTTACGGGGGCCCCTGCAGTGCCCATGCCATTGGCATGGGCACTGCAGGGGCCCCCAGGGGCCCCGCGGCACCCCCTACCGCCATCCTGTTCCTGGCGGGTGGCGGTAGGGGGTGTCAGAATCCCCATGGCGGCGGAGCGCGCTCCGCCGCCATGGAGGATTCTGTAGGGCAGCGGAAAACCGGCGGGAGACCGCCGGTTTTCCTAGTCTGAGGCCGCGGTCAGAATGCCCTGCGGGGCACCGCCGGTCTGTCGGCGGTGCTCCCGCCGACCCTGGCCCCGGCGGTCTGAGACCGCCGGGGTCAGAATGACCCCCATTGTGTTTGGAAGTAAAGAAGGTAACCTCACTCCATGTCATCCAATATTCTATGTCATGTTCTGGACTTTTCACCTACAACTAATTGTTATCTGGTGTCTTCTTACCCACATGTGCAAGGCACTGCACAACACAGCTTCAGCTTACCTAAAGAAGAGGGTGCAATTCCTCCAGACACCTTCGCTCAGCAGGACTCTCACCAGTACACTGAAGCAGATCAGGACGTTGGAATGTCTCATACATGGCTCCTAAAGTGTGGCATGCCTCCCATGACACATTATAACCTCCTTATGTCTACTTAAACTCCACAAGAAGTTGGAGACTTGGTTCTTTAGATAAGTCCCCTCATGGCTAGCCTCACACACCTGCAAAGCACCAGGATACCCTCACAAGTGATATACGGGTATAAGGTAACACAACGTTCAAAAATGTAATTAGGTCACTGGTGGCAAACCTAGACTGCAACACCAGAATCCATAAGGTTGGCGCATGAAAGCTCTAGATTGGTAAAACTGTCCACATTATGAGGTGGAATAAGGTGACCATTCCATCTTAGGTCTGGGCCAAGTATTGTGACCCCAGGTCTGTGTTACCTATTGAGTTACTAAAATGCATTTAAGGTCTAGAGGGTTTACTGACGCTCTAAGTCAAGTATCGTTTATTGGGCCCCACACCTTGTCTACTCACCGCTTTTTACGTCTAGTCACTCGTCTGACAATACTGGAGTCATACGCTTTCCAAACCTTTATCACCCTCCACAAAAGTGTACATACCCCATTGATCTTATGGGGGTCACCCTCTTACACACCTGCCTCCACCTATATTTGTGAGGCAAATATATATATATATATATATATATATTTTAAACAAAAGCGTCCTCTCAGCGAAAGCGCACTCCCACCAGGTTAATTTAGGAAAATCGAAATTCAGCAACTCACAGCGAATTCCTTTCAGTCTTTTCAAAATTCAGGCCTATATCGAAAAAACATCTCTGGACACGTGTTTCGGGGTTGATCCCCTCATCAGCAGAGAAACTAAAAAATATATCACCCTCGTAGGTGCAGCCATTGCTGGATGTGTTCCAGACTCTCATTCCTTTTAAAGACCACATACCTGGCTCGTTCAGCAAATTCAATTGCAAGCACCTGATTAATATATTCAAGTACCAGCCCAAGTGCATGCTGGTTACGGTAGTCCTGCGCATTTGTAATTGCACCCAAGGTGGGTTGCTGGAGCCAGACAAAATCATGAAAAGAATACAATTCCTTAGTAGGCGAATTCGACGTGAATTTTCAAATTAGCTGCATATATTCCAACCTGCTGCTCGAAGTGTGACAATCCATTTTAGTCACACCGACCTGCTCAGAACACAGTGGTGCTGCTTTCCCGGCTGGACCAGCCGGTGATTTATTTTAAACAAAAGCGTCCTCTCAGCGAAAGCGCACTCCCACCAGGTTAATTTAGGAAAATCGAAATTCAGCAACTCACAGCGAATTCCTTTCAGTCTTTTCAAAATTCAGGCCTATATCGAAAAAACATCTCTGGACACGTGTTTCGGGGTTGATCCCCTCATCAGCAGAGAAACAAAAAAATATATCACCCTCGTAGGTGCAGCCATTGCTGGATGTGTTCCAGACTCTCATTCCTTTTAAAGACCACATACCTGGCTCGTTCAGCTCCCCATATAAATTGTACTGTTGATTGGTTTATCCATGATTGTCATATTTGATTTACTGGTAAGTCCCTAGTAAAGTGCACTAGAGGTGCACAGGGCCTGTAAACCAAATGCTACTAGTGGGCCTGCAGCACTGATTGTGTCACCTACATAAGTAGCCGTGTTAACATGTCTCAGACTTGCCACTACAGTGTCTGTGTGTGCAGTTTTAAACTGCCAATTCGACCGGGCATGTGTACCCACTTGCCAGGCCCAAACCTTCCTTTTTTATACATGTGAGGCACCCTTAAGGTAGGCCCTACGTAGCCCCATGGGCAGGGTGTAGTGTATATTAAAGGTAGGACATGTACTGATGTGTTTTACATGTCCTAACAGTGAAATACTGCCAAATTCGTTTTTCACTGTTGCAAGGCCTATCTCTCTCGTAGGTTAACATAGGGGCTGCTTTTAAATAACTTTTAAGTGCAGATTCCATTTGGAAGCAGATAGAGGTATGGAGTTTGGGGTCTCTGAACTCACAATTTAAAAACACATCTTTTTGTAGAGTTGGTTTTCAAATTGTCTGTTTGAAAATGCCACTTTTAGAAAGTGGGCAATTTTTTGCTTAAACCATTCTGTGCCTCTGCCTGCTTGTGTATTCCATGTCTGGGTCAGACCGACAGTTGGGCTGTTGTGAATTCCCTCTAGACAGTGACACAAAGGTAACTGGGGTGTAGCCTGCATATCCTGATGGGCCATCTGGGCTAGAGTGGTAGGAGGAGTGATCACTTACACCTGAAAAGGCTGTGCTTGCCCTCACACAATGCAGTCTCCGACCCCCTGGTGTGTGTCTGGGGCCAGGCCTGGGCAAAGCAGGATCTTGTCAACAACAAAAACTTTCCTTTGAAGTTGCCTACCTTAAAGGCAGAAAGGGGTATAATTAGTGGATCAAGAGGAACCTATGCCAAGGAGAAGAGCTGGAGGAGGAGTACTGACCCTTTGCTGTGTGTGCTTTGCTGGGTTGGTTTGCAGTTGCTGCTTCTGCCTTAAAAGAGAGCAAAGGGTGAGCTTTGTTTTGTGTCCTGCTTGAGAGCGTTCTCCAAAGGTTAGGATTAGAGCTTTACTGCTGTTGGTAGTCTCAGGGATACCAAAAACTTCAGTTTCATCTGCACTGGGAACTGTGTGTTCTGTGGTGTTCAAGAAGAAAAACCACAGCGACGCCGCTGGCCTGCACCGTAACCTGCTGATGCCGCACAGAGCTGCACCGCCGTGCTTCACACTGCATCCCTGGCCTCACCGACGCCACCCTCTGATGCTGCCACCGAGCCACTGCTTGCACCGTGACCTGTGGGCCCCACACTCCAGCTTCCCCTTGCTCACACTGCAGCCTGGACATCCCCGACGATGCCGTTCCTACCGCTGACACCGGCGCCGCTGCCTGCACTGTGGCCTGTGGACACCGCTTGTGAGGTAAATGAAGCACTGTCCCGCCCTGCAGCCCTGGTCGACCCACGCCAGCACCAAGGACTCCACTGTCGTCACGTGCCGTTCCTGCCTACACCACTACATGTGGACGGGGCACGGAGCCGGTCTTGCGCTGCACTGCAGAATTGGGCCTACCAATAACAGCACTTCAGCAATGTCGATGACACCGCTGCCTGCACCGTCCCCCTTCACACCACAGCCCTAGTCTCACCGACACCACTGGATGCCATTACCGAGCCGCTGCCTCCACCGTGACCTGTGGGCACCGCACGTCGCATCGTCCCACTTTGCACCGCACCCCCAAAGCCATCCACACCAGCGCTCCCGACTTCATCAGCACGAAGTTCGATCCCCAATGCGTGTGACTTCAAGGGCCCGACCACCACCGCACCGACCTCTGGAACTGACAGCGCGACGCCTGCAATGCCGCTCTCTGGATCTCATCTCGAAGATCACAACGCCCTGCAATTCTAAAAGTACTGTATGCGGGTCTCCCTGACACCGCAGCTGGCACGCGACGCCTGAACTGTTGGTTTTGTTGATCACAACCCCGTGATAGCCACAGGTGGAACTATCGACTTCAAGGAACTCTCTTTTTAAGTAACTTTTGCAGAATTCATATATTTATTACTGTATGCTGGATTTTTATTGTATTTGGTCTTGTTTTATATAGATAAATTCTGGCTATTTTTATAAAACTGGTGTGGTGTCCTTTTGTAGTGTTTTTACTTATTACTGTGTGTTATGTGCTAATGCTTTACACATTGCTTCTGAGATAAGCCTGAATGCTTGTGCCAAGCTACCAAGGGGGGGAGCAGGGGTTATCTGAGTGGGCATCTCCCTTATCCTGACTAGAGTGTGGGTTCCTACTTGGACAGGGTGCAAACCGACTGCCAATTAGAGACCCCATTTCTAACATTGATTGTCAGTGGTGAGGATAGGAATTGCATTTGCACATGACCACAGGGATTGGTGTACACTACTACCATATCGCAGACCACTACGTGCCACATACAGATGTTGTTTTTTTTTTTCCTTTGGTCTATTTTTGGTCTTGAGTTCAAGTGAACTCTAACAACATCATATCTCAGTCAAGAGCATCATCAGTTGCATCCCAGGATTTGTGAAAGAACTGAAGGCAGTTTGCAAAAACCTCAAAGTCCAAGTCAGCGGTCTCACCAAGAAGGCGGAGATACAAAAGGCACTGAGGGCGTGGGTAGCAGCCACAACTGCCAGTAGGGAGTCTGAGGATCCAATTGGGGAGTCCATGAACCCAAATCCTAGGGATGATGTGCTGAGGGTGCAGGCGCTGCTGGGGGGAGGTACTCTCCCGGTCAGGCAGCAGTGGTGGTTCTAAGGGCCTGACTCCAGAAGAGCTGGAGGGCAAGACAGATGCTACGAGACACCAGATAGAGTTGAAGAGGTTAAAAATGAAGGACCTAAAGGAGAAGCGGGCCATGGAGGAAAGGAAGATGCTTTTAGACATGAACTCAGAATGAAGGAGGTCGATCAGAGGAGTAGATCCAGCTATGATGGTGGCAGCAATACCTCAGTGCAATCAGATAGAATAGTACACATTCCCAAGAATGCAGGGAGAGAGTACAAGAAGGGAAATTATATCCAGAGGTGGTTTCAGGGATATGAGGCATCCATCCACATGAATGGGGTCCCTGAGAAGCATTGGGGAGCAGGATTGTGGAACCACTTCACAGAGGAGGGGAGGGACCCTTTGCTAGCTTTGGGTAAGAGGTACAACCTCACCTATGCTGACATGAAGGAGGCCCTTCTCACCAGGTACGGTCTCACCCCTGACAAGTACAGGGATCAATTTAGAGGGAGCAAGAAAACTGATTCCCAGACCTGGTTAGAATGTGTAGATTCTTTTTGCAGAGCACTGGATGGTTGGGTGAAGGGCAGTAATGTGACAGATTTTCAGGGTCTGTACAACTTAATTACGTGTGAGCACTTGTCTAGTCTGTGTTTTGCATAGCTGCACCTGATTGATAGTAAGCTGACTGACCCCAGGAAGCTTGCTATGGAGGCAGACCGCTGGGTGAGTACCAGTGTCCACAAAAAGGTTTATGGGGGAGTCTCCGTCAAAGGTGGGCAGGTTTCCCAGCAGCAAAGTGGGGGGAAAAAGGGTAAACGAAAGGAGTTCTCCAGAAAGGCCCCATTCTAGTAACCCGGGTAAGAATTCCCACCCCTCAGGAGATAAGAAAACTCAGGCCTCTTCAGGAAAGCCTGCAAAGGAGGGACCCCTTAAGTGCTTTGCTTGTGACCAGGTGGGTCACATGAAGGGGGATCCCAAATGTCCCAAGTGGACACAGCCACCCAACGGTGGGCAGACCAAGGGGTTGGCCAGTGTAGTGCTTGGGGAGGAGTTGGTCCCAGGTGAGAGTGGGGAACCAACCGAGGTGGCCCTTGCCTCACTAGGGGATGGTGAGATGGTCCAGCAAAACCTAATGCCTGATAACACTAAGAAATACAGGCAGTGGGTGCCCATCAATGGGCAGAGGGTAGAGGCTCTCAGAGATACTGGAGCCAGTCTGACCACGGTCCAGTGTACCCTGGTGTCTGAAGAGCAGATAGTCCCCGGTGCATTCCAACAAGTAGTTGCAGTGGACAACTCAGAGCGTCAGTGTAGGGTGGCACAGGATCCCTTTGAGTGGGGGTTGGGAGGTCTCAGGTTCCTTGAGGGTAGCTGTGAGCCCCACTGTGCCTGTTGACTGTCTGCTGGGCAACAACCTAGAGACTTCCGACTGGAAGGAGGTGGAGCTCAGGTCACACTTGGGGATGTCGGAGTTGCCAGAGTGGGCGTGTGCGACTAATCAGTCCATGGCAGCCAGTCAGAGTGATCAGACAGACCTGGAGCCTGAAACAGTGGCCCAGGTGACTGCCAAGAGAAAGGGCAAGGGGCACGGGAAACTCGCCCCAGAAGTTCCCATGGTCTGGGAGGAAACTGACCTCCAGGGGGACTCCCCGGCACCTACAGGGGAGCAAGTGGCCGAACTGGGAGACCTACCTGAGCTGACCCATTGGCAGCAAGAAAGGGGTCCCACCAGGGATAAGTTCTGCGCAGAGCAGAAGGTGTGCCCTACTCTCCTTGGTCTTAGGCAAAAGGCTGAGGACTAGGCAGCTGGCGCTGAGCCCAAGGATCACCTGACCTACTGGGTGAATGGTCTCCTGTATAACGAGCCTAAGGCTGCGGAGCCTGGGGCAGCCTGTGCGCTGGTGGTACGCCAGCGCTTCAGAGCCTTCCTACTAGGTCTGGCTCATGATGTGCCTCTGGCAGGACATTTGGGGCAGGACAAGACCTGTGACAGGCTTGTCAGCCACTTCTACTGGCCCCAAATGAGAACAATGTAGATGCATTCTGTTGGACCTGTCAGACTTGCCAAGCAAGTGGCAAAAGTTGAGGGAAATGTAAAGCCCCCCTCCAACCCTTTGCTGTCATGAGCACCCCTTTTAAGTGGGTGAGCATTGACATAGTAGGGCCTCTAGACCCCAAGACAGCCATGGGCAACAGGTTAATCCTGGTCTTGGTGGACCATACTACCCGGTACCCGGAAGCTATTCCCCTGAGGACAGTAATGGTGCCCGTTGTGGCCCGGGCACTGATGGGGATCTTTACCCGAGTGGGTTTCCCCAAGGAGGTGGTATCTAACTGGGGTACCAACTTTATATCCAGGTACATAAAGGCCACATGGAAGGAGTGTGGTGTCAACCACAAGTGCACCACTCTTTACCACCCTCAAAGTAACAGGTTGGCTGAGAGAGTGAACTGAACCCTGAAAGACATGATTAGGGGCCTGTCAGACTCCATGAGGCATAAGTGGGATGTCCTTTTACCATGCCTTCTGCTTGCCTACCGGGAAGCACCAAAGAAGGGGTTGGCTTTTTCCCCTTTGAGCTGTTGTATGGGCACTCGGTCAGAGGACCTCTGAATCTGGTGAAAGAGGGCTGGGAGCCAGCTCCTAGGAAGCGACCACAGGATATATTTGGCTATATGCTGGCCTTCAGAAACCAGACCACCCGCTTCAGGAAGCTCGCTCAAGAGAACCTAGAGGCAAGCCAGGAGGACATGAAACACTGGTACAACCAGAATACTACTCTGGTTGAGTTTCGCCCTGGCCAGAAAGTGTGGGTCATGGCCCCCATAGGGCCGTGTGCTCTACAGGACAGGTGGACAGGGCCATTTGAGGTGAAGGAGTGCAAGAGTGAAGTCACTTACTTAGTGGACTTGCAGACTCCAAGGAACCCCTTGAGGGTCCTACATGTGAACCGCCTAAAACCCCACTTCGAGAGGTCTGAGTTAACCATGCTTCTGGCTACAGATGATGGGGTGGAAGAGGAGAGTGAACCTCTCCCTGACCTCCTGTCTGCCAAGGAGCAGGATGGGTCAGTAGAAGGTGTGACCCTCTCCCCTTCTCTGACTCTATAGCAGCAGAGTGACTGTTGCCAGTTACTGGGACAGTTTGCGGCTTTGTTCTCACTCATTCCAGGTGTCAACCATCTATGCATGCATGATGTGGACACTGGGGACAGCCTGCCTGTGAAACACAAGGTTTACAGGTTAGCTGACAGAGTGAAGGCCAGCATCAAGGACGAGGTGTCCAAGATGTTGGCTTTAGGGGGGATTGAGTGCTCCAGCAGCCCTTGGTCCAGCCCAGTGGTTTTGGTACCCAAGGCTGCTGCACCTGGTGCACACCAGAACTACGGTTCTGAATGGACTACCGGGGGCTCAATGCTATCACCAAGACTGACGCCCACTCCATTCCCAGAGCAGATGAGCTCATTGACCGGTTGGGGGCTGCCAAGTTCCTCAGTACTGTTGCATAGGCTCTCATTATTCCTATGAGACTACTGGATTTTGAGCGGCAGAATCACCTGCAGTGTGGGAGACTGAGTCTGACCCACTACAGGTGGCACCTGTCGCCCTAATCCGAGCTTTGCTCTGGCTAACTAGCAGTGCTTCATCTACACCCAAGGGTGGGATGATTGGGCAGCCGAGTGCATGACATAATTGCTTTCTCGGGGAAACCGTGGTCACTCAGGTCTTATCCGTTTCTCTCAGTTACATTAGTCTCACATACACAATGACAAACAGAGGCAGTATATGTTTCAATAAGGTTTTAATGAAGCGACTGCATCTTAGATAGCAAAGCATGGGCTGCAATAACCAGGACGATACAGCATGACAAGATTAAAATTGTGACAAGGAGAGAAAAGCATAAAAATAACACTACCATATTGTCACTAAAGTCAATAGACTAATTCCTACAGAGGCTATAACAGAGCACAGTGTGTTAAGCTCTAAACCTGCCCTTCAGGTTCCCCTGTGAAAACATCATCCCCCATACCTGAGCAAAGGCATGCAGTCTGCATAAGTAGCTGTAGCGAAACATTCAGCAATCAGCATACAGTTGTGGTTCTCTGGCTGGAATCTCTCTCTAACCTGAAATGGACAGGGAAAAGTTTTTATAATAAAACAGCTGACGTTCTGAGAAAATGTCCCTATGTAAGGATGTGTGTTTTCTATGAATGTCAGAGACAAAACTTTATACCACTTTCACCGGCAACCTATCTTACTGCAGCTTTGGAAGAAGCACAGAGTGAGCAAGATTGTCTTGTTTGAGAACAGAGTGCTGGCCTAGGCAAAAACAGTTAGATAGAGAAAATAAAACAAGACCGTAAAAGTGGCTGTTGGTAAAATAACAAATGAAGCTGAATAAAATATATCTAGGTTAAAGTGCACAGCGGCAGGCCTAGTATGCTACAATAACAGGCATGGAGCTATAACTAAAATGTCTACAGAACAGTACGTTTGATTTAACGTCTGGGTACTGGCAGATTGCCCTAACTGAGGGGGCCAAGGAGAGGTTGGTGTTGTCAATGCCAGAGGGACATTTCCAGTTCCAGGTCATGCCCTTTGGGTTAAAGAATGCCCCTGCCACTTTCCAGAGGTTGGTCTATCAGGTCCTGGCTGGACTTTAAAACTTCAGTGCCGCCTACCTTGACGACATTGCTGTTTTCAGCTCCAATTGGGAGGACCACTTGCACCACCTCTGGGAAGCGTTGAAGGCACTGCAAGCCGCAGGCCCACTATCAAGGCCAGTAAGTTCCAGATAGGGCAGGGGTGTAGGAGGCTGGACTGGCTTGTAGTGAGTACCAAGGGGTACTTACACCTTGCACCAGGCCCAGGTATCCCTTATTAGTGTATAGGGTGTCTAGCAGCTTAGGCTGATAGATAATGGTAGCTTAGCAGAGCAGCTTAGGCTGAACTAGGAGACGAGTGAAGCTCCTACAGTACCACTAGTGTCATATGCACAATATCATAAGAAAACACAATACACAGATATACTAAAAATAAAGGTACTTTATTTTTATGACAATATGCCAAAGTATCTCAGTGAGTACCCTCAGTATGAGGATAGCAAATATACACAAGATATATGTACACAATACCAAAAATATGCAGTATAGTATTAGAAAACAGTGCAAACAATGTATAGTTACAATAGGATGCAGTGGGGGCACATAGGGATAGGGGCAACACAAACCATATACTCCAAAAGTGGAATGCGAACCACGAATGGACCCCAAACCTATGTGACCTTGTAGAGGGTCGCTGGGACTGTAAGAAAACAGTGAGGGTTAGAAAAATAGCCCACCCCAAGACCCTGAAAAGTGAGTGCAAAGTGCACTAAAGTTCCCCAAAGAGCACAGAGGTCGTGATAGGGGAATTCTGCAGGAAAGACCAAAACCAGCAATGCAACAACGATGGATTTCCAGACGAGAGTACCTGTAGAACAAGGGGACCAAGTCCAAAAGTCACGATCAAGGCGAGAGTGGGCAGATGCCCAGGAAATGCCAGCTGTGGGTGCAAAGAAGCTGCTACTGGACAGTAGAAGCTGAGGATTCTGCAAGAACGACAAAGGCTAGAAACTTCCCCTTTGGAGGATAGATGTCCCACGCCGTGGAGAGTCGTGCAGAAGTGTTTTCCTGCGGAAAGACCGTAAACAAGCCTTGCTAGCTGCAAAGCTCGCGTTAGGGTTTTTGGGTGCTGCTGTGGCCCAGGAGGGACCAGGATGTCGCCAATTGCGTCAGGGGACAGAGGGGGTGCCCAGCAAGACAAGGAGCCCTCTCAGAAGCAGGCAGCACCCGTGGAAGTGCCGGAACAGGCACTACAAAGTGGAGTGAAACGGTGCTCACCCGAAGTTGCACAAGAGAGTCCCATGCCGCCGGAGGACAACTCAGGAGGTCGTGCAATGCAGGTTAGAGTGCTGTGGATCAAAAACCAACTAAAAGAGGGGTTTGGAAAAAGGGAGATTTGGATAGAAAAATCCTGGTCCTGTGTATAGAGCTCCCAATACATGTACAAAAACAAGGTATACACAGTTCCACAACGTAAGTATAATCAGGAAAACCACATTGGGTCCTGATCTAAGGAAAAGATCGTAAAAAAGAGAGAAGAAAGAAGAAAGAAAGCCAGGTCCCTGGAAAATTAATTATTTTGGAACAAGAGCCCTCACTCACCAAAGGTGACATGCTTCATCCTCGGCCTTTGCTCCACGTCAGGCCGGCGCTGCAATGCCTGACGGGCCCCTCAAGGGGGGCTCTTTGCCGGAGATCTTTTGAGATATATGCCCGGTTTAGAAAGAATAGGGTATAGGATTGGAAAAATTCTATTTAAAAATAACTAGAGGTTAGGCAAATTTTATTAAATAATCCAACCACTGTCATGATTAAAACCAAAGAGCGGGGAGAGAAAAGAACAAGGTCTACGCTCCCCAAAATATTATTCACTTCCTCACTCAATTTGAGGTTAGGAATTGTACGCACAGGATCCCCTGTACGATTCACCAGAAGGTCAACATGTTTCTCGCTATTGATGTCCTATGGATCTAACGCGATTCTTCAGGACCTAAACTACCTAATCCTATGTGTAAATATAACCTATAATAAGGAATATTAGTACAATGCAGGGACCTGAAATGAGAAGAATAACAAACAAAAAGAATAACACATTATTCACATGCACAATATCAACAGCAATGTGCTCTGTGCAAATCCACACATAGGTGAAGTATGCCCACTGTGGATCAACGTGTAAATCAATGTGAAAATAATGATGAAATAAATGCTTACCCTCCTCATACTAGTGGATGGGCCGCATCAGGTAAAGCACCAAGTAACGGAGGTCCTACTGAGCTAAATGCGTGAGTTCAATTATCAGATTGTATTCAGGGAGAAAGACAAAAACAGTAATATCGGGAAGTTGAGGGATATAGCGTTTGCCAAACATTCACGTGTCCCATAATCAAATGTAGCAGGATGGTACACATATTCTGACTGACCAGGTTTTTAAAGTTCACTTAGCTGAGAAAACATCAAATAAACGTAAAATACGTGGTGTGCTGATTGCAGATGTTGACAGCATATATAAGGAATGTCATAGACACATATATGTATAAGTATATATAACGTGCTCAAAAACGCTGTAGCCAAGTATGCAGCGGCAGTGTCTACACACGAGTGTTCGTGGTGGGAAATGCGTGTAAACAACAAAGGACCAAATCAAAGGGTATATAACTGCCTTTTCCCAAAGTAACGTGAAATGATCCTAAGGATTCCCATCTAAACACCCAACAATATTACCATCCACTTACTTGGGACCTGTCCGAAGTTTGCGGCATCACCTGCCCCGTCTCGGTGTTCCTGGAATAGGAAAGAGCACCCGGTAGGCTGGGCTATATATCTTCAAGCCTCAGCATAGAAAGAGGACAGAAATGGCGGCCATCTTGTGTTAGGTCCAGCAGTGGGATAGAAATTAAAGAGGGACTCCATCATGTAAGCCCCAAAAAAAAAAAGGAAGAAAGGGGTCGGCCATCTTAGTGTTACAGAAAACCAATTTAAAAGACACAGAACTAAGGCTCAAATATATGTATCGGAAAAAAAAAAAAAAAAAAAAAAAAAAAAAAAAAGAATGGGATTAAGAGGCAAATTGCTCAGACTTAAATAAGCATAAAATCTATGGAAAGAGATGGAATAGCCACAACCAGTAGTGAGTGTACTTAAACCTGGTCAAGAGATTCCTTAATCATGATCGATGCACAAAGTCTGTCCATGGTATGTCATCATTAAGTCCTATAATATGTGTCTTAAGTCGATAGACCCAACGTTGCTCTTTTTCAAAAAGGCGGTTTGTGGATTCTCTTTGGTCTCTGATGGTCTCAAGTATAACCCACCTGAGATCATTAGGGGTGTGATGTAAATCAATGTAATGTTTCGTCAATTTTGTGGAGGACCTCTGACATCTAATAGTACTGCGATGTTCATTTATCCGAATCTTGATCATCCTAGTGGTCATCCCTATGTATCGTAGTTTACACGGGCAAGTGATCATGTAGATACAATTCTTAGTACGGCAATTGGTATGTATCCTTAACTGCCAGGTATAGGGTTCTCCCAAATCTAATTCTTGGGTGGTAGTGGTAAGTGAACAAACATTACACCCACCACAAGGATGATGTCCCCTGACCCCCAGCCAACGTGTCTTTATCAATTCTCTAGGTTTTGGCACAACAGGTCTGGTATGGACTAGTAAATCTCTAATGTTTTGAGTTCTTTTGAAAGCAAAAAGAGGACGTTCTAGGGATTCTCCCGAACTGTTCAGGATACTCCAGTGTCTCAAAATGACCTTCTTGACACGGTTACTCAGAGGAGTAAAGGTAGTGACACATCTCAGTCTGGTTAGTGGTTCTCGGACATTGGTGGCTAGCAATGTATCCCTTGGGATATTCTTAGTTCTCTTCTTAGCCTGTTTTATAACAGAGTTGGGATAGTTCCGCTCTTTAAGTTTTTGACTCAAAATATCTGCCTGTGTATGAAAATCAGCCAAATCAGAACAGTTACGTCTTGTCCTTAAGAATTGGCCGAATGGAAGATTGTTCCTTAAGGATTTAGGGTGGTGACTGTCGTAGAGCAGGAGACTATTCCTGTCAGTGGGTTTGTGAAAGATGGATGAATGTAGTACTCCATCTGTAAGTATGATCCGTAGATCTAAAAAGGAAACTTCTTTGTCAGAATATTCAGCACTGAAGCGAAGATGCACATCAAGAGTATTAATCCACTGGATGAAGGCTTTAACTTGATCCACATCTCCTTTCCAAACCACTAGTATGTCGTCAATATAACGACGCCACAGTCTGATGTTGGAAAAGAAGGGTTGAGTAGGAACCAGTATGTTGTTTTGTTCGAAGGTGTACATATACAGACAAGCCAGACTCGGTGCAAAAGTGCTGCCCATAGATGTACCTTGTACCTGGTGATATAAGTTATCTTCAAATTGGAAGAAATTTTCTTTAAGGGCCAGGCTCGCACATTGCATTATAAAACTGATGGGGGTATTGCGAGTCCAGGGAGTGGACATCAATGTGTCTTGTACTGCTGTAAGTGTAGCTTCCTGGGGTATGTTAGTATATAGGGCTTCAACGTCAAGACAAATTAACATATCCGTTAAGCCTGTAGTGTTAATGTGATCTAAAAGGACGAGAGTATCCTTAGTGTCTTTTAGGAAAGTGGAAGTTTGTTGTACAATAGGTTTAAAGAAGAAATCGCAAAATTTAGAGAGAGGTTCCAACAGGGATCCTATCCCTGATACAATCGGTCGGCCTGGAGGGGGGGTGCCCTTATGAATTTTGGGGAGACAGTAGAAGTATGGCAACCTAGGTTCTTTGGTGTCAAGGAATTTGGCTTCCTGTTGTGTGATCCAACCTGCTAATTCTGCTTCGCTAATCATTCCACGAATGATGTGTTGAAGGCGGGCTGTAGGATCAACATTAATAGGTTCGTAGTATGTATCATCACTTAGGAGTCTCAGGCATTCTTGTCTATAGAAGGTGGTATCGAGTATCACAATAGCACCTCCTTTATCCGCAGGTTTGATGGTAATGTCAGGATTCGAAGATAAAGAACTAATGGCTGTTCTTTCTAATCTAGACATATTCTGAAAAGGACGAGTAGGTAAAAGATGCTGTAATTCATGCCGTATCGCCTTCTCAAAGGTTAGAACTTCTGTTGGAACAGAAGTGGACGGAGGCATGAAGGATGACGGATTCCTTAAATTCGTATCACCCAGGGGTATCGAGGGGATACGATCCTTAAAGAAGAAGTGTAAACGTACCTTCCTAAACATTGCTGAAATTTCGCAATTTAGCCGGAACTGGTCTTCTTTTGGGGTAGGTACAAAACCTAAGCCCTTTTCCAAAACTGACAGTTCAGAGGGAGATAGTATGGTGCCAGACAGGTTAACCACTAAGGATTGTTTGTTGGTGTCGCACTGCGGCTCCTGGTCACCATTTGTGGTTCTTCCTGGGCCCAGTGCACGTTCCTGCCTCTTCTTTTGTTTCTGCCTCTGCCTCTGCCCCGGCCTCTCCCTAAAAAAGGATTGAAACCAAACTGGGGTTGCGGTTGGAAAAATGGGTATGGCGGTTGTTGCCACATAGGAAATTGATGGTATGGGAAATTCGGTGTCATATTCATTAATGGGACCTGACGATTCTGATAAGATTTTCGGCCTTCATCACTGCTCCATTCATCCGAACTGGAGCTGGGATGTGAGCCCCGAGGTCTATGTAGTGAACTGTCCGAGTCATCGGAAGTATCAGAAGTTCCTACCGATTGAAAATCTTGTTTTGTGTAAGGATAGACTTTCTCCCTACTAAATCGCTTGATATCTTTTTGTAATTTGGATATCTTCTGTCGTGTTAGTTGTTCTTTAATCTCATTCAAATCTGAGTTCATCTCTGCCAAACGAGTTTTAAACTGGGACAGTTGTATTGTAGTCTTTATGGAGGTTTCAATCATAGAGATCTGAATGGTGATCGAATCAGCCAAACGTTTTGAAGTGTTAATGATTAGAATCAACCAATCACGGGTACACTTCCAAGAAATTTGTGCCCAATCAGTACGGAATTGTAAATCTTGTAAAAAGATCCTGGGAACATTGGTAACAATCAAACCATGAGGTGAGATGTTAGCCCTAAGATATTCGGTCATAATTGTCCCATGAAGTACTGTTTTTATAAACTCTTTCTTCAGGGCTGATAATTTGACCCAGTCTTCCTTAGACACGCCCGAAGGACCGCTATTATCATTCCCCAAAATAGAAGGAGTTTGGAGAATGGCTTGTACCATATCATCATCAAAGCTGAGACCCTGTAGTTCAGCCATGATCACCTCAAATAGATTTCTACTGGGTGATATATATAGAATACCGCACAGCTCAACAGCTGTACTAAATCATCAAAAACCAACTAAAAGAGGGGTTTGGAAAAAGGGAGATTTGGATAGAAAAATCCTGGTCCTGTGTATAGAGCTCCCAATACATGTACAAAAACAAGGTATACACAGTTCCACAACGTAAGTATAATCAGGAAAACCACATTGGGTCCTGATCTAAGGAAAAGATCGTAAAAAAGAGAGAAGAAAGAAGAAAGAAAGCCAGGTCCCTGGAAAATTAATTATTTTGGAACAAGAGCCCTCACTCACCAAAGGTGACATGCTTCATCCTCGGGCTTTGCTCCACGTCAGGCCGGCGCTGCAATGCCTGACGGGCCCCTCAAGGGGGGCTCTTTGCCGGAGATCTTTTGAGATATATGCCCGGTTTAGAAAGAATAGGGTATAGGATTGGAAAAATTCTATTTAAAAATAACTAGAGGTTAGGCAAATTTTATTAAATAATCCAACCACTGTCATGATTAAAACCAAAGAGCGGGGAGAGAAAAGAACAAGGTCTACGCTCCCCAAAATATTATTCACTTCCTCACTCAATTTGAGGTTAGGAATTGTACGCACAGGATCCCCTGTACGATTCACCAGAAGGTCAACATGTTTCTCGCTATTGATGTCCTATGGATCTAACGCGATTCTTCAGGACCTAAACTACCTAATCCTATGTGTAAATATAACCTATAATAAGGAATATTAGTACAATGCAGGGACCTGAAATGAGAAGAATAACAAACAAAAAGAATAACACATTATTCACATGCACAATATCAACAGCAATGTGCTCTGTGCAAATCCACACATAGGTGAAGTATGCCCACTGTGGATCAACGTGTAAATCAATGTGAAAATAATGATGAAATAAATGCTTACCCTCCTCATACTAGTGGATGGGCCGCATCAGGTAAAGCACCAAGTAACGGAGGTCCTACTGAGCTAAATGCGTGAGTTCAATTATCAGATTGTATTCAGGGAGAAAGACAAAAACAGTAATATCGGGAAGTTGAGGGATATAGCGTTTGCCAAACATTCACGTGTCCCATAATCAAATGTAGCAGGATGGTACACATATTCTGACTGACCAGGTTTTTAAAGTTCACTTAGCTGAGAAAACATCAAATAAACGTAAAATACGTGGTGTGCTGATTGCAGATGTTGACAGCATATATAAGGAATGTCATAGACACATATATGTATAAGTATATATAACGTGCTCAAAAACGCTGTAGCCAAGTATGCAGCGGCAGTGTCTACACACGAGTGTTCGTGGTGGGAAATGCGTGTAAACAACAAAGGACCAAATCAAAGGGTATATAACTGCCTTTTCCCAAAGTAACGTGAAATGATCCTAAGGATTCCCATCTAAACACCCAACAATATTACCATCCACTTACTTGGGACCTGTCCGAAGTTTGCGGCATCACCTGCCCCGTCTCGGTGTTCCTGGAATAGGAAAGAGCACCCGGTAGGCTGGGCTATATATCTTCAAGCCTCAGCATAGAAAGAGGACAGAAATGGCGGCCATCTTGTGTTAGGTCCAGCAGTGGGATAGAAATTAAAGAGGGACTCCATCATGTAAGCCCCAAAAAAAAAAAGGAAGAAAGGGGTCGGCCATCTTAGTGTTACAGAAAACCAATTTAAAAGACACAGAACTAAGGCTCAAATATATGTATCGAAAAAAAAAAAAAAAAAAAAAAGAATGGGATTAAGAGGCAAATTGCTCAGACTTAAATAAGCATAAAATCTATGGAAAGAGATGGAATAGCCACAACCAGTAGTGAGTGTACTTAAACCTGGTCAAGAGATTCCTTAATCATGATCGATGCACAAAGTCTGTCCATGGTATGTCATCATTAAGTCCTATAATATGTGTCTTAAGTCGATAGACCCAACGTTGCTCTTTTTCAAAAAGGCGGTTTGTGGATTCTCTTTGGCTTATCTGTATATGTACACCTTCGAACAAAACAACATACTGGTTCCTACTCAACCCTTCTTTTCCAACATCAGACTGTGGCGTCGTTATATTGACGACATACTAGTGGTTTGGAAAGGAGATGTGGATCAAGTTAAAGCCTTCATCCAGTGGATTAATACTCTTGATGTGCATCTTCGCTTCAGTGCTGAATATTCTGACAAAGAAGTTTCCTTTGTAGATCTACGGATCATACTTACAGATGGAGTACTACATTCATCCATCTTTCACAAACCCACTGACAGGAATAGTCTCCTGCTCTACGACAGTCACCACCCTAAATCCTTAAGGAACAATCTTCCATTCGGCCAATTCTTAAGGACAAGACGTAACTGTTCTGATTTGGCTGATTTTCATACACAGGCAGATATTTTGAGTCAAAAACTTAAAGAGCGGAACTATCCCAACTCTGTTATAAAACAGGCTAAGAAGAGAACTAAGAATATCCCAAGGGATACATTGCTAGCCACCAATGTCCGAGAACCACTAACCAGACTGAGATGTGTCACTACCTTTACTCCTCTGAGTAACCGTGTCAAGAAGGTCATTTTGAGACACTGGAGTATCCTGAACAGTTCGGGAGAATCCCTAGAACGTCCTCTTTTTGCTTTCAAAAGAACTCAAAACATTAGAGATTTACTAGTCCATACCAGACCTGTTGTGCCAAAACCTAGAGAATTGATAAAGACACGTTGGCTGGGGGTCAGGGGACATCATCCTTGTGGTGGGTGTAATGTTTGTTCACTTACCACTACCACCCAAGAATTAGATTTGGGAGAACCCTATACCTGGCAGTTAAGGATACATACCAATTGCCGTACTAAGAATTGTATCTACATGATCACTTGCCCGTGTAAACTACGATACATAGGGATGACCACTAGGATGATCAAGATTCGGATAAATGAACATCGCAGTACTATTAGATGTCAGAGGTCCTCCACAAAATTGACGAAACATTACATTGATTTACATCACACCCCTAATGATCTCAGGTGGGTTATACTTGAGACCATCAGAGACCAAAGAGAATCCACAAACCGCCTTTTTGAAAAAGAGCAACGTTGGGTCTATCGACTTAAGACACATATTATAGGACTTAATGATGACATACCATGGACAGACTTTGTGCATCGATCATGATTAAGGAATCTCTTGACCAGGTTTAAGTACACTCACTACTGGTTGTGGCTATTCCATCTCTTTCCATAGATTTTATGCTTATTTAAGTCTGAGCAATTTGCCTCTTAATCCCATTCTTTTTTTTTTTTTTTTTTTTTTTTTTTTTTTTTTTTTCCGATACATATATTTGAGCCTTAGTTCTGTGTCTTTTAAATTGGTTTTCTGTAACACTAAGATGGCCGACCCCTTTCTTCCTTTTTTTTTTTGGGGCTTACATGATGGAGTCCCTCTTTAATTTCTATCCCACTGCTGGACCTAACACAAGATGGCCGCCATTTCTGTCCTCTTTCTATGCTGAGGCTTGAAGATATATAGCCCAGCCTACCGGGTGCTCTTTCCTATTCCAGGAACACCGAGACGGGGCAGGTGATGCCGCAAACTTCGGACAGGTCCCAAGTAAGTGGATGGTAATATTGTTGGGTGTTTAGATGGGAATCCTTAGGATCATTTCACGTTACTTTGGGAAAAGGCAGTTATATACCCTTTGATTTGGTCCTTTGTTGTTTACACGCATTTCCCACCACGAACACTCGTGTGTAGACACTGCCGCTGCATACTTGGCTACAGCGTTTTTGAGCACGTTATATATACTTATACATATATGTGTCTATGACATTCCTTATATATGCTGTCAACATCTGCAATCAGCACACCACGTATTTTACGTTTATTTGATGTTTTCTCAGCTAAGTGAACTTTAAAAACCTGGTCAGTCAGAATATGTGTACCATCCTGCTACATTTGATTATGGGACACGTGAATGTTTGGCAAACGCTATATCCCTCAACTTCCCGATATTACTGTTTTTGTCTTTCTCCCTGAATACAATCTGATAATTGAACTCACGCATTTAGCTCAGTAGGACCTCCGTTACTTGGTGCTTTACCTGATGCGGCCCATCCACTAGTATGAGGAGGGTAAGCATTTATTTCATCATTATTTTCACATTGATTTACACGTTGATCCACAGTGGGCATACTTCACCTATGTGTGGATTTGCACAGAGCACATTGCTGTTGATATTGTGCATGTGAATAATGTGTTATTCTTTTTGTTTGTTATTCTTCTCATTTCAGGTCCCTGCATTGTACTAATATTCCTTATTATAGGTTATATTTACACATAGGATTAGGTAGTTTAGGTCCTGAAGAATCGCGTTAGATCCATAGGACATCAATAGCGAGAAACATGTTGACCTTCTGGTGAATCGTACAGGGGATCCTGTGCGTACAATTCCTAACCTCAAATTGAGTGAGGAAGTGAATAATATTTTGGGGAGCGTAGACCTTGTTCTTTTCTCTCCCCGCTCTTTGGTTTTAATCATGACAGTGGTTGGATTATTTAATAAAATTTGCCTAACCTCTAGTTATTTTTAAATAGAATTTTTCCAATCCTATACCCTATTCTTTCTAAACCGGGCATATATCTCAAAAGATCTCCGGCAAAGAGCCCCCCTTGAGGGGCCCGTCAGGCATTGCAGCGCCGGCCTGACGTGGAGCAAAGCCCGAGGATGAAGCATGTCACCTTTGGTGAGTGAGGGCTCTTGTTCCAAAATAATTAATTTTCCAGGGACCTGGCTTTCTTTCTTCTTTCTTCTCTCTTTTTTACGATCTTTTCCTTAGATCAGGACCCAATGTGGTTTTCCTGATTATACTTACGTTGTGGAACTGTGTAGAGTGCTGTGGACCCAGGTTTGGCTGTGCACAAAGGAAATCTTCGTGGAGTGCACAGGAGCCGGAGTAGCTGCAAAACACGCGGTTCCCAGCAATGCAGTCTGGCGTGGGGAGGCAAGGACTCACCTCCACCAAACTTGGACTGAAGAGTCACTGGACTGTGGGAGTCACTTGGACAGAGTTGCTGAGTTCAAGGGACCTCGCTCGTCGTGCTGAGAGGAGACCCAGAGGACCGGTGATGCAGTTCTTTGGTGCCTGCGGTTGCAGGGGGAAGATTCCGTCGACCCACGGGAGATTTCTTCGGAGCTTCTAGTGCAGAGAGGAGGCAGACTACCCCCACAGCATGCACCACCAGGAAAACAGTCGAGAAGGCGGCTGCATCAGCGTTACAGTGTCGCAGTAGTCGTCGTTGCTACTTTGTTGCAGTTTTGCAGGCTTCCAGCGCGGTCAGCAGTCGATTCCTTGGCAGAAGGTGAAGAGAGAGATGCAGAGGAACTCGGATGAGCACTTGCATTCGTTATCTCAGGAAATCCCCAAAGCAGAGACCCTAAATAGCTAGAAAAGAGGGTTTGGCTACTTAGGAGAGAAGATAGGCTAGCAACACCTGAAGGAGCCTATCAGAAGGAGTCTCTGACGTCACCTGCTGGCCCTGGCCACTCAGAGCAGTCCAGCGTACCAGCAGCACCTCTGTTTCCAAGATGGCAGAGGTCTGGAGCACACTGGAGGAGCTCTGGGCACCTCCCAGGGGAGGTGCAGGTCAGGGGAGTGGTCACTCCCCTTTCCTTTGTCCAGTTTCACGCCAGAGCAGGGCTGAGGGGTCCCTGAACCGGTGTAGACTGGCTTATGCAGAAATTGGCACCATCTGTGCCCATGAAAGCATTTCCAGAGGCTGGGGGAGGCTACTCCTCCCCTGCCTTAACACCTTTTTCCAAAGGGAGAGGGTGTAACACCCTCTCTCTGAGGAAGTCCTTTGTTCTGCCATCCTGGGCCAAGCCTGGCTGGATCCCAGGAGGGCAGAAACCTGTCTGAGGGGTTGGCAGCAGCAGCAGCTGCAGTGAAACCCCTGAAAAGGCAGTTTGTCAGTACCCAGGTCTGTGCTAGAGACCCGTGGGATCATGGGATTGTGCCAACAATGCCAGGATGGCATAGAGGGGGCAATTCCATGATCCTAGACATGTTACATGGCCATATTCGGAGTTACCATTGTGAAGCTACACATAGGTAGTGACCTATGTGTAGTGCACGCGTGTAATGGTGTCCCCGCCCTCACAAAGTCCGGGGAATTTGCCCTGAACTATGTGGGGGCACCTTGGCTAGTGCCAGGGTGCCCACACACTAAGTAACTTTGCACCTAACCTTTACCAGGTAAAGGTTAGACATATAGGTGACTTATAAGTTACCTAAGTGCAGTGGTAAATGGCTGTGAAATAACGTGGACGTTATTTCACTCAGGCTGCAGTGGCAGGCCTGTGTAAGAATTGTCAGAGCTCCCTATGGGTGGCAAAAGAAATGCTGCAGCCCATAGGGATCTCCTGGAACCCCAATACCCTGGGTACCTCAGTACCATATACTAGGGAATTATAAGGGTGTTCCAGTATGCCAATGTAAATTGGTGAAATTGGTAACTAGCCTGTTAGTGACAATTTGGAAAGAAATGAGAGAGCATAACCACTGAGGTTCTGGTTAGCATCTGCCCATCTCCGACTTGCTTGTGACTTTTGGACTTGGTCCCCTTGTTCCACAGGTACCCTCGACTGGAAATCCATCATTGTTGCATTGCTGGTTTGTGTCTTTCCTGCAGAATTCCCCTATCACGACTTCTATGTCCTTTGGGGAACTTTAGTGCACTTTGCACTCACTTTTCAGGGTCTTGGGGTGTGCTATTTTTCTAACCCTTACTATTTTCAAATAGTCCCAGCGACCCTCTACAAGGTCACATAGGTTTGGGGTCCATTTGTGGTTCGCATTCCACTTTTGGAGTATATGGTTTGTGTTGCCCCTATCCCTATGTGTCCCCATTGCATCCTATTGTAACTATACATTGTTTGCACTGTTTTCTAAGACTATACTGCATATTTTTGGTATTTGTGTACATATATCTTGTGTATATTTGTTATCCTCATACTGAGGGTACTCACTGAGATACTTTTGGCATATTGTCATAAAAATAAAGTACCTTTATTTTTAGTATATCTGTGTATTGTGTTTTCTTATGATATTGTGCATATGACACTAGTGGTACTGTAGGAGCTTCACTCGTCTCCTAGTTCAGCCTAAGCTGCTCTGCTAAGCTACCATTATCTATCAGCCTAAGCTGCTAGACACCCTATACACTAATAAGGGATAACTGGGCCTGGTGCAAGGTGCAAGTACCCCTAGGTACTCACTACAAGCCAGTCCAGCCTCCTACACACATACAACTAAAACAACATATATACAGTGAAATATGGGGGTAACATGCCAGGCAAGGTGGTACTTTCCTACACAACGCCCCCCCCCCAAACGAAGGACAATAAGACTAGCCATGACCTGATGAGTCTTCATTGTCTAAGTGGAAATATCTGGAGAGTCCATCTGCATTGGAGTGGGTACTCCCATGTCTATGTTCCACTGTATAATCCATTCCCTGTAGGGATATGGACCACCTCAATAATTTAGGGTTTTCACCTTTCATTTGTTTTAGCCAAAAGTAGAGGTTTGTGGTCTGTCTGAACAATGAAGTGAGTGCCAAACAGGTATGGCCTCAACTTCTTCAGTGCCCAGACCACAGCAAAGGCCTCCCTCTCTATGGCAGACCAACGCTTTTCTCTAGGGGTCAACCTCCTGCTGATAAAAGCAACAGGTTGATCCTGGCCCTCAGAATTAAGTTGTGATAAGACTGCCCCTACCCCTAATTCAGATGCATCAGTTTGGTCAATTAATTTTTTGGAGTAACAGGGGCTTTTCAGGACAGGTGCAGAGCACATGGCCTGCTTCAGCTCCTCAAAAGCTTTCTGACAGCTAGCTGTCCACAATACCTTTTTAGGCATTTTCTTGGATGTGAGGTCATTAAGAGGGGCTGCAATGGAGCCATAGTTCTTTATGAACCTCCTGTAATACCCAGTGAGGCCTAAGAAGGCTCTCACCTGGGTCTGAGTTGTAGGGGGAACCCAATCTATAATAGTTTGGATTTTCCCCTGAAGTGGTGCAATCTGTTCTCCACCTACCAGGTGTCCCAGATAAACCACTTTCCCCTGCCCTATCTGGCACTTTGAAGCCTTGATAGTGAGGCCTGCCTTTTGCAGGGCCTCCAAAACTTTCCATAGGTGGACCAGGTGATCATCCCAGCTGGAGCTAAAGACAGCTATATCATCTAGATATGCTGCACTAAAAGCTTCCAGCCCTTGCAGGACTGTGTTCACCAACCTCTGAAAAGTGACAGGTGCATTTTTCAATCCAAAAGGCATTACTGTGAATTGGTAATGGCCCCCAATGGTTGAAAATGCAGTTTTTGCTTTTGCATCTTCTGATAATTTGATCTGCCAATACCCTGCAGTCAAATCAAAAGTGATTAGATACTTGGCAGATGCCAGTGTATCTATTAGCTCATCTGCCCTGGGTATAGGGTGAGCATCAGTTTTGGTTACTTGGTTGAGACCTCTATAGTCTACACAAAACCGCATCCTTGGAATGAGGTTTTGGTACAAGTACCACAGGAGAGGCCCATGGACTTTCAGAGTGCTCAACCACTCCTAGTTCAAGCATTTTCTGCACCTCTTGCTTTATGCAGTCTCTGACATGGTCAGGCTGCCTATAGATCTTACGTTTTGACAGGCAAGCTGTCTCCAGTATCTATAGTTTGCTCACACCAAGAAGTGGTGCCTGGCACAGTAGAGAAGAGTTCAGAAAACTGACCTAGGAGATTTATGCAGTGGTCTTTCTGCTCAGCAGTAAGACAATCTGCCAAAACTACACCTTCCACTAGAACATCTTGTTCTGTGGAAGAGAAGAGATCAGGGAGAGGGTCACTCTCTTCTTCCTGTCCCTCATCTGTTGCCATGAGCAGGGTGAGATCAGCCCTGTCATAGTAGGGTTTCAGGCGATTGACATGGAGCACCCTAAGGGGACTCCTGGCAGTGCCTAAGTCAACTAAGTAGGTGACTTCACCCTTCCTCTCAACAATTATGTGGGGTCCACTCCATTTGTCTTGGAGTGCACTTGGGGCCACAGGCTCCAAGACCCACACTTTCTGCCCTGGTTGGTACTGAACCAAAACAGCCTTCTGGTCATGCCATTGCTTTTGGAGCTCTTGGCTGGCCTGAAGGTTTTTACTGGCCTTTTTCATGTACTCAGCCATCCTTGATCTTAGGCCAAGTACATAGTCCACTATGGCCCTCATTACGATTCCGGCGGAGGCCGCCCGCCAGAATTCCGCCCTCCATAATACCGCTCCGCGGTCAGAAGACCGCGGAGGGTATTATGAGTTTTTCCCTGGGCTGGCGGGCGGTCTCCAAAAGACCGCCCGCCAGCCCAGGGAAAAACTCCCTTCCCACGAGGATGCCGGCTCGTAATAGAGCCGGCGGAGTGGGAAGGTGTGACGGGTGCTGTTGCACCCGTCGCGTATTTCACTGTCTGCAAGGCAGACAGTGAAATACATTTTGGGGCCCTCTTACGGGGGCCCCTGCAGTGCCCCGCGACTCCCCCTCCCGCCATCCGGTTCCCGGCGGGAGAACCGCCAGGAACTGGATGGCGGGAGGGGGAGTCGGAATCCCCAAGCCGGCGCAGCAAGCTGCGCCGGCTTGGAGGATTCCTTGGGGGCAGCGGGAAACCGGCGGGAGACTGCCGGTTTCCCTTCTCTGACCGCGGCTAAGCCGCCGCGGTCAAAATGCCCCGCGGGGCACCTCCGGCCTGTCGGCGGTGCCACCGCGTCCCGCGGCCCTGGCGGACGTAATCCGCCAGGGTCGTAATGACCACCTATGTCTTGCTTTGGAGCTTTTAAAGGTTGTTCCCAACCCTCCTTAACAAGTGTTAGAGGACCTCTCACAGGGTGTCCAAATAGGAGTTCAAAGGGGCTGAAGCCCACTCCTTTTTGGGGTACCTCCCTGTAAGCAAAAAGGAAGCAAGGTAACAGGATATCCCATCTCCTGTGGAGTTTTTCAGGGAGTCCCATAATCATGCCTTTGAGAGTTTTGTTAAATCTCTCCACCAGTCCATTTGTTTGTGGATGATAGGGTGTGGTGAACTTGTATGTAACACCACACTCCTTCCACATGGCCTTTAAGTAAGCAGACATGAAATTGCTTCCCCTGTCTGATACCACCTCTTTTGGGAAGCCCACCCTGGAAAGGATTCCCAGGAGGGCCTTTGCCACTGCAGGAGCTGTAGTGGTCCTTAGAGGAATTGCTTCAGGATATCTGGTGGCATGGTCCACTACCACCAAGATAAACCTATTGCCTGAAGCAGTAGGAGGGTCAAGGGGGCCAACTATGTCAACCCCTACCCTTTCAAAGGGAACCCCGACCACAGGCAGTGGGATAAGGGGTGCCTTTGGAGTGCCACCTGTCTTGCCACTGGCTTGACAGGTTTCACAGGACTTACAAAATTCCTTTGTGTCCTCTGACATTCTAGGCTAATGAAACAAGGGAACAAGCCTGTCCCAAGTTTTCATTTGCCCCAAATGTCCAGCTAAGGGAATGTCGTGGGCTAGAGTTAGGAGGAACTTTCTGTACTCCTGAGGAATCACCAATCTCCTGGCAGCTCCAAGTTTTGGATCCCTTGCTTCAGTGTACAAGAGGTTGTCCTCCCAGTAAACTCTGTGAGAGTCACTGACATCCCCATTTGCTTGTTTGACAGCTTGCTGCCTTAGACCTTCTAGTGTGGGACAGGTATGCTGTGCCACACTCAGCTCCTCCCTGGCAGGCCCCCCTTCACCCAAAAGCTCAGCAGTGTCTGCTTCCAGCTCCTCTGGTGTAGGTTCTGCACAGGGTGGAAATTCTTTTTCCTCAGAAGTAGAATCCACTGTAGAGGGAGGGATAGTAGGAAGTGGTTTACTTCTACTAGCCCTAGCTTTAGGGAGCACTTGGTCCATTCTTCCAGGATCCAAGTCACCCTGTCCTTTTTGCTTTTTGGCCTGAGCCCTGGTTAAAGCAAAAATATGCCCTGGAATACCCAGCATTGCTGCATGGGCCTCCAACTCCACATCTGACCAAGCTGATGTCTCTAAATCATTCCCTAGTAGACAGTCTACAGGTAAATCTGAGGCAACCACAACTTTCTTTGGACCAGTAACCCCCCCCCCCCCAGTTGAGATTTACAACAGCCATGGGGTGGCTAAGTGTGTTGTTGTGAGCATCGGTTACTTGGTACTGGTGACCAAGTAGGTGTTGTTCAGGGTGTACCAGTTTCTCTATTACCATTGTAACACTGGCACCTGTGTCCCTGTAGGCCTGAACCTCAACACCATTTATTAGGGGTAGTTGCTTGTACTTATCCATATTAAGGGGACAAGCAACTAAGGTGGCTAAATCAATAGCCCCCTCAGAGACTAACACAGCCTCTGTGGTCTCCCTAACAAGACCAACCCCAACTAAGTTAGCAAAAGTGAGCCCAGCTACTCCCTTGGATTGGCTATTTGTAGGTTTGCTCCCACCACCACTGCTATTACTAGGGGCACTAGGTGTAGCAGCAGGGGTTGTAGTGGTAGGAGGCTTGGTGCTTTTCTTTGGACAACTGGGATCTGTTGTCCAATGGCCTTTTATTTTACATAAATAGCACCATGGTTTCTTTTCTTTGTTTTGATTTGAAGAGGATTTGGGCCCACCACCCCCATCAGAGTGTTTTTGTGGGCCTGATGAAGACTCATTTTTAGATTTGTCCCCACCCTTGTCAGAAGACTTACCATCCTTCTTCTTGCCATCTTTGTCACCCCCTGTATGAACTTTTCTGTTCACCCTTGTTCTGACCCATTTGTCTGCCTTCTTTCCCAATTCTTGGGGAGAGGTCAGATCAGAGTCCACCAGGTACTGGTGCAACAAATCAGACACACAATTATGAAGAATATGCTCTCTCAGGATTAAGTTATACAGGCTTTCATAATCAGTAACTTTACTGCCATGTAACCACCCCTCCAAGGCCTTCACTGAATGGTCAACAAAGTCTACCCAGTCTTGTGAAGACTCCTTTTTGGTTTCTCTGAACTTCATCCTGTACTGTTCAGTGGTTAGGCCATAACCATCTAGGAGTGCATTCTTAAGAACTTTGAAATCATTGGCTTCGCTTTCTTTCACAGTAAGGAGCCTATCCCTACCCTTTCCACTAAATGATAGCCATAGGATAGCAGCCCACTGCCTTTGAGGGACATCCTGTACAACACAGGCCCTCTCAAGTGCAGCAAACCACTTGTTAATGTCATCCCCCTCCTTATAAGGGGGAACTATCTTATGCAGATTCCTAGAATCATGCTCTCTTGCAGGATGACTATTGGGAATACTGCTGCTGCCACCATGGGTTTCTAACCCGATTTTCTGTCTTTCTCTTTCTATTTCTAAGGATTGCCTATCTAAATCCAGCTGTTGCTTCTTGAGCTTCAGTCTGGTTTGTTCCACTCTCAATCTATTGAGCTCCCTTTCTAACACTCTGTCATCAGGGTGGGTGGGTGGGACATGCCTTAAAACTGAAGTATGGTGAGAATGAACAGAAGGAGACCTGTCCCTAACAGATGGCACTCTAACAGCCTGGCTAACAGAAACAGCACTTCTACTATGATGAGAAGGAATACTCTTACTGTGATGTGACTCTACATCAGTACCAGCTATGCTAGGTGGTCTGCTAATGGGCAGGCTAGGAAGTTTCCCTTCTAAATCTTTTGCTAGGGGTGCCCCAGGGTCAGATTGGGAACCATCAGCTAATTTCTCACCAGAAGGGCCACCTCTGGCTTTATCCTGTTCAACAAGCATATTAACTAACAGTTCTCTAGAGGGATTCTTCCTTACACTTAAACCTCTTTCTATGCAGAGACTCCTTGCTCCTTTCCAGCTAAGGTGATCATAAGCAAGTTTGGACAGATCAACAGTTTGGCCTGTGCCAGACATTTTTAGAAAGTGTTTAAGGGATAGAAAAAGTGAGAAAAAGTTTTTCAGAACTTTTGGAAAGACAGAAAAAAAACTTTTTAAACTTTTAAAGAACTTTTTAGAAAGTTTAGAGGTACTTTTCAGCACTTGGAAAAGAAGTGAGAAAAGAAAAGCAAAACTTTTTGGTTAGGTGTACATACACTGAACTTGTTTTGTATATTTTTCTCTTATGAAAAGTACAATGACAAAAGTGGTAAGTAGTTGCAAAGTACTTATCCCACCGCTGCACAACCAATGTAGGAGGCTGGACTGGCTTGTAGTGAGTACCAAGGGGTACTTACACCTTGCACCAGGCCCAGGTATCCCTTATTAGTGTATAGGGTTTCTAGCAGCTTAGGCTGATAGATAATGGTAGCTTAGCAGAGCAGCTTAGGCTAAACTAGGAGACGAGTGAAGCTCCTACAGTACCACTAGTGTCATATGCACAATATCATAAGAAAACACAATACACAGATATACTAAAAATAAAGGTACTTTATTTTTATGACAATATGCCAAAGTATCTCAGTGAGTACCCTCAGTATGAGGATAGCAAATATACACAAGATATATGTACACAATACCAAAAATATGCAGTATAGTATTAGAAAACAGTGCAAACAATGTATAGTTACAATAGGATGCAGTGGGGGCACATAGGGATAGGGGCAACACAAACCATACACTCCAAAAGTGGAATGCGAACCACGAATGGACCCCAAACCTATGTGACCTTGTAGAGGGTCGCTGGGACTGTAAGAAAACAGTGAGGGTTAGAAAAATAGCCCACCCCAAGACCCTGAAAAGTGAGTGCAAAGTGCACTAAAGTTCCCCAAAGAGCACAGAAGTCGTGATAGGGGAATTCTGCAGGAAAGATCAAAACCAGCAATGCAACAACGATGGATTTCCAGACGAGAGTACCTGTGGAACAAGGGGACCAAGTCCAAAAGTCACGATCAAGGCGAGAGTGGCCAGATGCCCAGGAAATGCCAGCTGTGGGTGCAAAGAAGCTGCTACTGGACAATAGAAGCTGAGGATTCTGCAAGAACGACAAGGGCTAGAAACTTCCCCTTTGGAGGATAGATGTCCCACGGCGTGGAGAGTCGTGCAAAAGTGTTTTCCTGCAGAAAGACCGTAAACAAGCCTTGCTAGCTGCAAAGATCGCGGTTAGGGTTTTTGGGTGCTGCTGTGGCCCAGGAGGGACCAGGATGTCGTCAATTGCGTCAGGGGACAGAGGGGGCGCCCAGCAAGACAAGGAGCCCTCTCAGAAGCAGGCAGCACCCGTGGAAGTGCCGGAACAGGCACTACAAAGTGGAGTGAAACAGTGCTCACCCAAAGTTGCACAAGAGAGTCCCACGCCGCCGGAGGACAACTCAGGAGGTCGTGCAATGCAGGTTAGAGTGCTGTGGACCCTGGCTTGGCTGTGCACAAAGGAAATCTTCGTGGAGTGCACAGGAGCCGGAGTAGCTGCAAAACACGCGGTTCCCAGCAATGCAGTCTGGCGTGGGGAGGCAAGGACTTACCTCCACCAAACTTGGACTGAAGAGTCCCTGGACTGTGGGAGTCATCTGGACAGAGTTGCTGAGTTCAAGGGATCTCGATCGTCGTGCTGAGAGGAGACCCAGAGGACCGGTGATGCAGTTATTTGGTGCCTGCGGTTGCAGGGGGAAGATTACGTTGACCCACTGGAGATTTCTTCGGAGCTTCTAGTGCAGAGAGGAGGCAGACTACCCCCACAGCATGCACCACCAGGAAAACAGTTGAGAAGGCGGCTGGATCAGCGTTACAGTGTCGCAGTAGTCGTCGTTGCTACTTTGTTGCAGTTTTGCAGGCTTCCAGCGCGGTCAGCAGTCGATTCCTTGGCAGAAGGTGAAGAGAGAGATGCAGAGGAACTCGGATGAGCTCTTGCATTCGTTATCTCAGGAAATCCCCAAAGCAGAGACCCTAAATAGCCAGAAAAGAGGGTTTGGCTACTTAGGAGAGAAGATAGGCTAGCAACACCTGAAGGAGCCTATCAGAAGGAGTCTCTGACATCACCTGCTGTCCCTGGCCACTCAGAGCAGTCCAGTGTGCCAGCAGCACCTCTGTTTCCAAGATGGCAGAGGTCTGGAGCACACTGGAGGAGCTCTGGGCACCTCCCAGGGGAGGTGCAGGTCAGGGGAGTGGTCACTCCCCTTTCCTTTGTCCAGTTTCGCGGCAGAGCAGGGCTGAGGGGTCCCTGAACCGGTGTAGACTGGCTTATGCAGAAATGGGCACCATCTGTGCCCATGAAAGCATTTCCAGAGGCTGGGGGAGGCTACTCCTCCCCTGCCTTAACACCTTTTTCCAAAGGGAGAGGGTGTAACACCCTCTCTCTGAGGAAGTCCTTTGTTCTGCCATCCTGGGCCAAGCCTGGCTGGACCCCAGGAGGGCAGAAACCTGTCTGAGGGGTTGGCAGCAGCAGCAGCTGCAGTGAAACCCCTGAAAAGGCAGCAGTTTGTCAGTACCCGGGTCTGTGCTAGAGACCCGTGGGATCATGGGATTGTGCCAACAATGCCAGGATGGCATAGAGGGGGCAATTCCATGATCCTAGACATGTTACATGGCCATATTCGGAGTTACCATTGTGAAGCTACACATAGGTAGTGACCTATGTGTAGTGCACGTGTGTAATGGTGTCCCCGCCCTCACAAAGTCCGGGGAATTTGCCCTGAACTATGTGGGGGCACCTTGGCTAGTGCCAGGGTGCCCACACACTAAGTAACTTTGCACCTAACCTTTACCAGGTGAAGGTTAGACATATAGGTGACTTATAAGTTACTTAAGTGCAGTGTAAAATGGCTGTGAAATAACGTGGACGTTATTTCGCTCAGGCTGCAGTGGCAGGCCTGTGTAAGAATTGTCAGAGCTCCCTATGGGTGGCAAAAGAAATGCTGCAGCCCATAGGGATCTCCTGGAACCCCAATACCCTGGGTACCTCAGTACCATATACTAGGGAATTATAAGGGTGTTCCAGTATGCCAATGTAAATTGGTGAAATTGGTCACTAGCCTGTTAGTGACAATTTGGAAAGAAATGAGAGAGCATAACCACTGAGGTTCTGATTAGCAGAGCCTCAGTGAGACAGTTAGTCATAACAGGTAACACATACAGGGCACACTTATGAGCACTGGGGCCCTGGCTGGCAGGGTCCCAGTGACACATACAACTAAAACAACATAAATACAGTGAAATATTGGGGTAACATGCCAGGCAAGATAGTACTTTCCTACAAGGGGTCAGTGGTGTACTTGGGACACCAAATAGGAAGCGGCCGAGTGGCGCCCCTACTACCCAAAAGTGATGCAATTCGGGCCTGGGCGCCTCCGAAGACCCAGGCAGAGGTGAGAGCCTTCTTAGGCCTACACGGGTACTACAGGAGATTTGTCAAGGGGTATGGAACCATTGTTCCCTCCTTGACAGAGCTGACTTCTAAAAAGCAGCCTAGACAGGTGATCTGGACTGAGGCCTGCCAAACTGCGTTTGACACCCTGTAGGAGGCTGGACTGGCTTGTAGTGAGTACCAAGAGGTACTTGCACCTTGCACCAGGCCCAGTTATCCCTTATTAGTGTATAGGGTGTCTAGCAGCTTAGGCTGATAGATAATGGTAGCTTAGCAGAGCAGCTTAGGCTGAACTAGGAGACGTGTGAAGCTACTACAGTACCACTTAGTGTCATATGCACAATATCATAACAAAACACAATACACAGTTATACTAAAAATAAAGGTACTTTATTTTTATGACAATATGCCAAAGTATCTTAGAGTGTACCCTCAGTGAGAGGATAGGAAATATACACAAGATATATATACACAATAGCAAAAATATGCAGTATAGTCTTAGAAAACAGTGCAAACAATGTATAGTTACAATAGGATGCAATGGGGAAACATAGGGATAGGGGCAACACAAACCATATACTCCAAAAGTGGAATGCGAACCACGAATGGACCCCAAACCTATGTGACCTTGTAGAGGGTCGCTGGGACTATTAGAAAATAGTGAGAGTTAGAAAAATAACCCTCCCCAAGACCCTGAAAAGTGAGTGCAAAGTGCACTAAAGTTCCCCTAAGGACAAAGAAGTCGTGTTAGATGAATAATGCAGGAAAGACACAAACCACCAATGCAACAACTGTGGATTTCCAATCTAGGGTACCTGTGGAACAAGGGGACCAAGTCCAAAAGTCACAAGCAAGTCGGAGATGGGCATATGCCCAGGAAATGCCAGCTGTGGATGCAAAGAAGCTTCTACTGGACAGAAGAAGCTGAGGTTTCTGCAGGAACGAAAAGGGCTAGAAACTTCCCCTTTGGTGGACGGATCCCTCTCGCCGTGGAGAGTCGTGCAGAAGTGTTTTCCCGCCGAAAGAACACCAACAAGCCTTGCTAGCTGCAAATCGTGCGGTTAGCGTTTTTGGACGCTGCTGTGGCCCTGGAGGGACCAGGAGGTCACAAATTGGACCAGGAGAGAGAGGGGACGTCGAGCAAGACAAGGAGCCCTCTCACCAGCAGGTAGCACCCGGAGAAGTGCCAGAAACAGGCACTACGAGGATGCGTGAAACGGTGCTCACCCGAAGTCGCACAAAGGAGTCCCACGTTGCCAGAGACCAACTTAGAAAGTCGTGCAATGCAGGTTAGAGTGCCGTGGACCCAGGCTTGGCTGTGCACAAAGGATTTCTGCCGGAAGTGCACAGGGGCCGGAGTAGCTGCAAAAGTCGCGGTTCCCAGCAATGCAGCCCAGCGAGGTGAGGCAAGGACTTACCTCACCCAAACTTGGACTGAAGAGTCACTGGACTGTGGGGGTCACTTGGACAGAGTCGCTGGATTCGAGGGACCTCGCTCGTCGTGCTGAGAGGAGACCCAAGGGACCGGTAATGCAGCTTTTTGGTGCCTGCGGTTGCAGGGGGAAGATTCCGGCTACCCACGGGAGATTTCTTCGGAGCTTCTGGTGCAGAGAGGAGGCAGACTACCCCCACAGCATGCACAAGCAGGAAAACAGTCGAGAAGGCGGCAGGATCAGCGTTACAGAGTTGCAGTAGTCGTCTTTGCTACTATGTTGCAGGTTTGCAGGCTTCCAGCACGGTCAGCAGTCGATTCCTTGGCAGAAGGTGAAGAGAGAGATGCAGAGGAACTCGGATGAGCTCTTGCATTCGTTATCTAAAGTTTCCCCAGAGACAGAGACCCTAAATAGCCAGAAAAGAGGGTTTGGCTACCTAGGAGAGAGGATAGGCTACTAACACCTGAAGGAGCCTATCAGAAGGAGTCTCTGACGTCACCTGGTGGCACTGGCCACTCAGAGCAGTCCAGTGTGCCAGCAGCACCTCTGTTTCCAAGATGGCAGAGGTCTGGAGTACACTGGAGGACCTCTGGACACCTCCCAGGGGAGATGCAGGTCAGGGGAGTGGTCACTCCCCTTTCCTTTGTCCAGTTTCGCACCAGAGCAGGGCTAAGGGGTCCCCTGAACTGGTGTAGACTGGCTTATGCAGAATTGGGCACATCTGTGCCCAACAAAGCATTTCCAGAGGCTGGGGGAGGCTACTCCTCCCCTGCCTTCACACCATTTTCCAAAGGGAGAGGGTGTAACACCCTCTCTCAGAGGAAGTCCTTTGTTCTGCCATCCTGGGCCAGGCCTGGCTGGACCCCAGGAGGGCAGATGCCTGTCTGAGGGGTTGGCAGCAGCAGCAGCTGCAGTGAAACCCCAGGAAGGGCAGTTTGGCAGTACCAGGGTCTGTGCTACAGACCACTGGGATCATGGGATTGTGCCAACTATGCCAGGATGGCATAGAGGGGGCAATTCCATGATCATAGACATGTTACATGGCCATATTCGGAGTTACCATTGTGAAGCTACATATAGGTAGTGACCTATATGTAGTGCACGCGTGTAATGGTTTCCCCGCACTCACAAATTTCAGGGAATTGGCTCTGAACAATGTGGGGGCACCTTGGCTAGTGCCAGGGTGCCCTCACACTAACTAACTTTGCACCTAACCTTTACCAGGTAAAGGTTAGACATATAGGTGACTTATAAGTTACTTAAGTGCAGTGTAAAATGGCTGTGAAATAACGTGGACGTTATTTCACTCAGGCTGCAGTGGCAGGCCTGTGTAAGAATTGTCAGAGCTCCCTATGGGTGGCAAAAGAAATGCTGCAGCCCATAGGGATCTCCTGGGACCCCAATACCCTGGGTACCTCAGTACCATATACTAGGGAATTATAAGGGTGTTCCAGTAAGCCAATGTAAGTTGGTAAAAAATGGTCACTAGCCTGTTAGTGACAATTTGGAAAGAAATGAGAGAGCATAACCACTGAGGTTCTGATTAGCAGAGCCTCAGTGAGACAGTTAGTCACTACACAGGTAACACATTCAGGCACACTTATGAGCACTGGGGCCTTGGGTTACCAGGGTCCCAGTGACACATACAACTAAAACAACATATATACAGTGAAAAATGGGGGTAACATGCCAGGCAAGATGGTACTTTCCTACACAACCCCCCCCCAAACGAAGGACAATAAGACTAGCCATGACCTGATGAGTCTTCATTGTCTAAGTGGAAATATCTGGAGAGTCCATCTGCATTGGAGTGGCTACTCCCAGGTCTATGTTCCACTGTATAGTCCATTCCCTGTAGGGATATGGACCACCTCAACAATTTAGGATTTTCACCTTTCATTTGTTTTAGCCAAAGTAGAGGTTTGTGGTCTGTCTGAACAATGAAGTGAGTGCCAAACAGGTATGGCCTCAACTTCTTCAGTGCCCAGACCACAGCAAAGGCCTCCCTCTCAATGGCAGACCAACGCTTTTCTCTAGGGGTCAACCTCCTACTAATAAAAGCAACAGGTTGATCCTGACCCTCAGAATTAAGTTGTGATAGGACTGCCCCTACTCCTAATTCAGATGCATCAGTTTGGACATAGAATTTTTTAGAGTAACAAGGGCTTTTCAGGACAGGTGCAGAGCACATGGCCTGCTTCAGCTCCTCAAAAGCTTTCTGACAGTTTGCTGTCCATAATACCTTTTTAGGCATTTTCTTGGATGTGAGGTCATTAAGAGGGGCTGCAATGGAGCCATAGTTCTTAATGAACCTCCTGTAATACCCAGTGAGGCCTAGGAAGGCTCTCACCTGAGTCTGAGTGGTAGGGGGAACCCAATCAATAATTGTTTTGATTTTCCCCTGAAGTGGTGCAATCTGTTCCCCACCAACAAGGTGTCCCAGATAAACCACCTTACCCTGCCCTATCTGGCACTTTGAAGCCTTGATAGTGAGGCCTGCCTTTTGCAGGGCCTCCAAAACTTTCCATAGGTGGACCAGGTGATCATCCCAGCTGGAGCTAAAGACAGCTATATCGTCCAAATATGCTGCACTGAAAGCTTCCAGCCCTTGTAGGACTGTGTTCACCAACCTCTGAAAAGTGGAAGGTGCATTTTTCAAACCAAAAGGCATTACAGTAAACTGGTAATGTCTTCCAATGGTTGAAAATGCAGTCTTAGGTTTAGCATCTTCTGACAATTTGATCTGCCAATACCCTGCAGTCAAGTCAAAAGTGCTTAGATACTTGGCAGATGCCAGTGTATCTATGAGCTCATCTGCCCTGGGTATAGGGTGAGCATCAGTTTTGGTTACCAAGTTGAGACCTCTATAGTCTACACAAAACCGCATTTCCTTCTTTCCATCTTTGGAATGGGGTTTTGGTACCAGTACCACAGGAGAAGCCCATGGACTGTCAGAGTGCTCAACCACTCCTAGTTCTAACATTTTCTGGACCTCTTGCTTTATGCAGTCCCTGACATGGTCAGGCTGCCTATAGATCTTACTTTTGACAGGCAAGCTGTCTCCAGTATCTATAGTGTGCTCACACCAAGAAGTGGTACCTGGCACAGTAGAGAAGAGTTCAGAGAATTGATCTAGGAGATTTATGCAATTGTCTTTCTGCTCAGCAGTAAGACAATCAGCCAAAACTACCCCTTCCACCAGAGCATCTTGTTCTGTGGAAGAGAAGAGATTAGGTAGAGGATCACTGTCTTCTTCCTGTCCCTCATCAGTTGCCATGAGCAGGGTGAGATCAGCCCTGTCATAGTAGGGTTTCAGGCGGTTGACATGGAGCACCCTAAGGGGACTCCTGGCAGTGCCTAAGTCAACTAAATAGGTGACTTCTCCCTTCTTTTCAACAATTGTGTGGGGTCCACTCCATTTATCTTGGAGTGCTCTTTTGGCCACAGGCTCCAAGACCCACACTTTCTGCCCTGGTTGGTACTGAACCAAAACAGCCTTCTGATCATGGCATTGCTTCTGGAGCTCTTGGCTGGCCTGAAGGTTTTTACTGGCCTTTTTCATGTACTCAGCCATCCTTGATCTGAGGCCAAGTACATAATCCACAATATCCTGCTTAGGAGCTTTTAAAGGTTGTTCCCAACCCTCCTTTACAAGTGTGAGTGGACCCCTAACAGGGTGTCCAAAAAGAAGTTCAAAGGGGCTGAAGCCCACTCCTTTCTGGGGTACCTCCCTGTAGGCAAAAAGGAGGCATGGTAGAAGGATATCCCATCTCCTGCGGAGTTTTTCAGGGAGACCCATAATCATGCCTTTGAGAGTTTTATTAAATCTCTCCACCAGTCCATTTGTTTGTGGATGATAGGGTGTTGTGAACTTGTACGTTACACCACACTCCTTCCACATGGCCTTTAAGTATGCAGACATGAAATTGCTTCCCCTGTCTGATACTACTTCCTTTGGGAAGCCCACCCTGGAAAATATTCCCAGGAGGGCCTTTGCCACTGCAGGTGCTGTAGTGGTCCTTAAAGGAATAGCTTCAGGATATCTTGTGGCATGGTCCACTACCACCAAGATAAACCTATTGCCTGAAGCAGTAGGAGGGTCAAGGGGGCCAACTATGTCAACCCCTACCCTTTCAAAGGGAACCCCAACCACAGGCAGTGGAATAAGGGGTGCCTTTGGGGTGCCACCTGTCTTGCCACTGGCTTGACAGGTTTCACAGGACTTACAATATTCCTTTGTGTCCTCAGACATTCTAGGCCAATGAAACAGGGGAACAAGCCTGTCCCAAGTTTTCATTTGTCCTAGATGCCCAGCTAGGGGAATGTCATGTGCCAGGGTTAGGAGGAACTTCCTGTACTCCTGAGGAATCACTAATCTCCTGGCAGCTCCAGGTTTAGGATCCCTATGCTCAGTGTACAAGAGGTTGTCCTCCCAGTAAACTCTGTGAGAGTCACTGACATCCCCATTAGCTTGTTTGACAGCTTGCTGCCTTAGACCTTCTAGTGTGGGACAGGTTTGCTGTGCCACACTCAGCTCCTCTCTGGCAGGCCCCCCTTCACCCAAAAGCTCAGCAGTGTCTGCTTCCAGCTCCTCTGGTGTAGGTTCTGCACAGGGAGGGAATTCTTCTTCCTCAGAAGTTGAATCCACTGTAGAGGGAGGGATAGTAGGAAGTGGTTTGCTTCTACTAGCCCTAGCTTTAGAGAGCACTTGGTCCATTGTTCCAGGATCCAAGCTTCCCTGTCCTTTTTGCTTTTTGGCCTGAGCCCTTGTCAAAGCAAAAATATGCCCTGGGATGCCCAGCATTGCTGCATGGGCCTCCAACTCCACATCTGACCAAGCTGATGTCTCCAAATCATTTCCTAGTAGACAGTCTACAGGTAAATCTGTGGCTACCACAACTTTCTTTGGACCAGTAACCCCCCCCCCCCCCAGTTGAGATTAACAGCAGCCATGGGGTGGCTAAGTGTGTTGTTGTGAGCATCGGTTACTTGGTACTGGTGACCAAGTAGGTGTTGTTCAGGGTGGACCAGTTTCTCTATGACCATAGTCACACTGGCACCAGTGTCCCTGTAGGCCTGAACCTCAACACCATTTATTAGGGGTAGCTGCTTGTACTTATCCATATTAAGGGGACAAGCAACTAAGGTGGCTAAATCAATAGCCCCCTCAGAGACTAACACAGCCTCTGTGGCCTCCCTAACAAGGCCAACCCCAACTAAGTTACCAATAGTGAGCCCAGCTACTCCCTTGGATTGGCTATTAGTAGGTTTGCTCCCACCACCACTGCTATTAGTAGGGACACTAGGGGTAGCAGTAGGGGTTGTAGTGGTAGGAGCATTGGTGCTTTTCTTTGGACAACTGGGATCTGTTGTCCAATGGCCTTTTATTTTACATAAATAGCACCATGGTTTCTGTAGGAAAGTACCATCTTGCCTGGCATGTTACCCCCATTTTTCACTGTATATATGTTGTTTTAGTTGTATGTGTCACTGGGACCCTGGTAACCCAGGGCCCCAGTGCTCATAAGTGTGCCTGAATGTGTTACCTGTGTAATGACTAACTGTCTCACTGAGGCTCTGCTAATCAGAACCTCAGTGGTTATGCTCTCTCATTTCTTTCCAAATTGTCACTGACAGGCTAGTGACCATTTTTACCAATTTACATTGGCTTACTGGAACACCCTTATAATTCCCTAGTATATGGTACTGAGGTACCCAGGGTATTGGGGTTCCAGGAGATCCCTATGGGCTGCAGCATTTCTTTTGCCACCCATAGGGAGCTGTGACAATTCTTACACAGGCCTGCCACTGCAGCCTGAGTGAAATAACGTCCACGTTATTTCACAGCCATTTTACACTGCACTTAAGTAACTTATAAGTCACCTATATGTCTAACCTTTACCTGGTAAAGGTTGGGTGCAAAGTTACTTAGTGTGAGGGCACCCTGGCACTAGCCAAGGTGCCCCCACATTGTTCAGAGCCAATTCCCTGAACTTTGTGAGTGCGGGGACACCATTACACGCGTGCACTACATATAGGTCACTACCTATATGTAGCTTCACAATGGTAACTCCGAATATGGCCATGTAACATGTCTATGATCATGGAATTGCCCCCTCTATGCCATCCTGGCATAGTTGGCACAATCCCATGATCCCAGTGGTCTGTAGCACAGACCCTGGTACTGCCAAACTGCCCTTCCTGGGGTTTCACTGCAGCTGCTGCTGCTGCCAACCCCTCAGACAGGCAGCTGCCCTCCTGGGGTCCAGCCAGGCCTGGCCCAGGATGGCAGAACAAAGAACTTCCTCTGAGAGAGGGTGTGACACCCTCTCCCTTTGGAAAATGGTGTGAAGGCAGGGGAGGAGTAGCCTCCCCCAGCCTCTGGAAATGCTTTGTTGGGCACAGATGTGCCCAATTCTGCATAAGCCAGTCTACACCAGTTCAGGGACCCCTTAGCCCCTGCTCTGGCGCGAAACTGGACAAAGGAAAGGGGAGTGACCACTCCCCTGACCTGCACCTCCCCTGGGAGGTGTCCAGAGCTCCTCCAGTGTGCTCCAGACCTCTGCCATCTTGGAAACAGAGGTGCTGCTGGCACACTGGACTGCTCTGGGTGGCCAGTGCCACCAGGTGACGTCAGAGACTCCTGCTGATAGGCTCCTTCAGGTGTTAGTAGCCTATCCTCTCTCCTAGGTAGCCAAACCCTCTTTTCTGGCTATTTAGGGTCTCTGTCTCTGGGGAAACTTCAGATAACGAATGCAAGAGCTCATCCGAGTTCCTCTGCATCTCTCTCTTCACCTTCTGATAAGGAAACGACCGCTGACCGCGCTGGAAGCCTGCAAACCTGCAACATAGTAGCAAAGACGACTACTGCAACTCTGTAACGCTGATCCTGCCGCCTTCTCGACTGTTTTCCTGCTTGTGCATGCTGTGGGGGTAGCCTGCCTCCTCTCTGCACCAGAAGCTCTGAAGAAATCTCCCGTGGGTCGACGGAATCTTCCCCCTGCAACCGCAGGCACCAAAAAGCTGCATTACCGGTCCCTTGGGTCTCCTCTCAGCACGACGAGCGAGGTCCCTCGAATCCAGCGACTCTGTCCAAGTGACTCCCACAGTACAGTGACTCTTCAGCCCAAGTTTGGTGGAGGTAAGTCCTTGCCTCACCTCGCTGGGCTGCATTGCTGGGAACCGCAACTTTGCAGCTACTCCGGCCCCTGTGCACTTCCGGCGGAAATCCTTTGTGCACAGCCAAGCCTGGGTCCACGGCACTCTAACCTGCATTGCATGACTTTCTAAGTTGGTCTCCGGCGACGTGGGACTCCTTTGTGCAACTTCGGCGAGCACCGTTTCACGCATCCTTGTAGTGCCTGTTTCTGGCACTTCTCCGGGTGCTACCTGCTTCAGTGAGGGCTCTTTGTCTTGCTCGACGTCCCCTCTCTCTTCAGGTCCAATTTGCGACCTCCTGGTCCCTCCTGGGCCCCAGCAGCGTCCAAAAACGCCAAACGCACGATTTGCAGCTAGCAAGGCTAGTTGGCGTTCTTTCGGCGGGAAAACACTTCTGCACGACTCTCCACGGCGAGAGGGATCCGTCCACCAAAGGGGAAGTCTCTAGCTCTTTTCGTTCCTGCAGAAACCTCAGCTTCTTCTGTCCAGTAGAAGCTTCTTTGCACCCGCAGCTGGCATTTCCTGGGCATCTGCCCATCTCCGACTTGCTTGTGACTTTTGGACTTGGTCCCCTTGTTCCACAGGTACCCTAGATTGGAAATCCACAGTTGTTGCATTGCTGGTTTGTGTCTTTCCTGCATTATTCCTCTAACACAACTATTTTGTCCTTAGGGGAACTTTAGTGCACTTTGCACTCACTTTTCAGGGTCTTGGGGAGGGTTATTTTTCTAACTCTCACTATTTTCTAATAGTCCCAGCGACCCTCTACAAGGTCACATAGGTTTGGGGTCCATTCGTGGTTCGCATTCCACTTTTGGAGTATATGGTTTGTGTTGCCCCTATCCCTATGTTTCCCCATTGCATCCTATTGTAACTATACATTGTTTGCACTGTTTTCTAAGACTATACTGCATATTTTTGCTATTGTGTATATATATCTTGTGTATATTTCCTATCCTCTCACTGAGGGTACACTCTAAGATACTTTGGCATATTGTCATAAAAATAAAGTACCTTTATTTTTAGTATAACTGTGTATTGTGTTTTCTTATGATATTGTGCATATGACACTAAGTGGTACTGTAGTAGCTTCACACGTCTCCTAGTTCAGCCTAAGCTGCTCTGCTAAGCTACCATTATCTATCAGCCTAAGCTGCTAGACACCCTATACACTAATAAGGGATAACTGGGCCTGGTGCAAGGTGCAAGTACCCCTTGGTACTCACTACAAGCCAGTCCAGCCTCCTACATTGGTTGTGCAGTGGTGGGATAAGTGCTTGAGACTACTTACCACTCTTGTCATTGTACTTTTCATAAGAGAAAAATATACAAAACAAGGTCAGTGTATATACACATAGCCAAAAAGTTTTGCATTTCTCTTTTCACTCTTTTCTAAGTGCTGAAAAGTACTTCTAAACTTTCAAAAAGTTCTTAAAAGTTTAAAAAGTTTTTTTTCTGTCTTTCCAAAAAGTTCTGAAAACTTTTTTCTCTTTTTCTATCACTTTAACTCTCTCTAAAAAATGTCTGGCACAGGCCAAAGTGTTGATCTGTCCAAACTTGCATATGACAACCTTAGCTGGAAAAGAGCAAGGAGTCTCTGTATAGAGAGAGGTTTGAGTGTAGGGAAGAATCCTTCCTTGGAACTGTTACTTAACATGCTTAGAGAACAGGATAAGGCCATAGGTGCCCCATCTGTTGAAAAAGTACCTAATAGTTCCCAATCTGATTCAGGGACTCCCCCAGGAAAAGATTCAGGAAAGAAACTTCCTAGCCTGCCCATTACTAGACAATCTAGCATAGATGGTAATGATGATGAGCCACACCAAATAAATAGTGTTGTCTCACATCATAGCAAAAGCATTTATTCTCACCATACTGGTAGTAATGTTTCTGTAAACCAAGCTGTTAGGTTGGCTTCTGTAAGGGACAGGTCTCCTTCTGTTCATTCCCATCATAGCACTGTTTCTAGAAATGTCCCTCCCACCAACCCTGATGACAGAATGTTAGAGAGGGAACTCAATAAGTTGAGGGTGGAACAAACCAGACTGAAGCTTAAAAAGCAACAGCTGGATTTGGATAGACAGTCTTTTGAATTAGAGAAGGAAAGACAGAAGTTGGGTTTAGAAACCCATGGTGGCAGCAGCAGTATTCCCCATAGTCATCCTGCAAAAGAGCATGATTCCAGGAATCTGCACAAGATAGTTCCCCCTTACAAGGAGGGGGATGACATTAACAAGTGGTTTGCTGCACTTGAGAGGGCCTGTGTTGTACAGGATGTCCCTCAAAGGCAGTGGGCTGCTATCCTATGGCTATCATTTAGTGGAAAAGGTAGGGATAGGCTCCTTACTGTGAAAGAAAATGATGCTAATAATTTCCAAGTTCTTAAGAATGCACTCCTGGATGGTTATGGCTTAACCACTGAACAGTACAGGATAAAGTTCAGAGAGACCAAAAAGGAGTCTTCACAAGACTGGGTTGATTTCATTGACCAGGCAGTGAAGGCCTTGGAGGGGTGGTTACATGGCAGTAAAGTTACTGATTATGACAGCCTGTATAACTTGATCCTGAGAGAGCATATTCTTAATAATTGTGTGTCTGATTTGTTGCACCAGTACTTGGTGGACTCTGATCTGACCTCTCCCCAAGAATTGGGAAAGAAGGCAGACAAATGGGTCAGAACAAGAGTGAACAGAAAAGTTCATACAGGGGGTGACAAAGATGGCAACAAAAAGAAGGATGGTAAGTCTTCTGACAAGGGTGGGGACAAATCTAAAAATGAGTCTTCATCAGGCCCACAAAAACACTCTGGTGGGGGTGGTGGGTCCAAATCCTCCTTCAATCAGAACAAGGAAAAGAAACCAGGGTGCTATTTGTAGGAGGCTGGACTGGCTTGTAGTGAGTACCAAGGGGTACTTGCACCTTGCACCAGGCCCAGTTATCCCTTATTAGTGTGTAGGGTGTCTAGCAGCTTAGGCTGATAGATAATGGTAGCTTAGCAGAGCAGCTTAGGCTGAACTAGGAGACGTGTGAAGCTACTACAGTACCACTTAGTGTCATATGCACAATATCATAAGAAAACACAATACACAGTTATACTAAAAATAAAGGTACTTTATTTTTATGACAATATGCCAAAGTCTCTTAGAGTGTACCCTCAGTGAGAGGATAGGAAATATACACAAGATATATATACACAATAGCAAAAATATGCAGTATAGTCTTAGAAAACAGTGCAAACAATGTATAGTTACAATAGGATGCAATGGGGAAACATAGGGATAGGGGCAACACAAACCATATACTCCAGAAGTGGAATGTGAACCACGAATGGACCCCAAACCTATGTGACCTCGTAGAGGGTCGCTGGGACTATTAGAAAATAGTGAGAGTTAGAAAAATAACCCTCCCCAAGACCCTGAAAAGTGAGTGCAAAGTGCACTAAAGTTCCCCTAAGGACAAAAGAGTCGTGTTAGAGGAATAATGCAGGAAAGACACAAACCAGCAATGCAACAACTGTGGATTTCCAATCTAGGGTACCTGTGGAACAAGGGGACCAAGTCCAAAAGTCACAAGCAAGTCGTAGATGGGCAGATGCCCAGGAAATGCCAGCTGCGGGTGCAAAGAAGCTTCGACTGGACAGAAGAAGCTGAGGTTTCTGCAGGAACGAAAAGGGCTAGAGACTTCCCCTTTGGTGGACGGATCCCGCTCGCCTTGGAGAGTCGTGCAGAAGTGCTCTCCCGCCGGAAGGACGCCAACAAGCCTTGCTACACGCAAATCGTGCGTTTGGCGTTTTTGGACGCTGCTGGGGCCCAGGAGGGACCAGGAGGTCGCAAATTGGACCTGCAGAAAGAGGGGACGTCGAGCAAGACAAAGAGCCCTCACTGAAGCAAGTAGCACCCGGAGAAGTGCCAGAAACAGGCACTACAAGGATGCGTGAAATGGTGCTCGCCGAAGTTGCACAAAGGAGTCCCACGTCGCCGGAGACCAACTTAGAAAGTCGTGCAATGCAGGTTAGAGTGCCGTGGACCCAGGCTTGGCTGTGCACGAAGGATTTCCGCCGGAAGTGCACAGGGGCCGGAGTAGCTGCAAAGTCGCGGTTCCCAGCAATGCAGCCCAGCGAGGTGAGGCAAGGACTTACCTCCACCAAACTTGGGCTGAAGAGTCACTGGACTGTGGGGGTCACTTGGACAGCGTCGCTGGATTCGAGGGACCTCGCTCGTCGTGCTGAGAGGAGACCCAAGGGACCGGTAATGCAGCTTTTTGGTGCCTGCGGTTGCAGGGGGAAGATTCCGTCGACCCACGGGAGATTTCTTCGGAGCTTCTGGTGCAGAGAGGAGGCAGACTACCCCCACAGCATGCACAAGCAGGAAAACAGTCGAGAAGGCGGCAGGATCAGCGTTACAGAGTTGCAGTAGTCGTCTTTGCTACTATGTTGCAGGTTTGCAGGCTTCCAGCGCGGTCAGCGGTCGATTCCTTATCAGAAGGTGAAGAGGGAGATGCAGAGGAACTCGGCTGAGCTCATGCATTCGTTATCTAAAGTTTCCCCAGAGACAGAGACCCTAAATAGCCAGAAAAGAGGGTTTGGCTACCTAGGAGAGAGGAAAGGCTACTAACACCTGAAGGAGCCTATCAGCAGGAGTCTCTGACGTCACCTGGTGGCACTGGCCACTCAGAGCAGTCCAGTGTGCCAGCAGCACCTCTGTTTCCAAGATGGCAGAGGTCTGGAGCACACTGGAGGAGCTCTGGACACCTCCCAGGGGAGGTGCAGGTCAGGGGAGTGGTCACTCCCCTTTCCTTTGTCCAGTTTCGCGCCAGAGCAGGGGCTAAGGGGTCCCTGAACCGGTGTAGACTGGCTTATGCAGAATTGGGCACATCTGTGCCCAACAAAGCATTTCCAGAGGCTGGGGGAGGCTACTCCTCCCCTGCCTTCCCACCATTTTCCAAAGGGAGAGGGTGTCACACCCTCTCTCAGAGGAAGTTCTTTGTTCTGCCATCCTGGGCCAGGCCTGGCTGGACCCCAGGAGGGCAGCTGCCTGTCTGAGGGGTTGGCAGCAGCAGCAGCTGCAGTGAAACCCCAGGAAGGGCAGTCTGGCAGTACCAGGGTCTGTGCTACATACCACTGGGATCATGGAATTGTACCAACAATGCCAGGATGGCATAGAGGGGGCAATTCCATGATCATAGACATGTTACATGGCCATATTCGGAGTTACCATGGTGAAGCTACATATAGGTAGTGACCTATATGTAGTGCACGCGTGTAATGGTGTCCCCGCACTCACAAAGTTCAGTGAATTGGCTCTGAACAATGTGGGGGCACCTTGGCTAGTGCCAGGGTGCCCTCACACTAAGTAACTTTGCACCTAACCTTTACCAGGTAAAGGTTAGACATATAGGTGACTTATAAGTTACTTAAGTGCAGTGTAAAATGGCTGTGAAATAACGTGGACGTTATTTCACTCAGGCTGCAGTGGCAGGCCTGTGTAAGAATTGTCAGAGCTCCCTATGGGTGGCAAAAGAAATGCTGCAGCCCATAGGGATCTCCTGGAACCCCAATACCCTGGGTACCTCAGTACCATATACTAGGGAATTATAAGGGTGTTCCAGTAAGCCAATGTAAATTGGTAAAAATGGTCACTAGCCTGTCAGTGACAATTTGGAAAGAAATGAGAGAGCATAACCACTGAGTTTCTGATTAGCAGAGCCTCAGTGAGACAGTTAGTCACTACACAGGTAACACATTCAGGCACACTTATGAGCACTGGGGCCCTGGGTTACCAGGGTCCCAGTGACACATACAACTAAAACAACATATATACAGTGAAAAATGGGGGTAACATGCCAGGCAAGATGGTACTTTCCTACACAACCCCCCCCCCCCAAACGAAGGACAATAAGACTAGCCATTACCTGATGAGTCTTCATTGTCTAAGTGGAAATATCTGGAGAGTCCATCTGCATTGGAGTGGCTACTCCCAGGTCTATGTTCCACTGTATAGTCCATTCCCTGTAGGGATATGGACCACCTCAACAATTTAGGATTTTCACCTTTCATTTGTTTTAGCCAAAGTAGAGGTTTGTGGTCTGTCTGAACAATGAAGTGAGTGCCAAACAGGTATGGCCTCAACTTCTTCAGAGCCCAGACCACAGCAAAGGCCTCCCTCTCAATGGCAGACCAACGCTTTTCTCTAGGGGTCAACCTTCTACTAATAAAAGCAACAGGTTGATCCTGGCCCTCAGAATTAAGTTGTGATAGGACTGCCCCTACTCCTAATTCAGATGCATCAGTCTGGACATAGAATTTTTTAGAGTAACAAGGGCTTTTCAGGACAGGTGCAGAGCACATGGCCTGCTTCAGCTCCTCAAAAGCTTTCTGACAGCTTGCTGTCCATAATACCTTTTTAGGCATTTTCTTGGAAGTGAGGTCATTAAGAGGGGCTGCAATGGAGCCATAGTTCTTAATGAACCTCCTGTAATACCCAGTGAGGCCTAGGAAGGCTCTCACCTGAGTCTGAGTGGTAGGGGGAACCCAATCAATAATTGTTTGGATTTTCCCCTGAAGTGGTGCAATCTGTTCCCCACCAACAAGGTGTCCCAGATAAACCACCTTACCCTGCCCTATCTGGCACTTTGAAGCCTTGATAATGAGGCCTGCCTTTTGCAGGGCCTCCAAAACTTTCCATAGGTGGACCAGGTGATCATCCCAGCTGGAGCTAAAGACAGCTATATCGTCCAAATATGCTGCACTGAAAGCTTCCAGCCCTTGCAGGACTGTGTTCACCAACCTCTGAAAAGTGGCAGGTGCATTTTTCAAACCAAAAGGCATTACAGTAAACTGGTAATGTCCTCCAATGGTAGAAAATGCAGTCTTAGGTTTAGCATCTTCTGATAATTTGATCTGCCAATACCCTGCAGTCAAATCAAAAGTGCTTAGATACTTGGCAGATGCCAGTGTATCTATGAGCTCATCTGCCCTGGGTATAGGGTGAGCATCAGTTTTGGTTACCAAGTTGAGACCTCTATAGTCTACACAAAACCGCATTTCTTTCTTTCCATCTTTAGAATTGGGTTTTGGTACCAGTACCACAGGAGAAGCCCATGGACTGTCAGAGTGCTCAACCACTCCTAGTTCCAACATTTTCTGAACTTCTTGCTTTATGCAGTCCCTGACATGGTCAGGCTGCCTATAGATCTTACTTTTGACAGGTAAACTGTCTCCAGTATCTATAGTGTGCTCACACCAAGAAGTGGTGCCTGGCACAGTAGAGAAGAGTTCTGAAAATTGTCCTAGGAGATTTATGCAATTATCTTTCTGCTCAGCAGTAAGACAATCAGCCAAAACTACACCTCTCACAAGAGCATCTTGTTCTGTGGAAGAGAAGAGATCAGGTAGAGGATGACTGTCTTCTTCCTGTCCCTCATCTGTTGCCATGAGCAGGGTGAGATCAGCCCTGTCATAGTAGGGTTTCAGGCGGTTGACATGGAGCACCCTAAGGGGACTCCTGGCAGTGCCTAAGTCAACCAAGTAGGTGACTTCACCCTTCTTTTCAACAATTGTGTGGGGTCCACTCCATTTGTCTTGGAGTGCTCTTGGGGCCACAGGCTCCAAGACCCACACTTTCTGCCCTGGTTGGTACTGAACCAAAACAGCCTTCTGATCATGCCATTGCTTCTGGAGCTCTTGGCTGGCCTGAAGGTTTTTACTGGCCTTTTTCATGTACTCAGCCATCCTTGATCTGAGGCCAAGTACATAGTCCACAATATCCTGCTTAGGAGCTTTTAAAGGTTGTTCCCAACCCTCCTTTACAAGTGTGAGTGGACCCCTAACAGGGTGTCCAAAAAGAAGTTCAAAGGGGCTGAAGCCCACTCCTTTCTGGGGTACCTCCCTGTAGGCAAAAAGGAGGCATGGTAGAAGGATATCCCATCTCCTGCGGAGTTTTTCAGGGAGACCCATAATCATGCCTTTGAGAGTTTTATTAAATCTCTCCACCAGTCCATTTGTTTGTGGATGATAGGGTGTTGTGAACTTGTAAGTTACACCACACTCCTTCCACATGGCCTTTAAGTATGCAGACATGAAATTGCTTCCTCTGTCTGATACTACTTCCTTTGGGAAGCCCACCCTGGAAAATATTCCCAGGAGGGCCTTTGCCACTGCAGGAGCTGTAGTGGTCCTTAAAGGAATAGCTTCAGGATATCTTGTGGCATGGTCCACTACCACTAAGATAAACCTATTGCCTGAAGCAGTAGGAGGGTCAAGGGGGCCAACTATATCAACCCATACCCTTTCAAAGGGAACCCCAACCACAGGCAGTGGGATAAGGGGTGCCTTTGGAGTGCCACCTGTCTTGCCACTGGCTTGACAGGTTTCACAGGACTTACAAAATTCCTTTGTGTCCTCAGACATCCTAGGCCAATGAAACAATGGTACCAATCTGTCCCAAGTTTTCATTTGACCCAGGTGCCCAGCTAAGGGAATGTCATGTGCCAGTGTTAGGAGGAACTTTCTGTACTCCTGAGGAATCACTAATCTCCTGGCAGCTCCAGGTTTAGGATCCCTATGCTCAGTGTACAAGAGGTTGTCCTCCCAGTAAACTCTGTGAGAGTCACTGACATCCCCATTAGCCTGTTTGACAGCTTGCTGTCTGAGACCCTCTAATGTGGGACAGGTTTGCTGTGCCACACTCAGCTCCTCCCTGGCAGGCCCCCCTTCACCCAAAAGCTCAGCAGTGTCTGCTTCCAGCTCCTCTGGTGTAGGTTCTGCACAGGGAGGGAATTCTTCTTCCTCAGAAGTTGAATCCACTGTAGAGGGAGGGATAGTAGGAAGTGGTTTGCTTCTACTAGCCCTAGCTTTAGGGAGCACTTGGTCCATTGTTCCAGGATCCAAGCTTCCCTGTCCTTTTTGCTTTTTGGCCTGAGCCCTTGTCAAAGCAAAAATATGCCCTGGGATGCCCAGCATTGCTGCATGGGCCTCCAACTCCACATCTGACCAAGCTGATGTCTCCAAATCATTCCCTAATAGACAGTCTACAGGTAAATCTGAAGCTACCACAACTTTCTTTGGACCAGTTACCCCCCCCAGTTGAGATTTACAACAGCCATGGGGTGGCTTTGTGTTATGTTGTGAGCATCGGTTACTTGGTACTGGTGTCCAAGTATGTGTTGTTCAGGGTGCACCAGTTTCTCAATCACCATTGTGACACTGGCACCTGTGTCCCTGTAGGCCTGGACCTCAACACCATTTATTAGGGTTAGTTGCTTGTACTTCTCCAAGTTATGGGGGCAAGCAACCAAAGTGGCTAAATCAATAGCCCCTTCAGAGACTAAAGTAGCCTCTGTGGTCTCCCTAATCAGACCAACCCCAGCTAAATTACCAAAAGTGAGCCCAGCTACTCCCTTGGATTGGCTATTAGTAGGTTTGCTCCCACCACCACTGCTATTAGTAGGGACACTAGGTGTAGCAGTAGGGGTTGTAGTGGTAGGAGCTGTGGTGCCTTTCTTTGGACAACTGGGATCTGTTGTCCAATGGCCTTTTATTTTACATAAATAGCACCATGGTTTCTTTTCCTTGTTCTGATTAAAGGAGGATTTGGGCCCACCACCCCCACCAGAGTGTTTTTGTGGGCCTGATGAAGACTCATTTTTAGATTTGTCCCCACCCTTGTCAGAAGATTTACCATCCTTCTTTTTGTTGCCATCTTTGTCACCCCCTGTATGAACTTTTCTGTTCACCCTTGTTCTGACCCATTTGTCTGCCTTCTTTCCCAATTCTTGGGGAGAGGTCAGATCAGAGTCCACCGAGTACTGGTGCAACAAATCAGACACACAATTATTAAGAATATGCTCTCTCAGGATCAAGTTATACAGGCTGTCATAATCAGTAACTTTACTGCCATGTAACCACCCCTCCAAGGCCTTCACTGAATGGTCAATGAAATCAACCCAGTCTTGTGAAGACTCCTTTTTGGTCTCTCTGAACTTTATCCTGTATTGTTCAGTGGTTAAGCCATAACCATCCAGGAGTGCATTCTTAAGAACTTGGAAATTATTAGCATCATTTTCTTTCACAGTAAGGAGCCTATCCCTACCTTTTCCACTAAATGATAGCCATAGGATAGCAGCCCACTGCCTTTGAGGGACATCCTGTACAACACAGGCCCTCTCAAGTGCAGCAAACCACTTGTTAATGTCATCCCCCTCCTTATAAGGGGGAACTATCTTGTGCAGATTCCTGGAATCATGCTCTTTTGCAGGATGACTATGGGGAATACTGCTGCTGCCACCATGGGTTTCTAAACCCAATTTCTGTCTTTCCTTCTCTAGTTCAAAAGACTGTCTATCCAAATCCAGCTGTTGCTTTTTAAGCTTCAGTCTGGTTTGTTCCACCCTCAACTTATTGAGTTCCCTCTCTAACATTCTGTCATCAGGGTTGGTGGGAGGGACATTCTTAGACACAGAAGAATGAACAGAAGGAGACCTGTCCCTTACAGAAGCCACCCTAACAGCTTGGCTAACAGAAACATCACTACCAGTATGGTGAGAATAAATGCTTTTGCTATGATGTGAGACAACACTATTTGTATGGTGAGGCTCTCCATCATTACCAACTATGCTAGACTGTCTAGTAATGGGCAGGCTAGGAAGTTTCTTTCCTGAATCTTTTCCTGGGGGAGTCCCTGGATCAGATTGGGAATCATCTGCTACTTTTTCAACAGATGTGGCCCCTATGGCCTTATCTTGTTCTCTAAGCATGTTAAGCAATAATTCCAAAGAAGGATTCTTCCCTACACTCAAACCTCTCTCTATGCAGAGACTCCTTGCTCCTTTCCAGCTAAGGTGATCATATGCAAGTTTGGACAGATCAACATTTTGGCCTGTGCCAGACATTTTTAGAGAGAGTTAAAGTGATAGAAAAAGAGAAAAAAGTTTTCAGAACTTTTTAGAAAGAAAGAAAAAAACTTTTAAAACTTTTTAGAACTTTTTAGAAAGTTTAGAAGTACTTTTCAGCACTTAGAATAGAGTGAAAAGAGGAAATGCAAAACTTTTTGGCTATGTGTATATACACTGACCTTGTTTTGTATATTTTTCTCTTATGAAAAGTACAATGACAAGAGTGGTAAGTAGTCTCAAAGCACTTATCCCACCGCTGCACAACCAATGTAGGAGGCTGGACTGGCTTGTAGTGAGTACCAAGGGGTACTTGCACCTTGCACCAGGCCCAGTTATCCCTTATTAGTGTATAGGGTGTCTAGCAGCTTAGGCTGATAGATAATGGTAGCTTAGCAGAGCAGCTTAGGCTGAACTAGGAGACGTGTGAAGCTACTACAGTACCACTTAGTGTCATATGCACAATATCATAAAAAAACACAATACACAGTTATACTAAAAATAAAGGTACTTTATTTTTATGACAATATGCCAAAGTATCTTAGAGTGTACCCTCAGTGAGAGGATAGGAAATATACACAAGATATATATACACAATAGCAAAAATATGCAGTATAGTCTTAGAAAACAGTGCAAACAATGTATAGTTACAATAGGATGCAATGGGGAAACATAGGGATAGGGGCAACACAAACCATATACTCCAAAAGTGGAATGCGAACCACGAATGGACCCCAAACCTATGTGACCTTGTAGAGGGTCGCTGGGACTATTAGAAAATAGTGAGAGTTAGAAAAATAACCCTCCCCAAGACCCTGAAAAGTGAGTGCAAAGTGCACTAAAGTTCCCCTAAGGACAAAGAAGTTGTGTTAGAGGAATAATGCAGGAAAGACACAAACCACCAATGCAACAACTGTGGATTTCCAATCTAGGGTACCTGTGGAACAAGGGGACCAAGTCCAAAAGTCACAAGCAAGTCGGAGATGGGCATATGCCCAGGAAATGCCAGCTGTGGATGCAAAGAAGCTTCTACTGGACAGAAGAAGCTGAGGTTTCTGCAGGAACGAAAAGGGCTAGAGACTTCCCCTTTGGTGGACGGATCCCTGTCGCCGTGGAGAGTCGTGCAGGAGTTTTTTCCCGCCGAAAGAACGCCAACAAGCCTTGCTAGCTGCAAATCGTGCGGTTAGCGTTTTTGGACGCTGCTGTGGCCCTGGAGGGACCAGGAGGTCGCAAATTGGACCAGGAGAGAGAGGGGACGTCGAGCAAGACAAGGAGCCCTCTCAGCAGCAGGTAGCACCCGGAGAAGTGCCAGAAACAGGCACTACAAGGATGCGTGAAATGGTGCTCACCCGAAGTCGCACAAAGGAGTCCCACGTCGCCGGACACCAACTTAGAAAGTCGTGCAATGCAGGTTAGAGTGCCGTGGACCCAGGCTTGGCTGTGTACAAAGGATTTCCGCCGGAAGTGCACAGGGGCCGGAGTAGCTGCAAAAGTCGCGGTTCCCAGCAATGCAGCCCAGCGAGGTGAGGCAAGGACTTACCTCCACCAAACTTGGACTGAAGAGTCACTGGACTGTGGGGGTCACTTGGACAGAGTCGCTGGATTCGAGGGACCTCGCTCGTCGTGCTGAGAGGAGACCCAAGGGACCGGTAATGCAGCTTTTTGGTGCCTGCGGTTGCAGGGGGAAGATTCCGTCGACCCACGGGAGATTTCTTCGGAGCTTCTGGTGCAGAGAGGAGGCAGACTACCCCCACAGCATGCACAAGCAGGAAAACAGTCGAGAAGGCGGCAGTATCAGCGTTACAGAGTTGCAGTAGTCGTCTTTGCTACTATGTTGCAAGTTTGCAGGCTTCCAGCGCGGTCAGCAGTCGATTCCTTGGCAGAAGGTGAAGAGAGAGATGCAGAGGAACTCGGATGAGCTCTTGCATTCGTTATCTAAAGTTTCCCCAGAGACAGAGACCCTAAATAGCCAGAAAAGAGGGTTTGGCTACCTAGGAGAGAGGATAGGCTACTAACACCTGAAGGAGCCTATCAGAAGGAGTCTCTGACGACACCTGGTGGCACTGGCCACTCAGAGCAGTCCAGTGTGCCAGCAGCACCTCTGTTTCCAAGATGGCAGAGGTCTGGAGCACACTGGAGGAGCTCTGGACACCTCCCAGGGGAGATGCAGGTCAGGGGAGTGGTCACTCCCCTTTCCTTTGTCCAGTTTCGCGCCAGAGCAGGGCTAAGGGGTCCCCTGAACTGGTGTAGACTGGCTTATGCAGAATTGGGCACATCTGTGCCCAACAAAGCATTTCCAGAGGCTGGGGGAGGCTACTCCTCCCCTGCCTTCACACCATTTTCCAAAGGGAGAGGGTGTAACACCCTCTCTCAGAGGAAGTCCTTTGTTCTGCCATCCTGGGCCAGGCCTGGCTGGACCCCAGGAGGGCAGATGCCTGTCTGAGGGGTTGGCAGCAGCAGCAGCTGCAGTGAAACCCCAGGAAGGGCAGTTTGGCAGTACCAGGGTCTGTGCTACAGACCACTGGGATCATGGGATTGTGCCAACTATGCCAGGATGGCATAGAGGGGGCAATTCCATGATCATAGACATGTTACATGGCCATATTCGGAGTTACCATTGTGAAGCTACATATAGGTAGTGACCTATATGTAGTGCACGCGTGTAATGGTGTCCCCGCACTCACAAAGTTCAGGAAATTGGCTCTGAATAATGTGGGGGCACCTTGGCTAGTGCCAGGGTGCCCTCACACTAAGTAACTTTGCACCTAACCTTTACCAGGTAAAGGTTAGACATATAGGTGACTTATAAGTTACTTAAGTGCAGTGTAAAATGGCTGTGAAATAACGTGGACGTTATTTCACTCAGGCTGCAGTGGAAGGCCTGTGTAAGAATTGTCAGAGCTCCCTATGGGTGGCAAAAGAAATGCTGCAGCCCATAGGGATCTCCTGGGACCCCAATACCCTGGGTACCTCAGTACCATATACTAGGGAATTATAAGGGTGTTCCAGTAAGCCAATGTAAGTTGGTAAAAAATGGTCACTAGCCTGTTAGTGACAATTTGGAAAGAAATGAGAGAGCATAACCACTGAGGTTCTGATTAGCAGAGCCTCAGTGAGACAGTTAGTCACCACACAGGTAACACATTCAGGCACACTTATGAGCACTGGGGCCCTGGGTTACCAGGGTCCCAGTGACACATACAACTAAAACAACATATATACAGTGAAAAATGGGGGTAACATGCCAGGCAAGATGGTACTTTCCTACACAACCCCCCCCCAAACGAAGGACAATAAGACTAGCCATGACCTGATGAGTCTTCATTGTCTAAGTGGAAATATCTGGAGAGTCCATCTGCATTGGAGTGGCTACTCCCAGGTCTATGTTCCACTGTATAGTCCATTCCCTGTAGGGATATGGACCACCTCAACAATTTAGGATTTTCACCTTTCATTTGTTTTAGCCAAAGTAGAGGTTTGTGGTCTGTCTGAACAATGAAGTGAGTGCCAAACAGGTATGGCCTCAACTTCTTTGGTGCCCAGACCACAGCAAAGGCCTCCCTCTCAATGGCAGACCAACGCTTTTCTCTAGGGGTCAACCTCCTACTAATAAAAGCAACAGGTTGATCCTGGCCCTCAGAATTAAGTTGTGATAGGACTGCCCCTACTCCTAATTCAGATGCATCAGTTTGGACATAGAATTTTTTAGAGTAACAAGGGATTTTCAGGACAGGTGCAGAGCACATGGCCTGCTTCAGCTCCTCAAAAGCTTTCTGACAGTTTGCTGTCCATAATACCTTTTTAGGCATTTTCTTGGATGTGAGGTCATTAAGAGGGGCTGCAATGGAGCCATAGTTCTTAATGAACCTCCTGTAATACCCAGTGAGGCCTAGGAAGGCTCTCACCTGAGTCTGAGTGGTAGGGGGAACCCAATCAATAATTGTTTTGATTTTCCCCTGAAGTGGTGCAATCTGTTCCCCACCAACAAGGTGTCCCAGATAAACCACCTTACCCTGCCCTATCTGGCACTTTGAAGCCTTGATAGTGAGGCCTGCCTTTTGCAGGGCCTCCAAAACTTTCCATAGGTGGACCAGGTGATCATCCCAGCTGGAGCTAAAGACAGCTATATCGTCCAAATATGCTGCACTGAAAGCTTCCAGCCCTTGTAGGACTGTGTTCACCAACCTCTGAAAAGTGGCAGGTGCATTTTTCAAACCAAAAGGCATTACAGTAAACTGGTAATGTCCTCCAATGGTTGAAAATGCAGTCTTAGGTTTAGCATCTTCTGACAATTTGATCTGCCAATACCCTGCAGTCAAGTCAAAAGTGCTTAGATACTTGGCAGATGCCAGTGTATCTATGAGCTCATCTGCCCTGGGTATAGGGTGAGCATCAGTTTTGGTTACCAAGTTGAGACCTCTATAGTCTACACAAAACCGCATTTCCTTCTTTCCATCTTTGGAATGGGGTTTTGGTACCAGTACCACAGGAGAAGCCCATGGACTGTCAGAGTGCTCAACCACTCCTAGTTCTAACATTTTCTGGACCTCTTGCTTTATGCAGTCCCTGACATGGTCAGGCTGCCTATAGATCTTACTTTTGACAGGCAAGCTGTCTCCAGTATCTATAGTGTGCTCACACCAAGAAGTGGTACCTGGCACAGTAGAGAAGAGTTCAGAGAATTGATCTAGGAGATTTATGCAATTGTCTTTCTGCTCAGCAGTAAGACAATCAGCCAAAACTACCCCTTCCACCAGAGCATCTTGTTCTGTGGAAGAGAAGAGATCAGGTAGAGGATCACTGTCTTCTTCCTGTCCCTCATCAGTTGCCATGAGCAGGGTGAGATCAGCCCTGTCATAGTAGGGTTTCAGGCGGTTGACATGGAGCACCCTAAGGGGACTCCTGGCAGTGCCTAAGTCAACTAAATAGGTGACTTCTCCCTTCTTTTCAACAATTGTGTGGGGTCCACTCCATTTATCTTGGAGGGCTCTTGGGGCCACAGGCTCCAAGACCCACACTTTCTGCCCTGGTTGGTACTGAACCAAAACAGCCTTCTGATCATGCCATTGCTTCTGGAGCTCTTGGCTGGCCTGAAGGTTTTTACTGGCCTTTTTCATGTACTCAGCCATCCTTGATCTGAGGCCAAGTACATAATCCACAATATCCTGCTTAGGAGCTTTTAAAGGTTGTTCCCAACCCTCCTTTACAAGTGTGAGTGGACCCCTAACAGGGTGTCCAAAAAGAAGTTCAAAGGGGCTGAAGCCCACTCCTTTCTAGGGTACCTCCCTGTAGGCAAAAAGGAGGCATGGTAGAAGGATATCCCATCTCCTGCGGAGTTTTTCAGGGAGACCCATAATCATGCCTTTGAGAGTTTTATTAAATCTCTCCACCAGTCCATTTGTTTGTGGATGATAGGGTGTTGTGAACTTGTACGTTACACCACACTCCTTCCACATGGGCTTTAAGTATGCAGACATGAAATTGCTTCCCCTGTCTGATACTACTTCCTTTGGGAAGCCCACCCTGGAAAATATTCCCAGGAGGGCCTTTGCCATTCCAGGTGCTGTAGTGGTCCTTAAAGGAATAGCTTCAGGATATCTTGTGGCATGGTCCACTACCACCAAGATAAACCTATTGCCTGAAGCAGTAGGAGGGTCAAGGGGGCCAACTATGTCAACCCCTACCCTTTCAAAGGGAACCCCAACCACAGGCAGTGGAATAAGGGGTGCCTTTGGGGTGCCACCTGTCTTGCCACTGGCTTGACAGGTTTCACAGGACTTACAAAATTCCTTTGTGTCCTCAGACATTCTAGGCCAATGAAACAGGGGAACAAGCCTGTCCCAAGTTTTCATTTGTCCTAGATGCCCAGCTAGGGGAATGTCATGTGCCAGGGTTAGGAGGAACTTCCTGTACTCCTGAGGAATCACTAATCTCCTGGCAGCTCCAGGTTTAGGATCCCTATGCTCAGTGTACAAGAGGTTGTCCTCCCAGTAAACTCTGTGAGAGTCACTGACATCCCCATTAGCTTGTTTGACAGCTTGCTGTCTGAGACCCTCTAATGTGGGACAGGTTTGCTGTGCCACACTCAGCTCCTCTCTGGCAGGCCCCCCTTCACCTAAAAGCTCATCAGTGTCTGCTTCCAGCTCCTCTGGTGTAGGTTCTGCACAGGGAGGGAATTCTTCTTCCTCAGAAGTTGAATCCACTGTAGAGGGAGGGATAGTAGGAAGTGGTTTGCTTCTACTAGCCCTAGCTTTAGAGAGTACTTGGTCCATTGTTCCAGGATCCAAGCTTCCCTGTCCTTTTTGCTTTTTGGCCTGAGCCCTTGTCAAAGCAAAAATATGCCCTGGGATGCCCAGCATTGCTGCATGGGCCTCCAACTCCACATCTGACCAAGCTGATGTCTCCAAATCATTTCCTAGTAGACAGTCTACAGGTAAATCTGTGGCTACCACAACTTTCTTTGGACCAGTAACCCCCCCCCCCAGTTGAGATTAACAACAGCCATGGGGTGGCTAAGTGTGTTGTTGTGAGCATCGGTTACTTGGTACTGGTGACCAAGTAGGTGTTGTTCAGGGTGGACCAGTTTCTCTATGACCATAGTCACACTGGCACCAGTGTCCCTGTAGGCCTGAACCTCAACACCATTTATTAGGAGTAGCTGCTTGTACTTATCCATATTAAGGGGACAAGCAACTAAGGTGGCTAAATCAATAGCCCCCTCAGAGACTAACACAGCCTCTGTAGCCTCCCTAACAAGGCCAACCCGAACTAAGTTACCAATAGTGAGCCCAGCTACTCCCTTGGATTGGCTATTAGTAGGTTTGCTCCCACCACCACTGCTATTAGTAGGGACATTAGGGGTAGCAGTAGGGGTTGTAGTGGTAGGAGCATTGGTGCTTTTCTTTGGACAACTGGGATCTGTTGTCCAATGGCCTTTTATTTTACATAAATAGCACCATGGTTTCTTTTCCTTGTTCTGATTAAAAGAGGATTTGGGCCCACCACCCCCACCAGAGTGTTTTTGTGGGCCTGATGAAGACTCATTTTTAGATTTGTCCCCACCCTTGTCAGAAGATTTACCATCCTTCTTTTTGTTGCCATCTTTGTCACCCCCTGTATGAACTTTTCTGTTCACCCTTGTTCTGACCCATTTGTCTGCCTTCTTTCCCAATTCTTGGGGAGAGGTCAGATCAGAGTCCACCAAGTACTGGTGCAACAAATCAGACACACAATTATTAAGAATATGCTCTCTCAGGATCAAGTTATACAGGCTGTCATAATCAGTAACTTTACTGCCATGTAACCACCCCTCCAAGGCCTTCACTGAATGGTCAATGAAATCAACCCAGTCTTGTGAAGACTCCTTTTTGGTCTCTCTGAACTTTATCCTGTATTGTTCAGTGGTTAAGCCATAACCATCCAGGAGTGCATTCTTAAGAACTTGGAAATTATTAGCATCATTTTCTTTCACAGTAAGGAGCCTATCCCTACCTTTTCCACTAAATGATAGCCATAGGATAGCAGCCTGTGAGAAGGTAGCCTCTTTCTAGCCTTGTTACCCCCACTTTTGGCCTGTTTGTGAGTGTATGTCAGGGTGTTTGTCACTGTTTTCACTGTCTCACTGGGATCCTGATAGCCAGGCCTCAGTGCTCATAGTGAAGACACTATGGCCCTCATTCTGACCCTGGCTGTCGGTGATAAAGCGGCGGCCAACCCGCCAACAGGCCGGCGGTCCAAAATATGCAATTCTGACCCTGGCGGGAACCGCCAACACAGCCCGCCGCATTAACACTCCGCCCGCCACGGCGGAACAAACAAACAGCGCGGCGGTCCCCGCCAACAGCCAGGCGGCAGACAATGTACCGCCCACCCTATCACGACCCACCAATCCGCCACCTTTTCCGGGGCGGGAGCACCGCCGATAAAAACACGGCGGAAACAGACTACGAACGGGAAAACGCTCACCTCCACATACTCCACGCGAGATTCCGGCAGTATGGAACCCGAGTTGCAGGTCATCCCCGCACTCCTATACCTGTCCTGTACCAGGAGCACGCCCGGCGGCGCGGAAGACATCGGTGAGTACTGCACCTACGACACAGGGGAGGGAAAAGATTACCGGCACACACCCACCCACCCACACCCACTACAACACACACATCAATGCATTCCCACAGATCACTGGCACAACCCACAAACCCCCCCCTCCGAAATAATGCAAAGACCAAAAGAAGAGATCTTAAACGGGCAGATATATTGAAATATGGACAGCAGTAATCCCAATAAATAAATAAACTATGTACAAAATATATACAGCTACTAAATGTAGTCCAACCACTGTCCGTGGACCACAGGGGTCCTGAGCAAAGGGGCAAGGCCCAGTCCCACGACAAGAACTCCACGGAGAGAACACTGCAGGGGCATCAGAAAGAAAAAAGGACAGGCACCTCAGGGGGAAGGGAAGGGGGGGCACCTCAGCCACTTGAGTACACGACGCCAGATCCACGAGGGGACTCCATGACCACTGGGCCATCCTGGGGAGAGCAAAGCCACAGTCCATACAGTCCATACAGTGGGTGGCCTGCCCACTGGGCCATCCTGGGGAGAGCAAAGCCACAGTCCATACAGTCCATACAGTGGGTGGCCTGCCCACTGGGCCATCCTGGGGAGAGCAAAGCCACAGTCCATACAGTCCATACAGTGGGTGGCCTGCCCACTGGGCCATCCTGGGGAGACCAAAGCCACAGTCCATACAGTCCATACAGTGGGTGGCCTGCCCACTGGGCCATCCTGGGGAGACCAAAGCCACAGTCCATACAGTCCATACAGTGGGTGGCCTGCCCACTGGGCCATCCTGGGGAGAGCAAAGCCACAGTCCATACAGTCCATAACAGACTCCACTGCCACTGGAGGAGGCATGTTGGCCAGAGGACATCCTGCAGCCCTGCCCGAGACAGATCCTGCCCTGCCACGTCTGCCAAAGGGCCAGCGGTTCCTGCCTGGAAGGGACCAGTTCAGCGGTCCTTGCCTTGAAGGGCCCAGTTCAGCGGTTCTTGCCTTGAAGGGCCCAGTTCAGCGGTTCTTGAGACGGCGGTCCCCAGCGGAGCGGTGCTGGAGACGGCGGGCCCAGTTCAGCGGTCCTTGCCTTGAAGGGCCCAGTTCAGCGGTTCTTGCCTTGAAGGGCCCAGTTCAGCGGTTCTTGCCTTGAAGGGCCCAGTTCAGCGGTTCTTGAGACGGCGGTCCCCAGCGGAGCGGTGCTGGAGACGGCGGGGCCCAGTTCAGCGGTCCTTGCCTTGAAGGGCCCAGTTCAGCGGTTCTTGCCTTGAAGGGCCCAGTTCAGCGGTTCTTGCCTTGAAGGGCCCAGTTCAGCGGTTCTTGAGACGGCGGTCCCCAGCGGAGCGGTGCTGGAGACGGCGGGGCCCAGTTCAGCGGTCCTTGCCTTGAAGGGCCCAGTTCAGCGGTTCTTGCCTTGAAGGGCCCAGTTCAGCGGTTCTTGCCTTGAAGGGCCCAGTTCAGCGGTTCTTGCCTTGAAGGGCCCAGTTCAGCGGTTCTTGAGACGGCGGTCCCCAGCGGAGCGGTGCTGGAGACGGCGGGGCCCAGTTCAGCGGTTCTTGAGACGGCGGTCCCCAGCGGAGCGGTGCTGGAGACGGCGGGGCCCAGTTCAGCGGTTCTTGCCTTGAAGGGCCCAGTTCAGCGGTTCTTGAGACGGCGGTCCCCAGCGGAGCGGTGCTGGAGACGGCGGGGCCCAGTTCAGCGGTTCTTGAGACGGCGGTCCCCAGCGGAGCGGTGCTGGAAACGGCGGACATTCTATGGCCAACTGCTCATTGCCTGGTGGTGCCCTCCTGGGCAGCGGGGATGGTGCTCCTTCAATGCCCACCTGGGCTGTGGGTGGTGGGGCCCTCCTGGCCAGCTGGGCTGGGTCCTCCCTGGGCAGCGGCTATGGGGGTGGTGGGCTCTCCCGGGGCAGCTGTGCCGGTACCTCCCGGGGCAGCGGCTATGGGGGTTGCGGGCTCCTCCTGGGCAGCTGTGACGGGTCCTCCATGGGCAGCAGGCCTGCTGCCTGACTTCTCCGCCTTGCTGCCCTTGCCCTCCTTAGTCGGGAGTCTGTGGCCCTTTCCTCACTTTGGAGCTGTGGCTGTTGACGGTGGCTGGCTAGTGTCCTGGGGGGATATAGAATCCGGGCTCCGGCGGTGGCCCTTCCGCCTTCTGCTCCTCTTCCCAGGGGGTGGGCTGGCTGTCCCCTTGCTGCTGGGCGAAGATCCAGACCTGCGGGCTGGTGGGCTCCAATATCCCTGCACCCTTGTCAAGGGGGCTGCAGGGCTGGTGGTGGCTGAGGTGCTCTTTTTACCCCGACGAGAAGGAGGGGGGGGCTCAGGGTCAGGAAAGAAGGTAGCAGTAGAGAGATAGATTTTCTTGGGACAATGGAGAGTGGTAGGTACAGTGGGTATGGGAGTGGACGGAGAGGATGTGGTTGTAGGTGAGACAAGTTTGCTGTCTTTGGGTGCAGGTGCAGGAGCGGGAGGCTGTCGTGAGGTGGATGGCTGTTGGGTGGGTGGGTGGCTGCGTTTGTGTGGTGTGGAAGAGGGGGTGACAGACACAGTGGGAGAGGACACAGGGGACGTGTAAATGGCAGTGGGGGTGGTGACTGCACGTGTGCGGACTGTACTGGAGGGTGTGCTGGTGATGGAAACACTGGCTGATGGTGAGGTGAATGAAGGTGTGAGTGTAGACGTCACAGGGAGGGAGGAGGGAGACGAGGAGGTGGGGGTCACAGAGGTGGAAGTGACTGTTGGCATGTCTGCATCGGAATGTTGCTTGTGTGAATGTCTGCGTGATCTGTGGTGCTTTTGTTTGGATGAGCTGCTCTTGGGTGTTGAGGTGTGTGCAGGCTGGTCTGATGGTGTGGGTGGGACAGGCAGAGGAACAGGAGACTGGGAGGAGGGAGTTAGTAGAGGAAGGCAGGAGACAGGGACAATGGCTGCCGTCAGTGCTGAGGCCAGAGCCTGGAACGATCGCTGATGGGCAGCCTGACCCGAATGAATGCCCTCCAGGTACGCATTGCTGCGATGAACCTCCCTCTCCACCCCCTGGATGGCATTCAAAAGGGTAGTCTGCCCAACAATGAGCGTTCGGAGGAGGTCAATGACCTCCTCACTGAGGGCAGCGGGGGTAACAGGGGCAGGGCCTGAGGTGCCTGGGGCGAAGGAGATGCCCGGCTTCCTGGCAGAGCGGGCACGGGGCGAACGCTGAGGGGCTGCTGGGAGGGCGGAGATGGTGCGCTGGGTGGCGGCTGTACCTGTAATGGCGGGGGGCACGGATGGTGCCACCCCCGCAAGGGAGCTCCCTTCCGAGGACGTGTCCGTGTCGCTGCAGGGTCCAGTCGTCCCCGTTGTGGAGCTCCCCTCGCCCTCCGTCTCACTGGTCCAGTCAGACTCTGTGGCATGGCCCTCCTGGGCCATGTGAGATGCAGCTCCCTCCTGCCCCGATGCCACTTCTCCTCCGCCTGATGATGCTGATGCACACAAGCACAGAAAGACAAACAAAAAGGGGGGGGAGAGAGAAATAAAGAGATTTTGAGTACATGGATCACCGGTACAGTTAGCGGACATGACAGACACAGATGCCCCTGCACTAAGTTGCGCACTTGGGGTCCGCTACGCATTCCGTGGAACATGCCCTACACGCCTAGAGTTGACAACTGCTCCCATGGATGACACGGCCCAGGGATGGCTGTACTGACACACTACTGAGGGTGGTGGCTGGGGACACAGGGGCTTACGGGGGGCCCAGCCTACAGATATCGCCCTGGCCTAGGGGGACCCACAGCCCTCCTCCCCCACCCAGACACCTCCACTGCGCGACAACAGAGTAGATAATGCTTGTACTCACCCCCTTGTGTCTGCTGTGCTGCCCTCACGCGCCCATCCAAATCAGGGTAGGCCACCGCCAGGATCCGGAACATCAGGGGGGTCAGTTGATGGCATAGCCACTCAGACACGCCATTCACTGCATAGAGAATCGTTTACTGTGCAAGCTGTGAGTACGTACCTGTGGGTTGCTTGACTGTGTGCTCCATGTTGTCCTTCCTAGGCACCGTCCGCTGGGTTTGGCGAGGAGACGGATGAATCCTCGCGTGTACCGACCGCTGGTGGACCTGTCGACAATGGAAGAACGCCACACTATCCTGACCTACCGGCTTGACCGTGCCACTATACATGAACTGTGTGCCCAGCTGGAGCCCGACCTGATGTCCCCCATCCGCCAACCCACAGGGATTCCCCCTCTGGTGCAGGTCCTGTCAGTACTCCATTTCTTGGCAAGTGGGTCATTTCAGACAACAGTGGGAATTGCTTCTGGGATGTCTCAGCCCATGTTTTCGAAGGTGTTATCCAGAGTGTTGTCTGCCCTGATGAAATACGTGAGGAGCTACATCATTTTCCCTGAGGTGGGCGAATTGGCTACAGTGAAGGGTGATTTCTACGCCCTTGGACATATTCCCAACGTCATTGGTGCCATTGATGGGACCCATGTGGCTTTGGTTCCCCCAAGAGACAGGGAGCAGGTGTACAGGAACAGAAAAAGTTACCATTCCATGAACATCCAGGTGGTGTGTTTGGCTGACCAGTACATCTCGCATGTAAATGCCAAGTTCCCTGGGTCAGTGCATGACGCCTACATCCTGAGGAATAGCAGCATCCCTTACGTGATGGAACAGCTAGAGAGACACCGTGTATGGCTATTGGGGGACTCTGGGTACCCCAACCTGTCGTGGCTACTGACCCCAGTAAGGAATCCCCGGACCAGGGCAGAGGAACGGTACAATGAGGCCCATGGGCGTACTAGGAGGGTGATCGAACGCACCTTTGGCCTCCTAAAGGCCAGGTTTAGGTGCCTGCATATGACAGGTGGATCCCTAATGTACTCACCTAAGAAGGTGTGTCACATCATCGTGGCCTGCTGCATGCTTCACAACCTGGCTTTGCGCCGCCAGGTGCCTTTCCTGCAGGAGGATGGTCGAGACGGTGGTGTAGTGGCAGCTGTGGAACCTGTGGAGAGTGACGAGGAGGAAGACGACGGGGCTGAAACAGACAACAGGGACAGAATCATTGAACAGTACTTCCAATAGGACACAGGTAACAATTCAAACATAATTTAGTAAATGTGAACTACTCTCCTGCATCTCTGCTGCCTGTCTATTTGCCCCAGTGTATGATGACTGAGTTGTGGCTTTTCCCTCCCTATTTCAGATCTGGGGTCCCCACTACGAGTCCTGTGCTTCGTTTCCCCATGGACTACAGCTTTGTGGCAGCTGTTTGTTGACTTCACTATGTACAAGGACATATTTGCACTGTCATGTCAATTACAATATTTTGAAATCACAGCCAGAGTCCAGATAGTTTTGTGCAAAATGGGTGTTTATTTCAGTGCTCAAAATGGGATGGGTGGTTTCAAGTGGGTGGGGGCTATGGTGAAGGAATGTCCATGGCAGAGTCCAGAGTAACAGTCACACAGGTGCATTGTCCAGAGGCCTGTGGAGAGATGGAGCATGGGCAGTTCAAGGATGGACAGGGTGACAATGTGGGACAGTGGGATGACATCAGGTGGTATCCTTTGCTGGCGGGGGTCTTGACATCCTACTCTGTCTTCTTGCGAGATCTCAGGGCCCTCTTGCGGGGTGGTTCTTCTCCTGCAGGAGGTGGGGGTCTGGTGGGCTGCTGTTGTGCGGGGGCCTCCTGTCCACTAGCGCCGGCGGAGGTGGTTGGCTGTTCTTGGTCCAGGCTAGTGGCAGGGGCCCTTTGTTGTTGTTGAGTGTCCGTCCTGGTGTTGATGAGGTCCTGCAGCAGCCCTACCATGGTAACCAGGGTGGAGGTGAGGGCTCTGATGTCCTCCCTGTACCCCCGATAGTGTTCCTCCTGCAGTACCTGGATCTCCTGGAACCGGGCCAGTACCGTCGCCATCGTCTCCTGGGAGCGGTTGTATGCTCCCATGATGGTGGTGAGGGCCTCGTGGAGAGTGGGTTCCCTGGGCCCGTCCCCCCCCTGTCGCACAGCTGCCCTCCGAGTTGCCCTGTTTCCCTGGGCCTCTGTCCCCTGGCCGGTGTGCCCACTACCACTGCCCCCAGGTCCCTGTTGTTGTTGGGGTGGTGGGTTATCCTGGGTGCCCTGTAGTGGTAGACACACCGCAGATTGACGCGCCCTGGAGACAGAGGCATGGGCCCGCTGGGTGGGAGCTGTGCTGGTGTTCCCAGAGGGGTTTGGGTCTGTAGTGGCCTGTGCCTGTGTGAGGGGAACCGACTGTCCAGAGGTCCCCGATGGTCCGGGCTGGTCATCAGTGTCCAGGTCGACAGAGCTGCTGTCATCGCTGACGGCCTCTTGGGTGGGGGGTGTGGAGAATTCTGGGCCCTCCGTGGCGGTGTGTTGACGGTCGGGTCCTGCAGGGGTATAGAGGTATGGTTATAGTTTCAATGTGTGGCATATGGGTGTATCTGTGGGTTCCCGTGTCCCCAAGTGCTGGCATTCGTGTGTGGGGGCTTTGGTGAGGGTGGCTTGTGGGGGGGATGTGTATATGCATTGGGCATGCTTTGGTGATGGGTGTCCATGCTTAGTGGACGCATGCAGGCCTAGGTTTTGGGATGTGTGGGTTGTGATGGTGAGACATTGGCAGGGAATAGGTGTGCTGGGGGTGGGGGTGAGGATGGTGGTGGGGGTGAGGATGGTGGTGAGGGTGAGGGTGGGGGTGAGGATGGGGGTGAGGGTGGGGTTCGAGGATGGGGGTGAGGGTTGGGGTATGATTTGGCATGCAGGTGGGGGGGAAGCAGTATTGAAGCTTCAACTTACCAGTATCCATTCCTCCGCCGACTCCTGCGAGGCCATCAGGATGCAGGATGTTCAAGACTTCCTCCTCCCATGTTGTAAATTGTGGGGGTTGAGGTGGGGGTCCTCCGCCAGTCTTCTGCACGGCGATGTTGTGCCTGGATACCATGGAACGCACCTTCCCCCGTAGGTCGTTCCATCGCTTCCTGATGTCTTCCCGATTTCTGGGGTGCTGTCCCACAGCGTTGACCCTGTCGACAATCCTCTGCCATAGCTCCGTCCTCCGGGCAATGCTGGTGTATTGGACCTGTGTGCCGAATAGCTGGGGCTCTACCCGAACGATTTCCTCCACCATGACCCTGAGTTCTTCGTCTGAGAAGCGGGGGTGTCTTTGGGGTGCCATGGAGTGGTGTGTATGATGTGTGGGGTGGAGTATGTGTAGTTAAGTGTGTTGAGTGTGGTGGTGTGTGTTGTTTTGTGTGTGGATATTGTGTGGGTGATGGTGTAGTGTGCCTCTGTGTGATGGTATTCTGTGATCGCTGCTGTGTCTCTCTGTGCTTCTTTCTGAATTTTTGGTCGTAGGGGTTTGTGGGTGATGTGGGTGTGTGTTTTATATTGTATTGTGTGTGTGGGAGTGGTGTGTGTATGTGTATCAGGTGTGTGGAATTCAAATCGTCCAATGTGGCTGAGTTTTGTTCGTTTGTGTGTATTCTGACCGCGGCGGTGTGTACCGCCAATGGAAAACCGCGTTTGAAAGACCGCCGCGTGGATTCGTGGGTCGTAATGGCATGGGCGTATTTCTGTTGGCGTGACGGTGGAGGTTTGGTCACCTCCACTTTTCCGCCGACCGCTGGTCTGGCGGTCTGTTGTGGCTGTCGGATTTTCAGAGGTTTGGCTGCTGCGGGTCAGAATGACAGTGGCGGGTTACCGCGACCGCGGCGGAATTATGGAGGATTTCTGACCGGCGGTAGGCGCCTTTTACCGCCGAGGTCAGAATGACCACCTATGTTTTCAGTATGTTTGTTATGTGTCACTGGGATCCTGCTGGTCAGGACCCCAGTGCTCATAGGTTTGTGGCCTATATGTATGTGTCACTGGGACCCTGTCACACAGGGCCCCAGTGCTCATAGGTGTGCATGTATATGTTCCCTGTGTGGTGCCTAACTGTCTCACTGAGGCTCTGCTAACCAGAACCTCAGTGGTTATGCTCTCTCATTTATTTCAAATTGTCACTAACAGGCTAGTGACCAATTTTACCAATTTACATTGGCTTACTGGAACACCCTTATAATTCCCTAGTATATGGTACTGAGGTACCCAGGGTATTGGGGTTCCAGGAGATCCCTATGGGCTGCAGCATTTCTTTTGCCACCCATAGGGAGCTCTGACAATTCTTACACAGGCCTGCCACTGCAGCCTGAGTGAAATAACGTCCACGTTATTTCACAGCCATTTTACACTGCACTTAAGTAACTTATAAGTCACCTATATGTCTAACCTTTACCTGGTAAAGGTTAGGTGCAAAGTTACTTAGTGTGAGGGCACCCTGGCACTAGCCAAGGTGCCCCCACATTGTTCAGAGCCAATTCCCTGAACTTTGTGAGTGCGGGGACACCATTACACGCGTGCACTACATATAGGTCACTACCTATATGTAGCTTCACAATGGTAACTCCGAATATGGCCATGTAACATGTCTATGATCATGGAATTGCCCCCTCCATGCCATCCTGGCATAGTTGGCACAATCCCATGATCCCAGTGGTCTGTAGCACAGACCCTGGTACTGCCAAACTGCCCTTCCTGGGGTTTCACTGCAGCTGCTGCCAACCCCTCAGACAGGCAGCTGCCCTCCTGGGGTCCAGCCAGGCCTGGCCCAGGATGGCAGAACAAAGAACTTCCTCTGAGAGAGGGTGTGACACCCTCTCCCTTTGGAAAATGGTGTGAAGGCAGGGGAGGAGTAGCCTCCCCCAGCCTCTGGAAATGCTTTGTTGGGCACAGAGGTGCCCAATTCTGCATAAGCCAGTCTACACCGGTTCAGGGACCCCTTAGCCCCTGCTCTGGCGCGAAACTGGACAAAGGAAAGGGGAGTGACCACTCCCCTGACCTGCACCTCCCCTGGGAGGTGTCCAGAGCTCCTCCAGTGTGCTCCAGACCTCTGCCATCTTGGAAACAGAGGTGCTGCTGGCACACTGGACTGCTCTGAGTGGCCAGTGCCACCAGGTGACGTCAGAGACTCCTGCTGATAGGCTCCTTCAGGTGTTAGTAGCCTATCCTCTCTCCTAGGTAGCCAAACCCTCTTTTCTGGCTATTTAGGGTCTCTGTCTCTGGGGAAACTTTAGATAACGAATGCATGAGCTCAGCCGAGTTCCTCTGCATCTCTCTCTTCACCTTCTGATAAGGAATTGACCGCTGACCGCGCTGGAAGCCTGCAAACCTGCAACATAGTAGCAAAGACGACTACTGCAACTCTGTAACGCTGATCCTGCCGCCTTCTCGACTGTTTTCCTGCTTGTGCATGCTGTGGGGGTAGTCTGCCTCCTCTCTGCACCAGAAGCTCCGAAGAAATCTCCCGTGGGTCGACGGAATCTTCCCCCTGCAACCGCAGGCACCAAAAAGCTGCATTACCGGTCCCTTGGGTCTCCTCTCAGCACGACGAGCGAGGTCCCTCGAATCCAGCGACTCTGTCCAAGTGACCCCCACAGTCCAGTGACTCTTCAGCCCAAGTTTGGTGGAGGTAAGTCCTTGCCTCACCTCGCTGGGCTGCATTGCTGGGAAACGCGACTTTGCAGCTACTCCGGCCCCTGTGCACTTCCGGCGGAAATCCTTTGTGCACAGCCAAGCCTGGGTCCACGGCACTCTAACCTGCATTGCACGACTTTCTAAGTTGGTCTCCGGCGACGTGGGACTCCTTTGTGCAACTTCGGCGAGCACCGTTTCACGCATCCTCGTAGTGCCTGTTTCTGGCACTTCTCCGGGTGCTACCTGCTTCAGTGAGGGCTCTTTGTCTTGCTCGACGTCCCCTCTCTCTTCAGGTCCAATTTGCGACCTCCTGGTCCCTCCTGGGCCCCAGCAGCGTCCAAAAACGCCAAACGCACAATTTGCGCCTAGCAAGGCTTGTTGGCGTCCTTTCGGCGGGAAAACACTTCTGCACGACTCTCCAAGGCGAGAGGGATCCGTCCACCAAAGGGGAAGTCTCTAGCCCTTTTCGTTCCTGCAGAAACCTCAGCTTCTTCTGTCCAGTCGAAGATTCTTTGCACCCGCAGCTGGCATTTCCTGGGCATCTGCCCATCTCCGACTTGCTTGTGACTTTTGGACTTGGTCCCCTTGTTCCACAGGTACCCTAGATTGGAAATCCACAGTTGTTGCATTGCTGGTTTGTGTCTTTCCTGCATTATTCCTCTAACACGACTTCTTTGTCCTTAGGGGAACTTTAGTGCACTTTGCACTCACTTTTCAGGGTCTTGGGGAGGGTTATTTTTCTAACTCTCACTATTTTCTAATAGTCCCAGCAACCCTCCACAAGGTCACATAGGTTTGGGGTCCATTCGTGGTTCGCATTCCACTTTTGGAGTATATGGTTTGTGTTGCCCCTATCCCTATGTTTCCCCATTGCATCCTATTGTAACTATACATTGTTTGCACTGTTTTCTAAGACTATACTGCATATTTTTGCTATTGTGTATATATATCTTGTGTATATTTCCTATCCTCTCACTGAGGGTACACTCTAAGATACTTTGGCATATTGTCTTAAAAATAAAGTACCTTTATTTTTAGTATAACTGTGTATTGTGTTTTCTTATGATATTGTGCATATGACACTAAGTGGTACTGTAGTAGCTTCACACGTCTCCTAGTTCAGCCTAAGCTGCTCTGCTAAGCTACCATTATCTATCAGCCTAAGCTGCTAGACACCCTATACACTAATAAGGGATAACTGGGCCTGGTGCAAGGTGCAAGTACCCCTTGGTACTCACTACAAGCCAGTCCAGCCTCCTACACAGCCCACTGCCTTTGAGGGACATCCTGTACAACACAGGCCCTCTCAAGTGCAGCAAACCACTTGTTAATGTCATCCCCCACCTTATAAGGGGGAACTATCTTGTGCAGATTCCTGGAATCATGCTCTTTTGCAGGATGACTATGGGGAATACTGCTGCTGCCACCATGGGTTTCTAAACCCAACTTCTGTCTTTCCTTCTCTAGTTCAAAAGACTGTCTATCCAAATCCAGCTGTTGCTTTTTAAGCTTCAGTCTGGTTTGTTCCACCCTCAACTTATTGAGTTCCCTCTCTAACATTCTGTCATCATGGTTGGTGGGAGGGACATTCTTAGACACAGAAGAATGAACAGAAGGAGACCTGTCCCTTACAGAAGCCACCCTAACAGCTTGGCTAACAGAAACATCACTACCAGTATGGTGAGAATAAATGCTTTTGCTATGATGTGAGACAACACTATTTGTATGGTGAGGCTCTCCATCATTACCAACTATGCTAGACTGTCTAGTAATGGGCAGGCTAGGAAGTTTCTTTCCTGAATCTTTTCCTGGGGGAGTCCCTGGATCAGATTGGGAACCATTTGCTACTTTTTCAACAGATGTGGCCCCTATGGCCTTATCTTGTTCTCTAAGCATGTTAAGCAATAATTCCAAAGAAGGATTCTTCCCTACACTCAAACCTCTCTCTATGCAGAGACTCCTTGCTCCTTTCCAGCTAAGGTGATCATATGCAAGTTTGGACAGATCAACATTTTGGCCTGTGCCAGACATTTTTAGAGAGAGTTAAAGTGATAGAAAAAGAGAAAAAAGTTTTCAGAACTTTTTAGAAAGACAGAAAAAAACTTTTTAAACTTTTTAGAACTTTTTAGAAAGTTTAGAAGTACTTTTCAGCACTTAGAATAGAGTGAAAAGAGGAAATGCAAAACTTTTTGGCTATGTGTATATACACTGACCTTATTTTGTATATTTTTCTCTTATGAAAAGTACAATGACAAGAGTGGTAAGTAGTCTCAAAGCACTTATCCCACCGCTGCACAACCAATGTAGGAGGCTGGACTGGCTTGTAGTGAGTACCAAGGGGTACTTGCACCTTGCATCAGGCCCAGTTATCCCTTATTAGTGTATAGGGTGTCTAGCAGCTTAGGCTGATAGATAATGGTAGCTTAGCAGAGCAGCTTAGGCTGAACTAGGAGACGTGTGAAGCTACTACAGTACCACTTAGTGTCATATGCACAATATCATAAGAAAACACAATACACAGTTATACTAAAAATAAAGGTACTTTATTTTTATGACAATATGCCAAAGTATCTTAGAGTGTACCCTCAGTGAGAGGATAGGAAATATACACAAGATATATATACACAATAGCAAAAATATGCAGTATAGGCTTAGAAAACAGTGCAAACAATATATAGTTACAATAGGATGCAATGGGGAAACATAGGGATAGGGGCAACACAAACCATATACTCCAAAAGTGGAATGCGAACCACGAATGGACCCCAAACCTATGTGACCTTGTAGAGGGTCGCTGGGAGTTAGAAAAATAACCCTCCCCAAGACCCTGAAAAATGAGTGCAAAGTGCACTAAAGTTCCCCTAAGGACAAAGAAGTCGTGTTAGAGGAATAATGCAGGAAAGACACAAACCACCAATGCAACAACTGTGGATTTCCAATCTAGGGTACCTGTGGAACAAGGGGACCAAGTCCAAAAGTCACAAGCAAGTCGGAGATGGGCATATGCCCAGGAAATGCCAGCTGTGGATGCAAAGAAGCTTCTACTGGACAGAAGAAGCTGAGGTTTCTGCAGGAACGAAAAGGGCTAGAGACTTCCCCTTTGGTGGACGGATCCCTCTCGCCGTGGAGAGTCGTGCAGAAGTGTTTTCCCGCTGAAAGAACGCCATCAAGCCTTGCTAGCTGCAAATCGTGCGGTTAGCGTTTTTGGACGCTGCTGTGGCCCTGGAGGGACCAGGAGGTCGCAAATTGGACCAGGAGAGAGAGGGGACGTCGAGCAAGACAAGGAGCCCTCTCAGCAGCAGGTAGCACCCGGAGAAGTGCCAGAAACAGGCACTACGAGGATGCGTGAAACGGTGCTCACCCGAAGTCGCACAAAGGAGTCCCACGTCGCCGGAGACCAACTTAGAAAGTCGTGCAATGCAGGTTAGAGTGCCGTGGACCCAGGCTTGGCTGTGCACAAAGGATTTCCGCCGGAAGTGCACAGGGGCCGGAGTAGCTGCAAAAGTTGCGGTTCCCAGCAATGCAGCCCAGCGAGGTGAGGCAAGGACTTACCTCCACCAAACTTGGACTGAAGAGTCACTGGACTGTGGGGGTCACTTGGACAGAGTCGCTGGATTCGAGGGACCTCGCTCGTCGTGCTGAGAGGAGACCCAAGGGACCGGTAATGCAGCTTTTTGGTGCCTGCGGTTGCAGGGGGAAGATTCCGTCGACCCACGGGAGATTTCTTCGGAGCTTCTGGTGCAGAGAGGAGGCAGACTACCCCCACAGCATGCACAAGCAGGAAAACAGTCGAGAAGGCGGCAGGATCAGCGTTACAGAGTTGCAGTAGTCGTCTTTGCTACTATGTTGCAGGTTTGCAGGCTTCCAGCGCGGTCAGCAGTCGATTCCTTGGCAGAAGGTGAAGAGAGAGATGCAGAGGAACTCGGATGAGCTCTTGCATTCGTTATCTAAAGTTTCCCCAGAGACAGAGACCCTAAATAGCCAGAAAAGAGGGTTTGGCTACCTAGGAGAGAGGATAGGCTACTAACACCTGAAGGAGCCTATCAGAAGGAGTCTCTGACGTCACCTGGTGGCACTGGCCACTCAGAGCAGTCCAGTGTGCCAGCAGCACCTCTGTTTCCAAGATGGCAGAGGTCTGAAGCACACTGGAGGAGCTCTGGACACCTCCCAGGGGAGGTGCAGGTCAGGGGAGTGGTCACTCCCCTTTCCTTTGTCCAGTTTCGCGCCAGAGCAGGGCTAAGGGGTCCCCTGAACTGGTGTAGACTGGTTTATGCAGAATTGGGCACATCTGTGCCCAACAAAGCATTTCCAGAGGCTGGGGGAGGCTACTCCTCCCCTGCCTTCACACCATTTTCCAAAGGGAGAGGGTGTAACACCCTCTCTCAGAGGAAGTCCTTTGTTCTGCCATCCTGGGCCAGGCCTGGCTGGACCCCAGGAGGGCAGATGCCTGTCTGAGGGGTTGGCAGCAGCAGCAGCTGCAGTGAAACCCCAGGAAGGGCAGTTTGGCAGTACCAGGGTCTGTGCTACAGACCACTGGGATCATGGGATTGTGCCAACTATGCCAGGATGGCATAGAGGGGGCAATTCCATGATCATAGACATGTTACATGGCCATATTCGGAGTTACCATTGTGAAGCTACATATAGGTAGTGACCTATATGTAGTGCACGCGTGTAATGGTGTCCCCGCACTCACAAAGTTCAGGGAATTGGCTCTGAACAGCGTGGGGGCACCTTGGCTAGTGCCAGGGTGCCCTCACACTAAGTAACTTTGCACCTAACCTTTACCAGGTAAAGGTTAGACATATAGGTGACTTATAAGTTACTTAAGTGCAGTGTAAAATGGCTGTGAAATAACGTGGACGTTATTTCACTCAGGCTGCAGTGGCAGGCCTGTGTAAGAATTGTCAGAGCTCCCTATGGGTGGCAAAAGAAATGCTGCAGCCCATAGGGATCTCCTGGGACCCCAATACCCTGGGTACCTCAGTACCATATACTAGGGAATTATAAGGGTGTTCCAGTAAGCCAATGTAAGTTGGTAAAAAATGGTCACTAGCCTGTTAGTGACAACTTGGAAAGAAATGAGAGAGCATAACCACTGAGGTTCTGATTAGCAGAGCCTCAGTGAGAGAGTTAGTCACTACACAGGTAACGCATTCAGGCACACTTATGAGCACTGGGGCCCTGGGTTACCAGGGTCCCAGTGACACATACAACTAAAACAACATATATACAGTGAAAAATGGGGGTAACATGCCAGGCAAGATGGTACTTTCCTACACACCCTGAAGGAGGCCATGTGCACAGCACCCGTGCTGCTCACCCCTGACTTCTCCAAGGAATTTGTGGTACAGACAGATGCTTCAGATCATGGTGTGGGAGCAGTACTTTCACAGCTGAACGAAGAGGGCCTAGACCAGCCTGTAGTCTTCCTTAGCAGGAGACTACTACCCAGGGAACAGCGGTGGAGTGCACTCGAAAGGGAAGCTTTTGCTGTGGTCTGGGTGCTGAAGAAGCTAAGACCCTACTTACTTGGGTCTCCCTTCTGGGTTCAGACCGACCACAGGCCCCTCAGATGGTTAATGCAGATGAGGGGTGAGAACCCAAAACTGCTGAGGTGGTCCATTTCCCTACAGAGGATGGACTTTACGATGGAACACCGTCCTGGCTCAGAACACACCAACGCTGATGTTCTGTCCAGGTTCTTCCACCTTAGTGAGGAGAACTCTCCAGGGGTTGGGTAGTTCCCCCCTACTCTCAGCTGGAGGGAACATGCATGTGTTAGACCTGGCAGCTTCTTGGCGTGTCTCCCCTATCTTTTTGCCTTCTGACCTCCTGTTTTTTATAGTATACTGGACTCTGTTTCTGCTGGTTTATTGTCTCTGATCACTTTACCACTACTGATCAGTGCTAAAGTGCAAGTGTTCCCTATATAAATTGTGCTGTTGATTGGTTTATCCATGATTGGCATATTTGATTTACTGGCAAGTCCCTAGTAAAGAGCACTAGAGGTGCCCAGGGCCTGTAAATCAAATGCTACTAGTTGGTCTGCAGCACTGATTGTGACACCCACATGAGTAGCCCTATGAACATGTCTCAGCCCTGCCACTGCAGTGTCTGTGTGTGCAGTTTTAAACTGCCAATTCAACCTCCATGTGTACCCACTTGCCAGGCCCAAACCTTCCCATTTTATACATGTGAGGCACCCTTAAGGTATGCCCTAGGTAGTCCCATGGGCAAGGTGCAGTGTATATTAAAGGTAGGACATGTACTGATGTGTTTTACATGTCCTAACAGTGAAATACTGCCAAATTCGTTTTTCACTGTTGCAAGGCCTATCTCTCTCGTAGGTTAACATAGGGGCTGCTTTTGAATAACTTTTAAGTGCAGATTCCATTCGGAAGCAGATAGAGATATGGAGTTTGGGGTCTCTGAACTCACAATTTAATAACACATCTTTTTGTAGAGTTGGTTTTTAAATTGTCTGTTTGAAAATGCCACTTTTAGAAAGTGGGCAATTTTTTGCTTAAACCATTCTGTGCCTCTGCCTGCTTGTGTATTCCATGTCTGGGTCAGACTGACAGTTGGGCTGTTGTGAATTGCCTCTAGACAGTGACACAAAGGTAACTGGGGTGTAGCCTGCATATCCTGATGGGCCATCTGGGCTAGAGTGGTAGGAGGAGTGATCACTTATACCTGAAAAGGCTGTGCCTGCCCTCACACAATGCAGTCTCCGACCCCCTGGTGTGTGTCTGGGGCCAGGCCTGGGCAAGGCAGGATCTTGTCAACAACAGACACTTTTATTTGAAGTTTGCCTACTTCAAAGGCAGAAAGGGGTATAAGTAGTGGACCCAAAACCCCAGAGTTTTAGAATCTTTCTGGCTCAAGAGGAACCTCTGCCAAGGAAAAGAGTGGAAGAACTGGAGGAGGCGTACTGCCCCTTTGCTTTGTGTGCTTTACTGGGTTGGCCTGCAGTTGCTCCTTCAGCCTTAAAAGGGAGCAAAGGGTAAACTTTGCTGTGTATCCTACTTGAGAGAGTTCTCTAAGGACTTGGAGTAGAGCTTGCCTCCTGACGGAAGTCTAAGGGATACCAAAGACTTCAGTTTTGTCTGCTTGCAGCACTGGGAACTTTGTGTTCTGTGCTGTTCAAGAAGAAAAACCACTGCAAAGCCGCCAATGATGCCGTTGGCCGGCACCGTGACCTGCTGACGCCACACGGAGCTGCACTGCGCCGCTTCACACCGCAACCCTGGCCTCAACGATGCCACCATCTGACGCTGCCACAAAACCGTTGCTTGCACCGTGACCTGTGGACCCCACATTCTGGCATCGCCATGCTCACAATGCAGCCTGGGCATCCCCGATGACACTGTTCTTGCTGACACTTGCACCACTGCCTGCACTGTGGCCTGTGGACACCTCTCGTGAGGTACACATAGCACCGTTCCGTCGTGCACCACAGCCGCGATCCACCGACACCAGCACCCTCGACTCCAGTGTTGTCACCAGCCATCCCTGCCTGCAACATGACTCATGGACGCCGCACAGAGCCTGGCCCGTGGCGCACCGCCGACTTGGGCCTACCGACGACAGCGCTTCAGCAATGACGCAGCCACAGCCTGCACCGTGACCTGGTGACATCGCACGTTGGACCGCCCGCTTCACACTACAGCCCTGGTCTCACCAACGCCAATGGACGCCATTACCGAGCCACTGCCTGCACCATGAGCAGTGGGCACCGCACGTCGCATCGTCCCGCTTCGCACTGCAGCCCCGACACCACCCACGCCAGCGCTCCTGAGTTCATCAGCCCGGAGTTCGATCCGCAACACGTGTGACTTTAAGGGCCCGATGACCCCTGCACTGACCTGAACTAACACTACAACGCCAGCAACACTGCTCTCCGGAGCTCATCGCGAGGATCACGATGCCCTGTAATTCCAAAGGTACTGTTTGTGGGTCTTCCCGACACAGTAGCTGGCCTGGTTGAACTGTTGATTTTGTTGATCATGACACCGTGATAGCCCCAGGTGGAGCTACTGACCTCAAGGAACTGTCTTTTTAAGTAACTTTTGCAGAATCCATATATTTATTACTGTATGATGGATTTTGCTCGCATTTGGTCATGTTTTGTATAGATAAAGAGTGGCTATTTTTCTAAAACCGGTGTGGTGTCCTTTCGTAGTGTTGTCACTTATTACTGTGTGATATAAGCAAATACTTTACCCATTGCTTCTGAGATAGGCCTGACTGCTCATGCCAAGCTACCAAGGGGTTGAGCAGGGGTTATCTGAGCGGGTATCTCTCTTACCCTGACTAGAGTGAGGGTCCCTACTTGGACAGGGTGCAAACCGACTGCCAACTAGAGACCCTGTTTCTAACATTCAACAATGTTGGTGGATTTTTGCATGTAAAAGAGAGGTCCTATGAAGGTGAATGGAGAATTAACACTTTTTTGGAGGGAGGTATAAGTTTAAAATATGGGTGACACTGTTAAAATTTGTGGGGGTGTTTTGTTTGATGACAGAAGCGGTTGGGTTAAAAACACTTTGGAGTTAGTTGCTCCTTTGAAGTCCAAAAGCACTAAAAGGAAACCCCTATTGGCTCCTTAGTACTCCTTGGAGTTGGAAGTGGATAAAAAGTATATACATAAGAACTAAAAACTTACAAAAATTAATGTAGGGTGGCCCAAAAACTATTTATCAGACAGACTGTTAGCTGCTGAAAATTTGAATCGGGAAGTTTTTTAAATACTAAAAAAACTGTGCTTACCCTCATTTACAGAAGCAAAGCTACCTGGATCTGAGAATTGATGTGGCTCGTTCTCATCGTTTTTCCATGAAAAGATAAATGAAATGTGCTACAATTTAAACACAGAGGTTCTAATGAGATACACTCTCCAGATTTCCAGATCACTCAGGAATCCATTCTATCCTGCTTTGAGATGCTGCAGGTTGCTTTATTCCTGTTTCTATCTGGCGGCTGTCACTTTTGCACCTATAATCACAACTTTGTGCAACCTATCAAATAATTCTGCAGTGTGTCCACACTCGTGGAATTAAGCACAAATTCTTCCAATCATGACGAAAACATCAGCTGACCCATTTTCAATTGTCTAACTATATGCCTATTTAGGTTTTGCCTTTCTCTATGAAAGCTTTAGAAAGAAAAATTGGTAAACAAATGGCACTTCATATTTAAACCAACAACATTCTTGACAATAGGCAAGTTGGCTTTAGGCCACTGCATTGTACTGACACTGCATCAGTGACGGTACTCAATAAGTTTAGAATGCTCCTAGAACAGGGTTATAGTACAAATACATTTCACCAGCATGATCATCAGGCAGGTGAATGTAAGTGTAGGAGGCTGGACTGGCTTGTAGTGAGTACCAAGGGGTACTTGCACCTTGCACCAGGCCCAGTTATCCCTTATTAGTGTATAGGGTGTCTAGCAGCTTAGGCTGATAGATAATGGTAGCTTAGCAGAGCAGCTTAGGCTGAACTAGGAGACGTGTGAAGCTACTACAGTACCACTTAGTGTCATATGCACAATATCATAAGAAAACACAATACACAGTTATACTAAAAATAAAGGTACTTTATTTTTATGACAATATGCCAAAGTATCTTAGAGTGTACCCTCAGTGAGAGGATAGGAAATATACACAAGATATATATACACAATAGCAAAAATATGCAGTATAGTCTTAGAAAACAGTGCAAACAATGTATAGTTACCATAGGATGCAATGGGGAAACATAGGGATAGGGGCAACACAAACCATATACTCCAAAAGTGGAATGTGAACCACGAATGGACCCCAAACCTATGTGACCTTGTAGAGGGTCGCTGGGACTATCAGAAAATAGTGAGAGTTAGAAAAATAACCCTCCCCAAGACCCTGAAAAGTGAGTGCAAAGTGCACCAAAGTTCCCCTAAGGACAAAATAGTCGTGTTAGAGGGAGAATGCAAAGAAAACACAAATCAGCAATGCAACAACGATGGATTCCTGTCTGAAGGTACCTGTGGAACAAGGGGACCAAGTCCAAAAGTCACAAGCAGCTCGGAGATGGGCAGATGCCCAAGAAATGCCAGCGGTTGGTGCAAAGAAGCTCTTACTAGGCTGAAGAACTGTGAATACTGCAGGAACGACAAGGGCTAGAGACTTCCCCTTTGGAGGATGGGTCCCCCACGCCTTGGAGAGTCGTGCAGAAGTGTTTTCCCGCCGGATGGACGCCAACAAGCCTTGCTACACGCAAATCGTGCGTTTGGCGTTTTTGGACGCTGCTGGGGCCCAGGAGGGACCAGGAGGTCGCAAATTGGACCTGCAGAGAGAGGGGACGTCGAGCAAGACAAGGAGCCCTCACTGAAGCAGGTAGCACCCGGAGAAGTGCCAGAAACAGGCACTACGAGGATGCGTGAAACGGTGCTCGCCGAAGTTGCACAAAGGAGTCCCACGTCGCCGGAGACCAACTTAGAAAGTCGTGCAATGCAGGTTAGAGTGCCGTGGACCCAGGCTTGGCTGTGCACACAGGATTTCCGCCGGAAGTGCACAGGGGCCGGAGAAGCTTGCAAAGTCGCGGTTCCCAGCAATGCAGCCCAGCGAGGTGAGGCAAGGACTTACCTCCACCAAACTTGGGCTGAAGAGTCACTGGACTGTGGGGGTCACTTGGACGGTGTTGCTGGATTCGAGGGACCTCGCTCGTCGTGCTGAGAGGAGACCCAAGGGACCGGTAATGCAGCTTTTTGGTGCCTGCGGTTGCAGGGGGAAGATTCCGTCGACCCACGGGAGATTTCTTCGGAGCTTCTGGTGCAGAGAGGAGGCAGGCTACCCCCACAGCATGCACAAGCAGGAAAACAGTCGAGAAGGCGGCAGGATCAGCGTTACAGAGTTGCAGTAGTCGTCTTTGCTACTATGTTGCAGGTTTGCAGGCTTCCAGCGCGGTCAGCGGTCGATTCCTTATCAGAAGGTGAAGAGGGAGATGCAGAGGAACTCGGCTGAGCTCATGCATTCGTTATCTAAAGTTTCCCCAGAGACAGAGACCCTAAATAGCCAGAAAAGAGGGTTTGGCTACCTAGGCGAGAGGAAAGGCTACTAACACCTGAAGGAGCCTATCAGCAGGAGTCTCTGACGTCACCTGGTGGCACTGGCCACTCAGAGCAGTCCAGTGTGCCAGCAGCACCTCTGTTTCCAAGATGGCAGAGGTCTGGAGCACACTGGAGGAGCTCTGGACACCTCCCAGGGGAGGTGCAGGTCAGGGGAGTGGTCACTCCCCTTTCCTTTGTCCAGTTTCGCGCCAGAGCAGGGGCTAAGGGGTCCCTGAACCGGTGTAGACTGGTTTATGCAGAATTGGGCACCTCTGTGCCCAACAAAGCATTTCCAGAGGCTGGGGGAGGCTACTCCTCCCCTGCCTTCACACCATTTTCCAAAGGGAGAGGGTGTTACACCCTTTCTCAGAGGAAGTTCTTTGTTCTGCCATCCTGGGCCAGGCCTGGCTGGACCCCAGGAGGGCAGATGCCTGTCTGAGGGGTTGGCAGCAGCAGCAGCTGCAGAGAAACCCCAGGAAGGGCAGTTTGGCAGTACCAGGGTCTGTGCTACAGACCACTGGGATCATGGAATTGTACCAACAATGCCAGGATGGCATAGAGGGGGCAATTCCATGATCATAGACATGTTACATGGCCATATTCGGAGTTACCATGGTGAAGCTACATATAGGTAGTGACCTATATGTAGTGCACGCGTGTAATGGTGTCCCCGCACTCACAAAGTTCAGTGAATTGGCTCTGAACAATGTGGGGGCACCTTGGCTAGTGCCAGGGTGCCCTCACACTAAGTAACTTTGCACCTAACCTTTACCAGGTAAAGGTTAGACATATAGGTGACTTATAAGTTACTTAAGTGCAGTGTAAAATGGCTGTGAAATAACGTGGACGTTATTTCACTCAGGCTGCAGTGGCAGGCCTGTGTAAGAATTGTCAGAGCTCCCTATGGGTGGCAAAAGAAATGCTGCAGCCCATAGGGATCTCCTGGAACCCCAATACCCTGGGTACCTCAGTACCATATACTAGGGGATTATAAGGGTGTTCCAGTAAGCCAATGTAAATTGGTAAAAATGGTCACTAGCCTGTCAGTGACAATTTGGAAAGAAATGAGAGAGCATAACCACTGAGGTTCTGATTAGCAGAGCCTCAGTGAGACAGTTAGTCACTACACAGGTAACACATACAGGCACACTTATGAGCACTGGGGCCCTGGGTTACCAGGGTCCCAGTGACACATACAACTAAAACAACATATATACAGTGAAAAATGGGGGTAACATGCCAGGCAAGATGGTACTTTCCTACACAACCCCCCCCCAAACGAAGGACAATAAGACTAGCCATTACCTGATGAGTCTTCATTGTCTAAGTGGAAATATCTGGAGAGTCCATCTGCATTGGAGTGGCTACTCCCAGGTCTATGTTCCACTGTATAGTCCATTCCCTGTAGGGATATGGACCACCTCAACAATTTAGGATTTTCACCTTTCATTTGTTTTAGCCAAAGTAGAGGTTTGTGGTCTGTCTGAACAATGAAGTGAGTGCCAAACAGGTATGGCCTCAACTTCTTCAGAGCCCAGACCACAGCAAAGGCCTCCCTCTCAATGGCAGACCAACGCTTTTCTCTAGGGGTCAACCTTCTACTAATAAAAGCAACAGGTTGATCCTGGCCCTCAGAATTAAGTTGTGATAGGACTGCCCCTACTCCTAATTCAGATGCATCAGTTTGGACATAGAATTTTTTAGAGTAACAAGGGCTTTTCAGGACAGGTGCAGAGCACATGGCCTGCTTCAGCTCCTCAAAAGCTTTCTGACAGTTTGCTGTCCATAATACCTTTTTAGGCATTTTCTTGGATGTGAGGTCATTAAGAGGGGCTGCAATGGAGCCATAGTTCTTAATGAACCTCCTGTAATACCCAGTGAGGCCTAGGAAGGCTCTCACCTGAGTCTGAGTGGTAGGGGGAATCCAATCAATAATAGTTTGGATTTTCCCCTGAAGTGGTGCAATCTGTTCCCCACCAACAAGGTGTCCCAGATAAACCACTTTACCCTGCCCTATCTGGCACTTTGAAGCCTTGATAGTGAGGCCTGCCTTTTGCAGGGCCTCCAAAACTTTCCAAAGGTGGACCAGGTGATCATCCCAGCTGGAGCTAAAGACAGCTATATCATCCAAATATGCTGCACTGAAAGCTTCCAGCCCTTGCAGGACTGTGTTCACCAACCTCTGAAAAGTGGCAGGTGCATTTTTCAAACCAAAAGGCATTACAGTAAACTGGTAATGTCCTCCAATGGTAGAAAATGCAGTCTTAGGTTTAGCATCTTCTGACATTTTGATCTGCCAATACCCTGCAGTCAAATCAAAAGTGCTTAGATACTTGGCAGATGCCAGTGTATCTATTAGCTCATCTGCCCTGGGTATAGGGTGAGCATCTGTTTTGGTTACCAAGTTGAGACCTCTATAGTCTACACAAAACCTCATTTCCTTCTTTCCATCTTTAGAATTGGGTTTTGGTACCAGTACCACAGGAGAAGCCCATGGACTGTCAGAGTGCTCAACCACTCCTAGTTCCAACATCTTCTGAACTTCTTGCTTTATGCAGTCCCTGACATGGTCAGGCTGCCTATAGATCTTACTTTTGACAGGTAAACTGTCTCCAGTATCTATAGTGTGCTCACACCAAGAAGTGGTGCCTGGCACAATGGAGAAGAGTTCTGAAAATTGTCCTAGGAGATTTATGCAATTATCTTTCTGCTCAGCAGTAAGACAATCAGCCAAAACTACCCCTTCCACAAGAGCATCTTGTTCTGTGGAAGAGAAGAGATCAGGTAGAGGATCACTGTCTTCTTCCTGTCCCTCATCTGTTGCCATGAGCAGGGTGAGATCAGCCCTGTCATAGTAGGGTTTCAGGCGGTTGACATGGAGCACCCTAAGGGGACTCCTGGCAGTGCCTAAGTCAACCAAGTAGGTGACTTCACCCTTCTTTTCAACAATTGTGTGTGGACCACTCCATTTATCTTGGAGTGCTCTTGGGGCCACAGGCTCCAAGACCCACACTTTCTGCCCTGGTTGGTACTGAACCAAAACAGCCTTCTGATCATGCCATTGCTTCTGGAGCTCTTGGCTGGCCTGAAGGTTTTTACTGGCCTTTTTCATGTACTCAGCCATCCTTGATCTGAGGCCAAGTACATAATCCACAATATCCTGCTTAGGAGCTTTTACAGGTTGTTCCCAACCCTCCTTTACAAGTGTGAGTGGACCCCTAACAGGGTGTCCAAAAAGAAGTTCAAAGGGGCTGAAGCCCACTCCTTTCTGGGGTACCTCCCTGTAGGCAAAAAGGAGGCATGGTAGAAGGATATCCCATCTCCTGCGGAGTTTTTCAGGGAGTCCCATAATCATGCCTTTGAGAGTTTTATTAAATCTCTCCACCAGTCCATTTGTTTGTGGATGATAGGGTGTTGTGAACTTGTAAGTTACACCACACTCCTTCCACATGGCCTTTAAGTATGCAGACATGAAATTGCTTCCTCTGTCTGATACTACTTCCTTTGGGAAGCCCACCCTGGAAAATATTCCCAGGAGGGCCTTTGCCACTGCAGGAGCTGTAGTGGTCCTTAAAGGAATTGCTTCAGGATACCTTGTGGCATGGTCCACTACCACTAAGATAAACCTATTGCCTGAAGCAGTAGGAGGGTCAAGGGGGCCAACTATGTCAACCCCTACCCTTTCAAAGGGAACCCCAACCACAGGCAGTGGGATAAGGGGTGCCTTTGGAGTGCCACCTGTCTTGCCACTGGCTTGACAGGTTTCACAGGACTTACAAAATTCTTTTGTGTCCTCAGACATCCTAGGCCAATGAAACAGTGGTACCAATCTGTCCCAAGTTTTCATTTGACCCAGGTGCCCAGCTAAGGGAATGTCATGTGCCAGTGTTAGGAGGAACTTTCTGTACTCCTGAGGAATCACTAATCTCCTGGCAGCTCCAGGTTTAGGATCCCTTTGCTCAGTGTACAAGAGGTTGTCCTCCCAGTAAACTCTGTGTGAGTCACTGACATCCCCATTAGCCTGTTTGACAGCTTGCTGTCTGAGACCCTCTAATGTGGGACAGGTTTGCTGTGCCACACTCAGCTCCTCTCTGGCAGGCCCCCCTTCACCCAAAAGCTCAGCAGTGTCTGCTTCCAGCTCCTCTGGTGTAGGTTCTGCACAGGGAGGGAATTCTTCTTCCTCAGAAGTAGAATCCACTGTAGAGGGAGGGATAGTAGGAAGTGGTTTGCTTCTACTAGCCCTAGCTTTAGGGAGCACTTGGTCCATTGTTCCAGGATCCAAGCTTCCCTGTCCTTTTTGCTTTTTGGCCTGAGCCCTTGTCAAAGCAAAAATATGCCCTGGGATGCCCAGCATTGCTGCATGGGCCTCCAACTCCACATCTGACCAAGCTGATGTCTCCAAATCGTTCCCTAATAGACAGTCTACAGGTAAATCTGAAGCTACCACAACTTTCTTTGGACCAGATACCCCCCCCCAGTTGAGATTTACAACAGCCATGGGGTGGCTTTGTGTTATGTTGTGAGCATCGGTTACTTGGTACTGGTGTCCAAGTATGTGTTGTTCAGGGTGCACCAGTTTCTCAATCACCATTGTGACACTGGCACCTGTGTCCCTGTAGGCCTGGACCTCAACACCATTTATTAGGGTTAGTTGCTTGTACTTCTCCAAGTTATGGGGGCAAGCAACCAAAGTGGCTAAGTCAATAGCCCCTTCAGAGACTAAAGTAGCCTCTGTGGTCTCCCTAATCAGACCAACCCCAACTAAATTACCAAAAGTGAGCCCAGCTACTCCCTTGGATTGGCTATTAGTAGGTTTGCTCCCACCACCACTGCTATTAGTAGGGACACTAGGTGTAGCAGTAGGGGTTGTAGTGGTAGGAGCTGTGGTGCCTTTCTTTGGACAACTGGGATCTGTTGTCCAATGGCCTTTTATCTTACATAAATAGCACCATGGTTTCCTTTCCTTGTTCTGATTAGAGGAAGGTTTGGGCCCACCACCCCCACCAGAGTGTTTTTGTGGGCCTGATGAAGACTCATTTTTAGATTTGTCCCCACCCTTGTCAGAAGACTTACCATCCTTCTTTTTGTTGCCATCTTTGTCACCCCCTGTATGAACTTTTCTGTTCACTCTTGTTCTGACCCATTTGTCTGCCTTCTTTCCCAATTCTTGGGGAGAGGTCAGATCAGAGTCCACCAAGTACTGGTGCAACAAATCAGACACACAATTATTAAGAATATGCTCTCTCAGGATTAAGTTATACAGGCTGTCATAATCAGTAACTTTACTGCCATGTAACCACCCCTCCAAGGCCTTCACTGCCTGGTCAATGAAATCAACCCAGTCTTGTGAAGACTCCTTTTTGGTATCTCTGAACTTGATCCTGTACTGTTCAGTGGTTAGGCCATAACCATCCAGGAGTGCATTCTTAAGAACTTGGAAATTGTTAGCATCATTTTCTTTTACAGTAAGGAGCCTATCCCTACCTTTTCCAGTAAATGATAGCCATAGGATAGCAGCCCACTGCCTTTGAGGGACATCCTGTACAGCACAGGCCCTCTCAAGTGCAGCAAACCACTTGTTAATGTCATCCCCCTCCTTGTAAGGGGGAACTATCTTATGCAGATTCCTGGAATCATGCTCTTTTGCAGGATGACTATGGGGAATACTGCTGCTGCCACCATGGGTATCTAAACCCATTTTCTGTCTTTCCCTCTCTATTTCTAAAGACTGTCTATCCAAATCCAGCTGTTGCTTCTTGAGCTTCAGTCTGGTTTGCTCCACTCTCAATCTATTGAGCTCCCTTTCCAACAATCTGTCATCAGGGTGGGTGGGAGGGACATTTCTAGATACAGAGGTATGATGGGAATGAACAGAAGGAGACCTGTCCCTTACAGAGGGCACCCTAACAGCTTGGCTACCAGTATAATGTGAGAGCACATCATCAGTATGATGTGATTCAACCTCTGTACCAACTATGCTAGACTGTCTAGTAATGGGCAGGCTGAGAAGTTTCTTTCCTGAACCTTTTCCTGGGGGAGTCCCTGGATCAGATTGAGAACCATTAGCTACTTTTTCTACAGATTGGGCACTTATGGCCTTATCCTGTACTCTAAGCATATTAATTAACAGTTCTAAGGAAGGATTCTTCCCTACACTCAAACCTCTCTCTATGCAGAGACTCCTTGCTCCTTTCCAGCTAAGGTGATCATATGCAAGTTTGGACAGTTCAACTTTTTGGCCTGTGCCAGACATTTTTTAGAGAGAGTAAAAGTGATAGACAAAGAGAAAAAAGTTTTCAGAACTTTTTGCAAAGACAGAAAAAAAACTTTTTAAACTTTTAAGAACTTTTTGAAAGTTTAGAAGTACTTTTCAGCACTTAGAAAAGAGTGAAAAGAGGAAATGCAAAACTTTTTGGCTATGTGTATATACACTGACCTTGTTTTGTATATTTTTCTCTTATGAAAAGTACAATGACAAGAGTGGTAAGTAGTCTCAAAGCACTTATCCCACCACTGCACAACCAATGTAGGAGGCTGGACTGGCTTGTAGTGAGTACCAAGGGGTACTTGCACCTTGCACCAGGCCCAGTTATCCCTTATTAGTGTATAGGGTGTCTAGCAGCTTAGGCTGATAGATAATGGTAGCTTAGCAGAGCAGCTTAGGCTGAACTAGGAGACGTGTGAAGCTACTACAGTACCACTTAGTGTCATATGCACAATATCATAAGAAAACACAATACACAGTTATACTAAAAATAAAGGTACTTTATTTTTATGACAATATGCCAAAGTATCTTAGAGTGTACCCTCAGTGAGAGGATAGGAAATATACACAAGATATATATACACAATAGCAAAAATATGCAGTATAGTCTTAGAAAACAGTGCAAACAATGTATAGTTACCATAGGATGCAATGGGGAAACATAGGGATAGGGGCAACACAAACCATATACTCCAAAAGTGGAATGTGAACCACGAATGGACCCCAAACCTATGTGACCTTGTAGAGGGTCGCTGGGACTATCAGAAAATAGTGAGAGTTAGAAAAATAACCCTCCCCAAGACCCTGAAAAGTGAGTGCAAAGTGCACCAAAGTTCCCCTAAGGACAAAATAGTCGTGTTAGAGGGAGAATGCAAAGAAAACACAAATCAGCAATGCAACAACGATGGATTCCTGTCTGAAGGTACCTGTGGAACAAGGGGACCAAGTCCAAAAGTCACAAGCAGCTCGGAGATGGGCAGATGCCCAAGAAATGCCAGCGGTTGGTGCAAAGAAGCTCTTACTAGGCTGAAGAACTGTGAATACTGCAGGAACGACAAGGGCTAGAGACTTCCCCTTTGGAGGATGGGTCCCCCACGCCTTGGAGAGTCGTGCAGAAGTGTTTTCCCGCCGGATGGACGCCAACAAGCCTTGCTACACGCAAATCGTGCGTTTGGCGTTTTTGGACGCTGCTGGGGCCCAGGAGGGACCAGGAGGTCGCAAATTGGACCTGCAGAGAGAGGGGACGTCGAGCAAGACAAGGAGCCCTCACTGAAGCAGGTAGCACCCGGAGAAGTGCCAGAAACAGGCACTACGAGGATGCGTGAAACGGTGCTCGCCGAAGTTGCACAAAGGAGTCCCACGTCGCCGGAGACCAACTTAGAAAGTCGTGCAATGCAGGTTAGAGTGCCGTGGACCCAGGCTTGGCTGTGCACACAGGATTTCCGCCGGAAGTGCACAGGGGCCGGAGAAGCTTGCAAAGTCGCGGTTCCCAGCAATGCAGCCCAGCGAGGTGAGGCAAGGACTTACCTCCACCAAACTTGGGCTGAAGAGTCACTGGACTGTGGGGGTCACTTGGACGGTGTTGCTGGATTCGAGGGACCTCGCTCGTCGTGCTGAGAGGAGACCCAAGGGACCGGTAATGCAGCTTTTTGGTGCCTGCGGTTGCAGGGGGAAGATTCCGTCGACCCACGGGAGATTTCTTCGGAGCTTCTGGTGCAGAGAGGAGGCAGGCTACCCCCACAGCATGCACAAGCAGGAAAACAGTCGAGAAGGCGGCAGGATCAGCGTTACAGAGTTGCAGTAGTCGTCTTTGCTACTATGTTGCAGGTTTGCAGGCTTCCAGCGCGGTCAGCGGTCGATTCCTTATCAGAAGGTGAAGAGGGAGATGCAGAGGAACTCGGCTGAGCTCATGCATTCGTTATCTAAAGTTTCCCCAGAGACAGAGACCCTAAATAGCCAGAAAAGAGGGTTTGGCTACCTAGGCGAGAGGAAAGGCTACTAACACCTGAAGGAGCCTATCAGCAGGAGTCTCTGACGTCACCTGGTGGCACTGGCCACTCAGAGCAGTCCAGTGTGCCAGCAGCACCTCTGTTTCCAAGATGGCAGAGGTCTGGAGCACACTGGAGGAGCTCTGGACACCTCCCAGGGGAGGTGCAGGTCAGGGGAGTGGTCACTCCCCTTTCCTTTGTCCAGTTTCGCGCCAGAGCAGGGGCTAAGGGGTCCCTGAACCGGTGTAGACTGGTTTATGCAGAATTGGGCACCTCTGTGCCCAACAAAGCATTTCCAGAGGCTGGGGGAGGCTACTCCTCCCCTGCCTTCACACCATTTTCCAAAGGGAGAGGGTGTTACACCCTTTCTCAGAGGAAGTTCTTTGTTCTGCCATCCTGGGCCAGGCCTGGCTGGACCCCAGGAGGGCAGATGCCTGTCTGAGGGGTTGGCAGCAGCAGCAGCTGCAGAGAAACCCCAGGAAGGGCAGTTTGGCAGTACCAGGGTCTGTGCTACAGACCACTGGGATCATGGAATTGTACCAACAATGCCAGGATGGCATAGAGGGGGCAATTCCATGATCATAGACATGTTACATGGCCATATTCGGAGTTACCATGGTGAAGCTACATATAGGTAGTGACCTATATGTAGTGCACGCGTGTAATGGTGTCCCCGCACTCACAAAGTTCAGTGAATTGGCTCTGAACAATGTGGGGGCACCTTGGCTAGTGCCAGGGTGCCCTCACACTAAGTAACTTTGCACCTAACCTTTACCAGGTAAAGGTTAGACATATAGGTGACTTATAAGTTACTTAAGTGCAGTGTAAAATGGCTGTGAAATAACGTGGACGTTATTTCACTCAGGCTGCAGTGGCAGGCCTGTGTAAGAATTGTCAGAGCTCCCTATGGGTGGCAAAAGAAATGCTGCAGCCCATAGGGATCTCCTGGAACCCCAATACCCTGGGTACCTCAGTACCATATACTAGGGGATTATAAGGGTGTTCCAGTAAGCCAATGTAAATTGGTAAAAATGGTCACTAGCCTGTCAGTGACAATTTGGAAAGAAATGAGAGAGCATAACCACTGAGGTTCTGATTAGCAGAGCCTCAGTGAGACAGTTAGTCACTACACAGGTAACACATACAGGCACACTTATGAGCACTGGGGCCCTGGGTTACCAGGGTCCCAGTGACACATACAACTAAAACAACATATATACAGTGAAAAATGGGGGTAACATGCCAGGCAAGATGGTACTTTCCTACAGTAAGTAAAAGGGAGGTTGCCACCAGGTGAATGTAAGTAAAAAAAAAAGAGGGTGACACGGTCCATTTAAAGCACTGGTGACACCAGCAAATATGTGCCAACGGGTAAGAATATACTGAAGCCCACGCTTCAACATTCCCTTTTCAGCCGGAACCCACAATTTTTAAGGTATCTTTGGAATTATTATGGCACTTATTTTAAAGAGAGGCTTAAAACTCTCTCACACCCACTTCAATATGAGTGGGTAAATTATTTTTCTCTTAATGTTTCTCCTGCCTGTTCCCTCACTTGACATGTGTACTGAAAGATCTCTGGTGGGGTCCCTAGGCCCCAGGTCCTGGCACAGTAGCTATTCCCTATATGGCTAGGTTTGGGTGCTGAGGCCCAGGTTGTTCACTAAGTTTATTCAGACCTTTGCAGTGAGTGTCACTAGTGGCTGCACTGAAGTCCTCATCCAAGGGCCAAACTTGACCTCTCAGCATCTTCTTCTTCAATGGGCGCAGCCGCGCACTTCCGGGTCTGCTCTGATTGGTTGGCGCTCACGTCACCGCGCGCGGCCGCGATGAGGTAAAGCAGTGGGCGTGGTGGCGCGTGACGTCACTCGGCGAGCGGCGGCGGGAAGATGGCGGTGGCTGAGGCGGGAGCGGGCGGCGACGGGGACGGGGGAGGCGCGGCAGGGCCCGGCGGCACCGGCCTCTCCCTGCTCGCCGTCTTCGGGGAGCTGAGCGGGGCTGCCCGGCTGAAGGACGCGGCCGTGCAGAGGCTGAGGAGAGGTGAGAGGGCGGGGCCGTGCCGGAGGGGCGTGGTCTCTTGGAAGGGATGGGCGTGCAGGACACCGAGGGGCAGGAACCTGCAGAGGGGCAGGAGTGTGCAGGACACCCAGGGGCAGGAACCTCTGAGGGGCAGGAGTGTGCAGCACACCCAGGGGCAGGAACCTCTGAGGGGCAGGAGGACGCAGGACACCTAGGGGCAGGAACCTGCAGAGGGGCAGTAACCTCTGAGGGGCAGGAGTGTGCAGGAACCTCTGAGGGGCAGGAGTGTGCAGGACACCCAGGGGCAGGAACCTCTGAGGGGCAGGAGGACGCAGGACACCGAGGGGCAGGAACCTGCAGAGGGGCAGGAGTGTGCAGGACACCCAGGGGCAGGAACCTCTGAGGGGCAGGAGTGTGCAGGACACCCAGGGGCAGGAACCTCTGAGGGGCAGGAGTGTGTAGGACAGCCAGGGGCAGGAACCTCTGAGGGGCAGGAGTGTGCAGGACACCCAGGGGCAGGAACCTCTGAGGGGCAGGAGGACGCAGGACACCTAGGGGCAGGAACCTGCAGAGGGGCAGTAACCTCTGAGGGGCAGGAGTGTGCAGGACACCGAGGGGCAGGAACCTGCAGAGGGGCAGGAGTGTGCAGGACACCCAGGGGCAGGAACCTCTGAGGGGCAGGAGTGTGCAGGACACCCAGGGGCAGGAACCTCTGAGGGGCAGGAGGACGCAGGACACCTAGGGGCAGGAACCTGCAGAGGGGCAGTAACCTCTGAGGGGCAGGAGTGTGCAGGAACCTCTGAGGGGCAGGAGTGTGCAGGACACCCAGGGGCAGGAACCTCTGAGGGGCAGGAGGACGCAGGACACCTAGGGGCAGGAACCTGCAGAGGGGCAGGAACCTCTGAGGGGCAGGAGTGTGCAGGAACCTCTGAGGGGCAGGAGTGTGCAGGACACCCAGGGGCAGGAACCTCTGAGGGGCAGGAGGACGCAGGACACCGAGGGGCAGGAACCTGCAGAGGGGCAGGAGTGTGCAGGACAGCCAGGGGCAGGAACCTCTGAGGGGCAGGAGTGTGCAGGACACCCAGGGGCAGGAACCTCTGAGGGGCAGGAGTGTGTAGGACAGCCAGGGGCAGGAACCTCTGAGGGGCAGGAGTGTGCAGGACACCCAGGGGCAGGAACCTCTGAGGGGCAGGAGGACGCAGGACACCTAGGGGCAGGAACCTGCAGAGGGGCAGTAACCTCTGAGGGGCAGGAGTGTGCAGGAACCTCTGAGGGGCAGGAGTGTGCAGGACACCCAGGGGCAGGAACCTCTGAGGGGCAGGAGGACGCAGGACACCTAGGGGCAGGAACCTGCAGAGGGGCAGGAACCTCTGAGGGGCAGGAGTGTGCAGGAACCTCTGAGGGGCAGGAGTGTGCAGGACACCCAGGGGCAGGAACCTCTGAGGGGCAGGAGGACGCAGGACACCGAGGGGCAGGAACCTGCAGAGGGGCAGGAGTGTGCAGGACAGCCAGGGGCAGGAACCTCTGAGGGGCAGGAGTGTGCAGGACACCCAGGGGCAGGAACCTCTGAGGGGCAGGAGTGTGTAGGACAGCCAGGGGCAGGAACCTCTGAGGGGCAGGAGTGTGCAGGACACCCAGGGGCAGGAACCTCTGAGGGGCAGGAGGACGCAGGACACCTAGGGGCAGGAACCTGCAGAGGGGCAGTAACCTCTGAGGGGCAGGAGTGTGCAGGAACCTCTGAGGGGCAGGAGTGTGCAGGACACCCAGGGGCAGGAACCTCTGAGGGGCAGGAGGACGCAGGACACCGAGGGGCAGGAACCTGCAGAGGGGCAGGAGTGTGCAGGACACCCAGGGGCAGGAACCTCTGAGGGGCAGGAGTGTGCAGGACACCCAGGGGCAGGAACCTCTGAGGGGCAGGAGTGTGTAGGACAGCCAGGGGCAGGAACCTCTGAGGGGCAGGAGTGTGCAGGACACCCAGGGGCAGGAACCTCTGAGGGGCAGGAGGACGCAGGACACCTAGGGGCAGGAACCTGCAGAGGGGCAGTAACCTCTGAGGGGCAGGAGTGTGCAGGACACCGAGGGGCAGGAACCTGCAGAGGGGCAGGAGTGTGCAGGACACCCAGGGGCAGGAACCTCTGAGGGGCAGGAGTGTGCAGGACACCCAGGGGCAGGAACCTCTGAGGGGCAGGAGGACGCAGGACACCTAGGGGCAGGAACCTGCAGAGGGGCAGTAACCTCTGAGGGGCAGGAGTGTGCAGGAACCTCTGAGGGGCAGGAGTGTGCAGGACACCCAGGGGCAGGAACCTCTGAGGGGCAGGAGGACGCAGGACACCTAGGGGCAGGAACCTGCAGAGGGGCAGGAACCTCTGAGGGGCAGGAGTGTGCAGGAACCTCTGAGGGGCAGGAGTGTGCAGGACACCCAGGGGCAGGAACCTCTGAGGGGCAGGAGGACGCAGGACACCGAGGGGCAGGAACCTGCAGAGGGGCAGGAGTGTGCAGGACAGCCAGGGGCAGGAACCTCTGAGGGGCAGGAGTGTGCAGGACACCCAGGGGCAGGAACCTCTGAGGGGCAGGAGTGTGTAGGACACCCAGGGGCAGGAACCTCTGAGGGGCAGGAGTGTGCAGGACACCCAGGGGCAGGAACCTCTGAGGGGCAGGAGGACGCAGGACACCTAGGGGCAGGAACCTGCAGAGGGGCAGTAACCTCTGAGGGGCAGGAGTGTGCAGGAACCTCTGAGGGGCAGGAGTGTGCAGGACACCCAGGGGCAGGAACCTCTGAGGGGCAGGAGGACGCAGGACACCTAGGGGCAGGAACCTGCAGAGGGGCAGGAACCTCTGAGGGGCAGGAGTGTGCAGGAACCTCTGAGGGGCAGGAGTGTGCAGGACACCCAGGGGCAGGAACCTCTGAGGGGCAGGAGGACGCAGGACACCGAGGGGCAGGAACCTGCAGAGGGGCAGGAGTGTGCAGGACAGCCAGGGGCAGGAACCTCTGAGGGGCAGGAGTGTGCAGGACACCCAGGGGCAGGAACCTCTGAGGGGCAGGAGTGTGTAGGACAGCCAGGGGCAGGAACCTCTGAGGGGCAGGAGTGTGCAGGACACCCAGGGGCAGGAACCTCTGAGGGGCAGGAGGACGCAGGACACCTAGGGGCAGGAACCTGCAGAGGGGCAGTAACCTCTGAGGGGCAGGAGTGTGCAGGAACCTCTGAGGGGCAGGAGTGTGCAGGACACCCAGGGGCAGGAACCTCTGAGGGGCAGGAGGACGCAGGACACCTAGGGGCAGGAACCTGCAGAGGGGCAGGAACCTCTGAGGGGCAGGAGTGTGCAGGAACCTCTGAGGGGCAGGAGTGTGCAGGACAGCCAGGGGCAGGAACCTCTGAGGGGCAGGAGTGTGCAGGACAGCCAGGGGCAGGAACCTCTGAGGGGCAGGAGGACGCAGGACACCCAGGGGCAGGAACCTGCAGAGGGGCAGGAGTGTGCAGGACACCCAGGGGTAGGAACCTCTGAGGGGCAGGAGTGTGCAGGACACCCAGGGGCAGGAACCTCTGAGGGGCAGGAGTGTGCTGGACACCCAGGGCAAGGACGACGCATTACGGTCAGGAGTGCGCTGGGGCAAGAACTCCTCCTAAGAGGCAGGACTGTTGGGCACCGGAGACAAGCACTCCTCAGAGACAGGAGGGGCTGAAGGTTCAGTGATACCCGACAAGAGAGTTTCTCTGGGGCAGGAGTATGTTGGGCACCGAGGGTAAGGAAGGTACCCATTGGCCAGGAGTGAATTTGGCATAGAGGGACGAAAACCCCTTGTGTGATCAGGAGTTTCATGGAGGAACGCTGCCTGAGTGTAAAAGGGAGGACCCTTGGTTAGGAGTATGTTAGAAGTACTCTGATAGTGGACAGGAGTGTGCTGGACTTAGAAGACCGAAGGCCTTTGGCCCGTCGTATTCTGGAAGTACTGTGGCAGAGAGCGAGTGATGGAAAGGAAAATTGCGTATAATGGACAGGAGGATGGGTGTTGCAGTTGGTGTAAGTTTAAGGGGGAATTATGTGGACGAGATGTGATGGGCAATAGGATTGGGGAGAATTTAAGTAGGACTGTGGCGTAACGTTGGGCACAGGGTCTGTGCAAAAGACCAGTGGGCACGTGTTGGAGCACAGAGCATGGAATATGTTTGAGGCGTGAGGGTGATGGGGCCTTTGAAAAGGTGATTATTGGAAAGTGCTTTGGGTTCATAAAATGGAGCTGTTTTCGAGTGGCAGCGGACGGCGGATAGAAGAAAGCAGGAGTTTTTATGTACGGTGTGGAAGGTGCAAGCATCTGGGCCTTACATGAGAGGGCGTCGAGGATGGCGTGGCCAGCGTATGCCCAGGAAGACTAGATCCATGTCTTGTTAACAAGGGAACCCTCCAACAATGTGTCGGTACATTGTCAGTTATGTGGGTGTCCTAGCCTTCTGACATGGATTTCAACCCCCCATCTGCCGGACCAACGTTGTAGAATTTAAAGGTCCTTATGGATGGATTACAGATCTATTGTTTAATAAGGGTTGCCTGCTGGTGTCAGCCTCTGCGAACCTCAGAAGAATGTAAGGCTTCGAGGCTCCGCTGGGATTTTAACGTGCGCCCATGGGTTGACACGCATTAAGTGCATTAGTCCACGGAGCTGCCAGGCCCTAACTATTGGGTGGGAGAGAGGCTATAAATAAGGAGAAGCGGGCAGTGAGGGCTGCAGACACGGGGTGGGAAGGCTGTCTCAGTACTGCAGCTACAACGAGCCCTAGACTGGGGGAGCAAGTAGAGATATGCTCGGATCTCTACTGTCCCTGGGTGACTCCTTAGAGAAGCCTCTCCGCCCCTCCTTGGTACTAGGATCAGGGTATCTCGGGGGCTGCCCTCTCTAATCCCTCCACCTCTCTCTGTTGTCATTTTCCACCGTCGCGTGTTGCAGCGACGCCCTGCCCCGACTGCCTTGGGGCACTTAATTATCTTGTAATTTGCTCCTTTATTATTGTTGGAAACGCATTAATGCCAGCCACAACAACAAACATGCACAAGCAATTAGTAAAACCACTTGCCACCAGTGAACGCGCTAATTTGGTGCACAAACACGTCTGAGCTTCCTCGTCTGTAAGTCATTTTAAAAAAGCAGTGGGAGTAATTGGGGCGTGTGTCAATACAGTGTAGAACAAGTTTAAATAAACTTCTTACACCAATCGTATCCGTGTTCTTGGGGCTTTGTGATACTTTCTTCGAAACGCGTTACTGTTCGAAGCCCGGGTGCTGGTACAGCTCTGGCCGATGTTTGCACCTGTGGCCACCATTCACAATAGGGCTTTCCAAAAGAAGCACAGGCAAAGCTAAAAGACTGTTAGGCACCACAAGACCTTTTGGCTCTATTCATGCTTGTTTTCTCGTGTCTTCCCATGACTGAAGCGTGGCACCAGCATTCACATTTTTTTGCTTGGAATAAAAGTATTCTTTGAAGTCATGCCCTGGAGTGTAAGCTGGTGGATCTCTTCCCACTCCACAGGCCGTCATGAATCCGAGCCCTTGACAAGGCCTCAGCAGAGGTCTTCAGGGCCACGTGGGCCCATGGCAGTGCCTCAGCAGAGATCTCGAGACCAGGGTACGAAGGAGTGAGGCTTGAGGTCTCTGGGCCCTTGACAGGGCATCAGTAGAGATCTCAAGTGAGGGGCTGAAGGATTGAGGTTTGAGGGCTCTGGAGCCTTGACAGTGCCTCAGCAGAGATCTCAAGGTCAGGGCTGAAGTGAGTATAGTTTGAGGGCTCTGGAGCCTTGACAATGCCTCAGCAGAGATCTCAAGTGAGGGGCTGAAGGATTGAGGTTTGAGGGCTCTGGAGCCTTGACAATGCCTCAGCAGAGATCTCAAGGTCAGGGCTGAAGTGAGTATAGTTTGAGGGCTCTGGAGCCTTGACAATGCCTCAGCAGAGATCTCAAGGCCAGGAGCTGAAGTGAGTATGGTTTGAGGGCTCTGGAGCCTTGACAATGCCTCAGCAGAGATCTCAAGGCCAGGGCTGAAGTGAGTATAGTTTGAGGGCGTTGGGCCCTTGACAAGTCTCAGCAGAGATCTCGAGGCCAGGAGCTGAAGTGAGTATAGTTTGAGGGTGTTGGGCCCTTGACAAGTCTCAGCAGAGATCTCGAGGCCAGGAGCTGAAGTGAGTATAGTTTGAGGGCTCTGGAGCCTTGACAATGCCTCAGCAGAGATCTCGAGGCCAGGAGCTGAAGTGAGTATAGTTTGAGGGCTCTGGAGCCTTGACAAGTCTCAGCAGAGATCTCGAGGCCAGGAGCTGAAGTGAGTATAGTTTGAGGGCTCTGGAGCCTTGACAATGCCTCAGCAGAGATCTCGAGGCCAGGGCTGAAGTGAGTATGGTTTGAGGGCTCTGGAGCCTTGACAATGCCTCAGCAGAGATCTCGAGGCCAGGAGCTGAAGTGAGTATAGTTTGAGGGCTCTGGAGCCTTGACAATGCCTCAGCAGAGATCTCGAGGTCAGGGCTGAAGTGAGTATAGTTTGAGGGCGTTGGGCCCTTGACAAGTCTCAGCAGAGATCTCGAGGCCAGGAGCTGAAGTGAGTATAGTTTGAGGGCGTTGGGCCCTTGACAAGTCTCAGCAGAGATCTCGAGGCCAGGAGCTGAAGTGAGTATAGTTTGAGGGCGTTGGGCCCTTGACAAGTCTCAGCAGAGATCTCGAGGCCAGTAGCTGAAGTGAGTATAGTTTGAGGGCTCTGGAGCCTTGACAAGTCTCAGCAGAGATCTCGAGGCCAGGGCTGAAGTGAGTATGGTTTGAGGGCTCTGGAGCCTTGACAAGTCTCAGCAGAGATCTCGAGGCCAGGGCTGAAGTGAGTATAGTTTGAGGGCGTTGGGCCCTTGACAAGTCTCAGCAGAGATCTCGAGGCCAGGAGCTGAAGTGAGTATAGTTTGAGGGCTCTGGGCCCTTGACAAGTCTCAGCAGAGATCTCGAGGCCAGGAGCTGAAGTGAGTATAGTTTGAGGGCTCTGGGCCCTTGACAAGTCTCAGCAGAGATCTCGAGGCCAGGAGCTGAAGTGAGTATGGTTTGAGGGCGTTGGGCCCTTGACAAGTCTCAGCAGAGATCTCGAGGCCAGGAGCTGAAGTGAGTATGGTTTGAGGGCGTTGGGCCCTTGACAAGTCTCAGCAGAGATCTCGAGGCCAGAGGTTTGAAGGCTCTGGGCCCCTTGAGAAGATCCTGGAGTGAGACTGCACTCCTTTCACTGAAACCGTACTCCGCGGTGTGCGGTTCACACAGTATCTGGCACTGATGATTGGTAATCCTGCACCTGCCCCTCAGGCCTATTCTGTCTGAATGCCTTCGTTTGTTATAATTGCTCCATAAATCACCTGACTGTTTTCACGTCATTTCTTTTTATCATTGTGTAAGTTTTCCTTCGGGTAAACCATTCGTTTCCCTTAGGTTTCTTTTGAAGGGACATAACCTTCACCCGTCTTGAGGGTGCCCAGAACGTCCTGCTCTTTTCCAGAAAGGCTCGAGAAGGGAGCGCTGTGTCCGGTGGGTTACCCAGCTCTTGGGCGAGCTGGTATGCTCCTGGCATGCTGTGCCCGCTTGAGGGGCAGAGGGACCCCCGTGCCAGGGCTTGGCTCTGCTGCTGAGAGGTGTGGTGGCGAGGGGATAAGCGTTTCTTGCTCTGCCTCAATGCACTTTTGCTGCCGCCTTTGGCACCGGCTCCCGCACTGTTTGAAGAAGTCGCTATTGGCACCCATGTTTCTTACCTTAATAGGCAACGCGCAGTGTTCCTTCAGCTCCAGCGGCCGGAGGGGCTGCTTTGTAAAACGTCACTCCTTTCAGACAGTTTTAAGGGAACTTAAACGTTATGAATTTCCAAAGCGCGCTCTGGCAGGTTGGTGACTAAGTTTCTCACCCTTCTGCTACAAAAAAGTGAATGTGTCCGACAAATACCAGGCCATAACAGCGGTGCTTGGCGCTACACCAATGTAAAGACCGTAATGAACCTGAAGCTGGTGGTGGAGGGGTTTGGGCTTGGTTCATTTCTCCAGAAACTGGCACCGTGCTCATTCAATATGGTCTTTTATCTTGCTTACACCCTGTAATGGCAGTCAAGATTGCGACCTATGCAGTCTTTGCATTCATCAGTCTGTATATCGCCTTAGATCTGTACATTTCTGTAGGTTTAGTTGGTACTGTGCTCAAGCAGCCTATTTAAGTCATGTCTGCCTCAGCATTGTTTATTTTACTGGTCTATGCACTCTATGATGGTGCTCCGTCTGCATATCCTCGGTGTTTTCCTGTATCATCTGCACCGCATACACTTCTTTGGTGACTGCGTGTGCTGACCTCGCCCTGTACATCTCTGGTGATGTCGGTCACCCCTCTAGACCCTGCACCTCCCTGTTGTGATGCCGGTAACCCCTCTAGACCCTGGGGTGATGCCGGTCACCCCTCTCTAGAACCTGCGCGCCTCCCTGTGGTGATGTCAGTCACGCTCTCTAGACCCTGCGCGCCTCCCTGTTGTGATACCGGTAACCCCTCTAGACCCTGCGCGCCTCCCTGTGGTGATGCCGGTAACCTCTCTAGACCCTGCGCGCCTCCCTGTGGTGATGCCGGTCACCCCTCTAGACCCTGCGCGCCTCCCTGTGGTGATGCCGGTCACCCCTCTAGACCCTGCGCGCCTCCCTGTGGTGATGCCGGTCACCCCTCTAGACCCTGCGCGCCTCCCTGTGGTGATGCCGGTAACCTCTCTAGACCCTGCGCGCCTCCCTGTGGTGATGCCGGTCACCCCTCTAGACCCTGCGCGCCTCCCTGTGGTGATGCCGGTCACCCCTCTAGACCCTGCGCGCCTCCCTGTGGTGATACCGGTCACCCCTCTAGACCCTGCGCGCCTCCCTGTGGTGATGCCGGTAACCTCTCTAGACCCTGCGCGCCTCCCTGTTGTGATACCGGTCACCCCTTTCTAGACCCTGCGCGCCTCCCTGTGGTGATGTCGGTCACCCCTCTAGACCCTGCGCGCCTCCCTGTGGTGATGCCGGTAACCTCTCTAGACCCTGCGCGCCTCCCTGTGGTGATGCCGGTCACCCCTCTAGACCCTGCGCGCCTCCCTGTGGTGATGCCGGTCACCCCTCTAGACCCTGCGCGCCTCCCTGTGGTGATACCGGTCACCCCTCTAGACCCTGCGCGCCTCCCTGTTGTGATACCGGTCACCCCTCTAGACCCTGCGCGCCTCCCTGTGGTGATGCCGGTCACCCCTCTAGACCCTGCGCGCCTCCCTGTGGTGATGTCAGTCACGCTCTCTAGACCCTGCGCGCCTCCCTGTGGTGATGCCGGTCACCCCTCTAGACCCTGCGCGCCTCCCTGTTGTGATACCGGTCACCCCTCTAGACCCTGCGCGCCTCCCTGTGGTGATGCCGGTCACCCCTCTAGACCCTGCGCGCCTCCCTGTGGTGATGTCGGTCACGCTCTCTAGACCCTGCGCGCCTCCCTGTGGTGATGCCGGTCACCCCTCTAGACCCTGCGCGCCTCCCTGTGGTGATGCCGGTCACCCCTCTCTAGACCCTGCGCGCCTCCCTGTGGTGATGCCGGTCACCCCTCTCTAGACCCTGCGCGCCTCCCTGTGGTGATGCCGGTCACCCCTCTCTAGACCCTGCGCGCCTCCCTGTGGTGATGCCGGTCACCCCTCTAGACCCTGCGCGCCTCCCTGTGGTGATGCCGGTCACCCCTCTCTAGACCCTGCGCGCCTCCCTGTTGTGATACCGGTAACCCCTCTAGACCCTGCGCTGATGCCGGTCACCCCTCTAGACCCTGCGCGCCTCCCTGTGGTGATGCCGGTCACCCCTCTCTAGACCCTGCGCGCCTCCCTGTGGTGATGCCGGTCACCCCTCTAGACCCTGCGCGCCTCCCTGTGGTGATGCCGGTCACCCCTCTAGACCCTGCGCGCCTCCCTGTGGTGATGCCGGTCACCCCTCTAGACCCTGCGCGCCTCCCTGTGGTGATGTCGGTCACCCCTCTAGACCCTGCGCGCCTCCCTGTGGTGATGTCGGTCACCCCTCTAGACCCTGCGCGCCTCCCTGTTGTGATGCCGGTCACCCCTCTAGACCCTGCGCGCCTCCCTGTGCTGATGCCGGTCACCCCTCTAGACCCTGCGCGCCTCCCTGTGGTGATGCCGGTCACCCCTCTAGACCCTGCGCGCCTCCCTGTGGTGATGCCGGTCACCCCTCTAGACCCTGCGCGCCTCCCTGTGGTGATGCCGGTCACCCCTCTAGACCCTGCGCGCCTCCCTGTGGTGATGCCGGTCACCCCTCTCTAGACCCTGCGCGCCTCCCTGTGGTGATGCCGGTCACCCTCTCTAGACCCTGCGCGCCTCCCTGTGGTGATGCCGGTAACCTCTCTAGACCCTGCGCGCCTCCCTGTTGTGATACCGGTAACCTCTCTAGACCCTGCGCGCCTCCCTGTGGTGATGCCGGTCACCCCTCTAGACCCTGCGCGCCTCCCTGTGGTGATGCCGGTCACCCCTCTAGACCCTGCGCGCCTCCCTGTGGTGATGCCGGTCACCCCTCTAGACCCTGCGCGCCTCCCTGTGGTGATGCCGGTCACCCCTCTAGACCCTGCGCGCCTCCCTGTGGTGATGCCGGTCACCCCTCTAGACCCTGCGCTGATGCCGGTCACCCCTCTAGACCCTGCGCGCCTCCCTGTGGTGATGCCGGTCACCCCTCTCTAGACCCTGCGCGCCTCCCTGTGGTGATGCCGGTCACCCCTCTAGACCCTGCGCGCCTCCCTGTGGTGATGCCGGTCACCCCTCTAGACCCTGCGCGCCTCCCTGTGGTGATGCCGGTCACCCCTCTAGACCCTGCGCGCCTCCCTGTGGTGATGTCGGTCACCCCTCTAGACCCTGCGCGCCTCCCTGTGGTGATGCCGGTCACCCCTCTAGACCCTGCGCGCCTCCCTGTGCTGATGCCGGTCACCCCTCTCTAGACCCTGCGCGCCTCCCTTTCATCCCATGCACAGGTTGTTCTCTGTGCCATTCACCCTGCAGAGAATGCACCCCGCAGCAGTAGACCTGGTGAGGGTGTGGTGGCTGGCTGCCGCCCCCCCTGTACTGTGGGCATGTGGCTCTGGTGAGGACCTCTCGCATGCTGAAACCATCTCCACTCAAGGGTCTCTGTCCTGAGACAATCCGAGCGGCATGTCTGCCTACTCATGTACACTCCACATTGTCGGTCGTTCACGTGACCCAGACGCTGTCATCACTTCTTCAGTGATCTTCAGGGCACTAATATCTGGAGTTTCGATCCGCCACTCATGCGTCGAAGGGCGTCCTCCATCCCGCCTGCCCGTCTGACGCCTCGCCGTGGCTTGCTTTCCAAGTTCCTCAAGTAGTGAGGCATGGTGCGGATTTCCACCAGCAGCATCGCTTCTTGCTTCGGAGGTACTGGGGAAAAGTTGTCATGTCAGACTCGGAGCTCCGACCAGGCCACGTCAGAGTTCCTTGCGTAAAGGGCCTGGGGTGGGCAGGCTGAGACTCCTGCAGGAGGGGGTTTACCCAGCGCAGCGCGTGCCACCTGTCCGCAGTAGGCAGTCGATAAACAGGCTGGAGCCTGTTGTCAGATTGTACTCTAAGCTCGGGTATCTCGGGGTGTTGGCTATCTGACCTGCCTTGTACGTGAGTGGAATACGTTGGCAGCGCACAACGTGGCTGTATATATTGTTTTGTGCATCCCCTTGATCTACAACTCTGCAGTTGCAGAGCTTTTAACAGGTACTTTTTCCTAATTAAATGGTACCCTGTTAACTGTTCTCGGAAGGATGAATCGCTGAGCCTGCCCTACTGGGGACCAACTTAGTAACCTTCAGATCACTGAATATGTTGGGAGTGGACTGTAGCTCGCTGAATGATCTGACCCGTTTGTGCGTTTTTAAAAGATGCCTTAGGTCACAGTCATAGTGCTGTATTAGTTCACAATAATGGCCCCCAGTGAGTGTGGTTTGCCTAAGGGCAAGGTATGAATCACGAGTATCAGTGTCTCTCCTCTCAACTGCAGCCTGGGCACCAGAACGCTGGAGATGGAGAAGTAGGAAAAAGAGGGGGGAGGCAAAGGGTCATCTCCGTCCATGGCCCTGGCATTTGGAACTCTTTACTGTATCCATGAGGCCTGCACTTGTTTAGGAAATGGCTGGTGAAACAGTCATGATGCAGCAACAGTATCTTCCAGCTTGGAGACTAGCTGCCCCTAAAATCACTCCACACTCCGTCTTAGATCCTGCACTGGAGTCCCTTGCCTTTTCACTAGGTCAGTGCTATATAAACATCACCTATATATGTTTGAACCACCAAGAGGGCTGAGTGCGCCAGCAGCTGTGGAAAGAGTACCCTCAGGGATGCTGATGACCGAGAGCCCATCTAGAGTTCAGGCCTCACCCCACCCTCGCATTGTTGCTGCCTCCCGCCCCTCTCCGTGTTGTGTGAAAGGGGTGTGCAAAAAGTCACGGAGTTGACCCTACTGAGGCTAATCCCATTTTACTTAAAATAAGCGCCTCATGTGGCCATCTTGCACATAGTGTAATTTTGTAATTGTTGGTGTCCAACAGAAGAGGAACATTTACAATGTGTGTGTGTGCCCCTGGGGCACCATTGACAGCCCCAAAGCAGCCCATTGGCTCTCTACCTACTAACCTAAATGTACAATTTGACAACCCCCAAGACATTCACCTATCCCCCTGCCCGTAGCTGCCATGTGGTGACATAACGTGTGGACCCTTTTAGACACCTTTTTAGGGTCGAGAGCAAAGAGCTCTGTCCCTGGTGTTATCCCTCTGTGGGCATCTAACCACGGCCGCTGCACTCCCATCAGTTTGGTTGGTTTGTGTGCTTGCCTTTTAAAATTCGCTTGATTTCATTAGTGAAAGGCATGCATATGTCATGCCTTTTCCAGTGTTTTGTCCTCCTCGAGTGCACCGACCAACTACTGAAAGCATATGAGGCTCAATGTTTTCCCTATGGTTTCTGGACTACTTTTTCTCTTTATTTTGCAGCACGATCTTACTGGGCAGTAGTTGAACGCTTTGCATGACATCGACCCTGTTATGTGGATATTTGCACTTTTGCCGGTTACATGGATACTTGCACTTTTGCCAATACGTTTCACTGCCAGCGAACTTCTGTTTCCTTTTGTGTGCCTGCTTTCTGCAAATGGCGGCCCTCGGCTCGCTTATGTGAAACTTTTACTTTTCAGTTTGTGTCAAGAAAAGTGGGTTAGTTATGTGAAACTATTTTACTTTTCATTTTTAATCTGTGGCAAGAGAAGTCTGGTTAGGAGTTTCCAATGCTAAGAGCTCTAACTCGAGCGAGCGGGAGACCCATTGCATTGCAAATGCTTGTTTCCTTTTGACATGCAACACTTAATCTCCTCCACACATGTGAAGATGGTCATTGAAAAGATGCTAGCAAGGCTATAAGTCCCACAACGCAGCCTGCTGGTGTGTGTTACAAGGAGGCTGATGCACGCAGATAATTGTGGGGCGAGATAAAAGCTGCCAGGTGTCATCGAGGTGGGTAAAGAAGAGGAAGGACCCTCTTTCCGGTGCCATTGTGAATTTCGGAGGAGGAGCAGTGGTACATATACATCTCAATAAAACTACTTGTTTAGATCAGTTATTCTTTTGTATCTGTCATTAAGAGCCTCATGACGTTTCATGCCTCCTCGATCACATTTTACAAGAGAATTGTCATCTAGGAATTTTCCTGTCCCTTAGCCTGTGTGTTTTTTTTTTTTTTTTTTTTTTCTCTCCAACACTTATTTTTCCTGTTTAATGTATTTCATGTAGGCTTTTGGAAAAATAGTGTTGGTATTATAGTTGTTTGGGGGAAATAGTGCATCACACACCTCTAAGCCATCTCGCATTCGCACACACCTGCTTAGTCAATACAAAAGCAACCCCTGCTATACGCACCACCAGCCAGCTTCAGATGGCGACAGAAACGGTACTGGACGCGAGTATGCAAACAGTAAGCCGAGGCTGGGAGGGTAACTGTTGTATCACTTCATGCACACTGCAAACTCAACAGAATCAAACCTCCCTAGACCTGGCACCATCATTCTGTCTGTGAGTTAGACGCAACGTTTTCATAACTTGGGTGCCACCTTGCAGCCGGAGGACTGGGACCACCGTTCGTTCACCTTACAGCAGTGGTCTTCAAACATTTTAATGCCCCACCCCACCGTTTAAAACAAAAAAATACCCCCCCCCCCCAACACGAATTTCTCACAATTATTCCGTTACATTTGCAGTGTTTAAATATGCCTGCAGTTATAAGCTCTGTTACCTCTTTTAAAAAATAATAGCCAAAATTACTGTTCTGGCCAGCCAGGTCTTACTGAAGTCTAAAAAATATCCACGGCGTGACTATCAGGAATGAGGAGAAGGGGGAGTTGAGGGATATTCGGAGTCCCTTCCCCTTTGACACTCACTCCCAGCCAGGATATTAATGACAAAATATGTTAATAATGGCCCATTCCAATGTGGCTCACTGCGGCTTATGGCCCCTCAAAACAAAGCAGTGTTACCACCATCACGCTTCTCTTGGCATCAGCCTGGTACACCTCCCCTCCCCCCCCCCCCCCCCCCGCCCCACACCAACAATTAAGGCCCCTGCAGGAGGGCCCGCTCTAGAGTTTGAGGACCTGTTTCCTGGTGGCATTTTGCATTCTCAAATGCTCCAGGAAGACTTTTAAAACCTACTTTTTTTTAAATCTCTTAGACTCTGGCTTACTAGGGTTTGTTTGCTCTTAGTAGGAGGGCACCCGGCCTATGGGGGTAACAGAGCGCCCTACAAAAGCCCGGTCAGTCTTACTGAGTAGAGAAGCGTGCACTCATTTCACTGGCCTCGGGAAGAGTGTTTAATGAAGCCTGGGGGTCATCGGTCACCCCAGCCATTTGGCTGAACTGGACTTCAGATGACGAGGGCAAAGATGGGCGTCAGCGCTATCACTTTTTTTTATTTTATTTAGTCATTTAATTCTAGACTCCAGTGGGGCCGATATTTTGCAGGTTAGCCGATCCAAGAGATGAGATTCTCTTTCGTTTTGTGAAAGTGTGTACTCTGCACTGTTTGTTCACAAAAATCGAATTAACCTCTTTCTGCAGACAGATGTATGTCTCTATTACAGTCCTTCATTGTGATGGGGGGCGGCGCTGGTTTCAAGTGCAGCGTGGCTTGTAAAGACATTGGTGTCCCGATACAGCAGTATTGGAACAACTCGACAAATCTTTTTTATAATAATGTGATAAATGGGTTCTTCACAAAAGGGAAATGTTCCTCTATCGAACAGGACTGCGGTGTGGTGCAGTGCACCACTCGCGTTTCTAGCCTTCCCGTGAGTTGAAACACAGTTCAAGGGTATGATGTCATTCCAGAAAGTGTACAAAATAATTTGGGTATGACCTCAGTCTCTTGAAGCATGGGGTTCAAAGCACTTTCTTTTTTTTTTTTTACCCGAAACCCGAGTCAAACATACACTTAAAGAAAATAACTTGCATACTCCCATTGTCTAAATTCCACTGGGGGGAAAAATTAAGTTAGTTGTTGTTCCACAAACCAAAAAAAGCCTGAAATTCGAAGCTGCGGTGTCCAATGCAGCAGGTGTATAAAAATGTATATTAATGAATACAGTCCATCAGAATGGCGGGCAGGGTGTAGTTTACGGGGTTCTTTGTGAGCCTCATACCACAGCGGCTCAGCCTTGGGACCTCTAGGCTTGGTTTTCTCTGAAGTATGCCTGACACTTGAGTGTTGTTTTCGGTGAATGCCAGACAGATATGCGCGGCCTGGGGCTGTGTGTAGCAGGTGTAGCTGCATGGCTGTCCGCCAGTTGGGCACACATTGTCATGTGCAGCGTAGGAAGCCGACAGGCCCCGGTCTAATCTTTAGGACGACTTCCTTTCCATTTATCACCACTCCCGGTCTGACATTCCTGCACTGAGCTTAATTTGCGAACTACTGAAAATGTCCATGCATATTCCCAAAACCGCATCAGTGGTGTTAAGGAATTCAGTTTTTATTCCCTAACATCCCCTTGGATGGATCTGCGGAGACTTGACGTCCCATCAAAGATTGACCTGCTAAACGTCTGCCAGGTTTCAAGAAGAATTCTGAAAATGTGTCAAATGCGCTTGTGAATGAACACTTTGCCCCCCCCGCCTCCTTTTACGGGTCTCCTTGATGGATTAGCACAAAACTTGACATAGCAATAGAAATCTTGTTCTAAAGCTATGCCAACATTTGCCACACAGTACACAGTGGCACAGTTAGCAAGCTAGCCCTACACTCCCCCCGTTTTTTTTGTTTTTTGTTTTTCCTCTGCCCTCTTCCTGGATCTGTACACGTTTGAAAATGCAGAGTAGGGAGTGTGCTCGGAGTAAAGTTCTGCACTCACGCCATCCTTGACACGAACTCATTTGGCAGCGTTTTTGTTTAAAGCTTCGAGCAAAATTTCCTATCGGAGCTAAATAAGGAAGGCTTTTTATTTTTATTTTATAACTCTTCCTGTACGTATGTTTCTCCTTGCATGGGTACTTTCTCTGTGCCACCTGAGTGCCAGCCGTGGCGCAGATCCACCCAGGAGGGCTGAAGTAATGAGAAAAAAATGCTTTTTCAATGGAGTGTGCCACTGGTGACGATGTACACGCACAGCACTACCTCGCAGCATGACCTTTGAACACTTAAAACGATGTACCAGCCCTTTATTATTTTTATTCCACGTAAGTTGTTTTATTGGGCCAGGCCTGTTTTCACTGGCAAGGTGTGTGTGTGTGTGGGTTTGGGACTTGTGCCATTTTACGTTCCAGGGCTTGTCCTCCTCGTTGTCTCTGTTTTAGATCTTGCCAGCATCCATGCTCCCCTGTGCCTGTGTGTTGTACGTCGCCTCCTTTTACCTGCCCGTGGTTATGTGGGCGCAGCCCCGATCTTGGCAGGTGTGGTGGGGCGGTGTGCGCCTTGCTCCTGAAGTTCTCTGCACCTCTCCCAGGTTGGTATAGGACTGGCTTCTTCTTCTGAAGAGCTGACGGATTGCAGCAGTTACCTGTCCGAGTGCCAGCGCCTGGGGCGGGAGGTGTTCTCCTCTGTCAGATGTTCACTTCCCAGCCTCAGCCTCCGTTCCTCGGGTGCAGCTCTGAAATGTTACTAGTGAAGAATCGCCCTCCTTGGGATCGCCGTCCACAGCACCACCTTCTTAATGTAATGGATTTGTCTGTCCATGAGACACATTTCCCATCATATGCTCTGTGCTTTTGACTTCTCGGAATGAGTGACCCTTCTCATAATCATGACTTAGTTCTATAATTTCAGGAGGGAACAAGTCATAGCTGTTGCCCACAGGAGTATTATTTTGTGAGAAGTTTATTAGGTGGGGTGAATGAGATGTTAAAACAAGGTACTAGGTAAAACTTGCTGCTTACTAGTCCTGGTTTCACTTCGCTTTTTATTGACCCCTCTCTTCCTCTTAATTCAGGGATCCAGTCCTGGGATGTGGACTATGTGTCTTCCGGCCTTGATGAGCAGCTCAAGTTGTTTGTTTCGAGACATTCTGCGACTTTCTCCACGACTGTGAAAGGTAAACCATGAGCAGTAAAACTTGTTTGGCGCGTAAGGTTTTTCTTCAAGGGTAGACCAGTTCTTCCTCCCTTGTACCCTGTGGGGTTGAGCTCTATCACCAGGCTGCATGCGTTGATCTGAGCCCAGAGGGTTGTGTAGGCCTTGGTCCTGCAGGTCTTCGACAAGGCAGTGATCTCCACTTTGTGTATCCTAAGGTTTACACGTTGTACCACCCAGTAGTATTCAGTTTCATTTACTCACCGTGGTTGCTTGGTTGTCACTTTTTTAAAATCCATACAACTCTATTTAGTTAATTTTGAATTGATGTATTAGGACAACTTTGAACGCCTGAACATTGTGGCCCGAAATACATTCTCCTATGAGCCCTCATTCTAGTAAAACATCTGCCAAGGAGTTCTCCGCTGCATTTCAGAGAATTTCGGAGAGCTTTGGTAGTTGAGCTACGGTGGCCGAGCAGAGGTCCCACTTACTAATCAAATCTAATTCTGCTTAGATTCTTAATGAAGGTTTCCGGTTGATCCACAATCAATGTAGGTTCTTTCTTGATTGCTCCGTTGTTGCAGTCTAGAGGTGTGGTTTTTTTTTTTTGCTTGTTTGCTTGTGTCTAAGACTGCATTCATACCTATGTAGTAAAGTTTGACATAACGTTCCCTGGGAAAACCCTTTTTTCACCTTTTTAATAACTATACATACTAGACCAGTTTGTACCAAACTTTTGGAGCACTGCTGTTCAAACTTCACAGTCTGATCCTGCCAGATGTAGCACCTCGTGACCACAGAATGGTGGGGAGCTTTGGGTTCAAGAGGGAGGAATTGTTGTCAAGATGCTCTTCAGATGTATCATGGGAATTGCCATTGGGATTTTCCGCCCAGAACAAATGTGTAAAACGAACACAGTCCAGATTTCAGTGCCAACTTAACACCCGCTACCTAGGTAACCTTTGAACACTTTCTTCTGGATGATCTGTGTGTGTGTATATATAGCTCCAAATTTTTTACGTTTTTTTATTTATTAAGAAAAAGGCCTTTTTTTGTATTTTGCTGCATTGCTGCGACATCTAAAAGCATAAGCGGCTGGTAATTTCTTCAGGCCAATATGATACAATATACCTCTGCCCCCTCGGCTCTTCTGGCCAGGACCAGGGAGGGTTACAAATTCAAGAGTCCTAGTGTTAAACAGCATCCATGGCCTTTCTGACGGAGCAAGGGAAGGTTGTGTTGCACCAACTACCTTTTTTAGAACCCTGACTCCTGTACTGCCAAAAGATTGGGGCGAGGTTTCTTCCCTCGCTGGCCCTGGTTATGGGCTGGCCGGGGTGTATTCGCCGGCCCCAACCCATGCCGACGTGGTCCATGAGGCCAATGTGCAAAAGCGCAGGACTGCACAGAGGTGTGGGAGTTGATTTCCCCCCCCCCCCCTGAGTGAAGGCAGGTTGTAAGACTCCCTCCCGGTGAGTGAACCTAGACTGAGCTCCTGAGGATCTCATCTAAGGGGGGGATCAGTCTCTGGAACGCCCCACTTTTTTCTTTTCAAATCCACAAACTGACCAGGGTCTTCATGTGGTCCCTAATTTCTTTAGGGAGCTCTGTGGCAGTAAAGGTGTCTAGAGTGGACACAAATATATTTTGATTGACTTGAATGTAGAACCCCAAATCTGGGAAATCTGTTCATTTTGGGACAGAGAGGAACATATTTGCTAGAAATGTGTGAGCAGAACCTTAAAACGTGGCTGCTAGATCATCCCAAAAACACACAGATCTTTGAACCGTGGTTTCGAGGGCCCCATGAAAGATGAGTTTGTTTCCAAGCATTTATTCATAAAGTTTGAAACTCTATTTCTAACATTAGAAACCTTTAACGAGGATCGTTGTTTCTTTGCTCGGTTTGTGAAGGATAGTCCTTGTAGAGAAGGTGCCTTCCTGCCCACTTCAAAGCACTAAGCTAGACTGTTTAACACCCAGAGATAGTTACCTCTATAATGGGTTTTACAAACGTCACGGTCTCTTTAAATTACTTTCCCTTTCTCATTGGTCACCGGTGTCCATTTGAACATTTACTGTAACCCCTTAGGATATGAGGTTTGCAGTCGACCATGGTTGCCTCGAAGATCCGGTGACCCACCTGCTGCGCATCGTGTCCTAACCTTCACCTGTAAAGTGCCTATCTATTGAGCTGATGCGTTCATTTTGAAGCAGATGCCAGGCCCGCTACAGGTTCCTCTGGGCACATCACATCAAATCATTAACATTTATAAAGCGCGCTACTCACCCGTGTGGGTCTCAAGGCGCTAAATCGGTTAAGTTGTTGCTTACTCAACCTCATTGAATGGGAGAAGAGGCTGGGATGTGCTTGGCAAAGGCTTCTGCGGTGAATCTGGGCGTTTTGGGGTGCGGTCTGGCCTCACACGGTTACTGTACACATCCAGGTGGTTCGTTCTGGGACAGGGGTAAGTCACTTCCTGTCTGTGCTGTCGATGAAGACGCCTCCGCCCCCTCTCCTCCGGGCCTCTATTCCTGGGCCACCGCTGTCAGCTGCTGCCTCGCCTCGCCTCAGCTGTCGGCCTTCTGCTCGCAGCCTCTACCTCACAGGGTAGGCTTGCCCTGTCCAGCCACCTGCGGGGGTCACTGCCTCCAGTCAGGTGTCAGACCAGGATACCCCCCAGGTTGGAGTGAACCCGCCTCTGCGTGGCTCCGTGCTTGTAGCCTGGAGGGGTGGGTAGGTGTCTTGTACACTCTGTCCTTGCAGTCCTGGAGCTCCCTCTAGTATGCCTTGCCTGGAATGCATTCCCTGCCAAAGCCAAAAAGCTGTGCTTCAGTTTTGTGGACACGAAAAAGGGGGGTGAGGGAGCGGTCTGAGGTGCAGTGCTTTCTGTACAGTGGGTGCAGGTGGGGCTTTGCCGTGCACTCTGTCCCACCCCTTGAGGTGACGGCCAGGCAGCTCTCCGTTGAAGCACGCCGCCCTGCCTCTTCTTGCAGGGAGTGATGGTGCTAAGGCCTGGTCTCAGACCTCTGGCGGTGTCTGATGCAGGGAGTGATGGTGCTAAGGCCTGGTCTCAGACACCTCTGGCGGTGTCTGATGCAGGGAGTGATGGTGCTAAGGCCTGGTCTCAGACACCTCTGGCGGTGTCTGATGCAGGGAGTGATGGTGCTAAGGCCTGGTCTCAGGCACCTCTGGCGGTGTCTGATGCAGGGAGTGATGGTGCTAAGGCCTGGTCTCTGAGACCTCTGGCGGTGTCTGATGCAGGGAGGGATGGTGCTAAGGCCTGGTCTCAGAGACCTCTGGCGGTGTCTGATGCAGGGAGTGATGGTGTTAAGGCCTGGTCTCAGAGACCTCTGGCGGTGTCTGATGCAGGGAGGGATGGTGCTAAGGCCTGGTCTCTGAGACCTCTGGCGGTGTCTGATGCAGGGAGTGATGGTGCTAAGGCCTGGTCTCAGAGACCTCTGGCGGTGTCTGATGCAGGGAGTGATGGTGCTAAGGCCTGGTCTCAGACCTCTGGCGGTGTCTGATGCAGGGAGTGATGGTGCTAAGGCCTGGTCTCCGACCTCTGGCGGGGTCTGACCAGGCGTTATCAGAGCAGGTGGGTGTCTGCAGTGATGTCTGGCGGCCTAGCATTGCTTCTTACTCGGCTCTCCTGCCCCGTCCTCTGCTTTCTCCTCGGCACGAGTAACTCTTCCTACTCGCCTGTTATGGCTTCAGCGGGTGGACGCAAGCAGGTCCTGGACTCTCCCGACCAGACCTCTTGCATGGAGTATGAGCCTTAATGTAATCCTCCATAGCCCGTGGGTGTCCAGCCTGGGCCCAAGGGGACCGGCCTCTGCCACGTCGGTACGTAAATACCTTTCACCCCGATTCATGGTACGTAATTACCCTTTCTGCGGGCAGGTAAGGCCCCCTGCTCCCGTGGTGGCCACCGCTAGCATTCGGCGTCTTAGGAGGGGTTACTTGACTGGATCACTCCGTGAAAATATTTAGCATTCATGAAGCTCATTACCACACGCAGCGGGCGGTGAGGACGAGGGAATGAACTCCTGCTTTGGACATGGTCTTCCCCAGATGCTTGGGAGGTGTTTGATGTAGCAGAGTGTAATGTCGTGATTTCAACTGTGACTTGTTGGGGGGCTGCACTCAGTCAAGTTTAAGAAGCCCTCAGTGGTAGACTGCTAGAACCCGACTTGTGTCCTGTCTAAATGTACTGAAAATAAACCCATCCGTTCATTCTGGCAGCAGATTCACCCTGTTCCTAGGCCGTGTGCCCCCTTGCTAGGCGCTAGCCCCAAGGAGCTGCGCCAGGTCAGAAGGCCATGGGTCAGAGGTCCTGTATTACCCATTTAAGAAGTTCACACTTCATGCTGCTCTCCCGAGCGGCTGTCGGGGGTCTGGGGCAGTGATTAGACGAACAAATGAGGGGCTGACGGGGTGGAGACCACGCAGGGTAAAACATGATGCCCCTTCGCATGCTGGGGGGGGGTCTGAGCAGTTATGTCCCCGAAAGATACCTGGTCGCCAGAGCTACCTGGAAGGCCAAATGCGAAGTTTTCTCTTCTCGCCCCTCAGCTCGATACAAGCGCTTGGAAGCGGTTGTTGGCGCTATATTAAAACCTGGCGGACGTAGAGGCGTTTGGAAAGTTTTGGGCGTCAAAGTAAGTCTGACGCTGGAGTAGGCGCTGTGTGCTGGGTTCGGGCCCAGATTCCGGGTGGCTTTAAAGGGCTTCTTTGTTCATCAGGGTAGCGCCTGATGCCGGTGTCAAGGAGCCAGAACGAGTCCAGTGCTTCTGCTCCGGCCTCTTGCTTCCGCCCTCCGAGCCTAGGGGCGCCCCCACCCTTGCATGGAGCAGTGTTACCCCCCCCCTCTTCTGGACTTGGGTTCTTCTGCCCGCCTTTCCCCGTTTCTTCACCTAGGGTGCTCTGCAAACCCTGTGCAGCCGATGGTACCTCGAGGCTCGGCTTTCTCAGTGATAGCTCGCAGATGGCAGAGCTCCTAAATCGGTTTATACAAAAACTCACCGCCCCAGGGCTCTTCCGCGCAGACCGGTCGTGCAGAATTAATTCCCTCTGTAGCATCTCCTAGAACAGAAGTACTAGCGAACGGTTTCCCGGGGCCAAAATGTTTGGTCCGTGGGCTGATCGAGGGCCACACTGTTGCCAGGACGGTGGGCAGGAAAAGGGGGTGTGAGGTGGGTTCAGGATGGGGAAACGAAGGATGGACACTTATAGCCGAATTGAATTGCACAATGTGGATTGAAAAAGACTTGGTCATACTTCGATTCTGCACTTGAGCAAATTGTGTGATCCTAGGCAGTCCCCCCCCCCCCCCCCCCCACCCCCCTACGCGTTTGAGGCCCTAGAAATACATGACTTCAGGATGTGCCTGGTACAAAACCTCTGTTGTGTTCGATTTCAAAATAACTGACCTGCACATAACTGACTTGCCTTGTCAGGGTGGAGGGAAAGCATGAATGTTTCTAAACTCATGTTGGAAAACCATCAGTTAAAGAAAAAACAAAACAAAAAAAAAAACTTGTCAATACACAGCCAGTCTGATTTTTACTAAGGTGAAAGCGGTTCTGTAAGGTAACGAAACGCAACTTTTGAATTTCGAGAGACCATGATGATTTGACACGTTTGCTGCAAAATGTCTTTAAAAATGAAGTTACCCCCTAAAGTTAAGCGTTGTTACCCATGTTACTTCCTTTCTCTGCCTGAAATTAACTATTAAATAAATGCCTGCCTGTTTATTTAAAAACATTTTAATATTGGTGCTGAGTGGAGTAAACAGCAGGGGGCAGCGTGCGGCCTCTCTGCTGACCTTTGAGGGTCACTGTTCTAGGATGTGGGTTTCACACTGCCCCAGTGGGTATCTTGTGCTGAATAAGGGCAGGGAATGATTCTGAGCCATTTTTTAAAATTATTTTGTCTTTCTTAATTGCTTGAAACAAAATGCTTTGCATGGAATGGGGTTTTTGATTATTTCTGGTTACTTGTTCAGCGTTGGTAACTGGAGTACATAGAAAATCTGACGTGATGAGAAATACCCACAGAAAACATGCTAAAATAACTTAAGTATTTTCATAGAAATGCTTTGAGCATGGGCACGGTCATGTGTTGATTTGTAGACGCAGTCGACTGAACTGCCCCCAACCACTTCCTACCCCACCCACTCTCTGTGGTCCCCACCTTCCAGTAGTGTTGACGTGATGTGGTGTTTGTGGGACCCATGTTCGCAGTTGCCATCTTTGAACCTTGCTGGTGTCCAAGACCCCTCCACTTGCAGGTCACTTTAAATGTTCGCAGTGGGCCACCATCCGCTTGAGCACAGACTGGTCCCAGGTCTGCGGGTTGTACCCTCGCAGGTCATCTCGAAGAGGGTTGTTGGCAGATGAATAAGGCTTTCAAGGCGAACCCAGTAGTGCAGATAGGATTTCTGGGCACTTTAATGGCGTCTCTTATCTTGTAGTGTCCAAAGAGGCGTGCGTGTGAAGTTGGTTGACACATATGGCTTTGCACCAGTTATGCCTTTAAATGTGTCTCTGTACCCCCCCATGCCTGGAGCACGGTGACCTCTCAGGCGTGCTCGGCAGGCTTAGCCACTCTGTCGGAAATGGATGTTATCACACGAGTTACTACATGGAGCACAGACGCCCAGGAACGGAGCACCTTCACTTCAGACAAGTTACCGTGTGGGTCAGACGCCCATGGTCGAGGCACCTCCATGTCAGATGAGTTACTGTGGAGGTCAGGCGCCCATGGTCGAGGCACCTCCATGTCAGATGAGTTACTGTGTGGGTCAGGTGCCCATGGTCGAAGCACCTCCATGTCAGATGAGTTACTGTGTGGGTCAGACACCCATGGTCGAAGCACCTCCATGTCAGATGAGTTACTAAGTGGAGCAGAGACTCCCATGGGTGAAGGACCCTCGCGTTGCTGTGACTGAGCACAACATCAGACTCTACACTCATTCCTTTCACAGATTAGCCCCACGTCAGTTAAGTAACAAACACGCTGAAACCATTTGCAGTTGTTGTGTAATGATCGTGCCCAGTCTGCACCCTAATTCCTGGTGGGTGCTGCTCAGTGGTTCTTATCGCGACAGGGCCTTCCTAACGAGTGTGAGTTTCCCTCCCGCACCCGGAGTCCAGAAGGATGGCAGAAGTGCGAACGGAGGAGTTTGCCCCAAGTTCCAGGGCTAGCTGGTACGTTCAGTCGATGATCAGTCCCGGAATCCAGAGGGGACTGCAGCGCTTGGAGGGTCCGTGGTCTGAGCAGGGCCTGCTAGGCTCTCATGTCATCAACCCTCCCCCCTCTGCGTGGCTGAAGGAAGTAAGAAGCTCCGGCCGGCGGCTGCGGAAGTGGTGTGATGGACACTGTGTCCTGGCCCTCGGGCTGTGACTCCCCTTCTTCCTGTCCGGGGCCAGCGGTCCTGGAGGTCACCGCACACCCTCCCATTCGGGCAGCTGCCACAGTCGGTCTGCTGTGTGCTGGGTCCGGAGCTGTGGAGGCATCTTCGGTGAGCACCTCCGACCACGCACTCCCTCACTCACTCACTGACTGCTGCAGCTTGAGGGTATTATCCTGCAGCCACGGCTGATACTCATCTGTGTGACTTTCTCCGTGAGGTTGAGGAGGTGAAGGCCACAGATACAGCTGTGCTCCTGTTGTGTAGACGTGCACTCTGGCCTCTCCGTGCGGACGGGCGCCTGCTAGAGAGAATCCGGCCAGCGACTCCAGACACAGGAGACCTGGGCCCGATGCAGACCCCGACACCCGCCTCCGGCATCTCCTGGGACCCCAGATACAAGCGCAAGCACACTCCCTGTGGACCCCGACACCCGCCTCCGGGATCTCCTGGGACACCAGACATGAGCGCAAGCACACTCTGTGGACCCCGACACCCGCCTACGGCATCTCCTGGGACCCCAGATACAAGCGCAAGCACACTCTCTGGGGACCCCGACACCCGCTTCTGGGATCTCCTGGGACCCCAGACACAAGCGCAAGCACTCTCTGTGGACCCGATGCAGACCCCGACACCCGCCTCCGGGGTCTCCTGGGACCCCAGACACGAGCGCAAGCACACTCTGTGGACCCCGACGCGCGCTTCCTGGATCTCCTGGGACCCCAGACACGAGCGCAAGCATACTCTGTGGACCCCGACACCCGCCTCCGGGATCTCCTGGGACCCCAGACACGAGCGCCAGCACACTCTGTGGACCCCAACACCCGCTTCCGGGATCTCCTGGCACCCCAGACACAAGCACAGTTCCTCTGCTCTGATTGTTTCTCTTCCTTTGACGCCGGGCGCCTTTGCTGATTCACAGCAGCAGTTTCTCACCCCCACAGGGTTTACGCTTGTCATCTCCGCACCCTTGACACACACACTTCCCTTTTGAGTAGTGTGTGGTCATGCGGTTTCCGGACAGGGTTTTTTTTTTTTTTTTTTTACTTTTTAACTGTTCACCCTCTCTTTCCCAGCACTGTTCTGGAGCCAGCATTAGAAAGTTGCTTTGAAGGCATTCCTGAAATTAGAATGCAAACAGTTCTTGTTCATCCCTTAATCTTTGTGTAAGGAAATGCCACCTTGGCATAGTTACCCCCTGGCTTTTTGCCTTTGCTGATGTCAAGTTATGATTTGAAAGTGTGCTGAGGCCTGCTAACCAGGCCCGAGCACCAGTGTTCTTTCCCTAACCTGTACCTTTGTTTCCACAATTGGCACACCCTGGCCTCCAGGTAAGTCCCTTGTAACTGGTACTCCTGGTACCAAGCGCCCTGATGCCAGGGAAGGTCTAAGGGCTGCAGCATATCTTATGCCACCCTGGGGACCCCTCACTCAGCACAAACACACTGCTTGCCAGCTTGTGTGTGCTAGTGAGGACAAAACGACTAAGTCGGCATGGCACTCACCTCAGGGTGCCATGCCAACCTCACACTGCCTATAGGTTTAGATAAGTCACCCCTCTAGCAGGCCTTACAGCCCTAAGGCAGGGTGCACTATACCATAGGTGAGGGCATAAGTGCATGAGCACCATGCCCCTACAGTGTCTAAGCAAAACTTTAGACATTGTAAGTGCAGGGTAGCCATAAGAGTATATGGTCTGGGAGTCTGTCATACACGAACTCCACAGCACCATAATGGCTACACTGAAAACTGTGAAGTTTGGTATCAAACTTCTCAGCACAATAAATGCACACTGATGCCAGTGTACATTTTATTGTAACATACACCCCAGAGGGCACCTTAGAGGTGCCCCCTGAAACCTTAACTGACTACCCATGTAGGCTGACTGGTTTTAGCAGCCTGCCACACACCAGACATGTTGCTGGCCACATGGGGAGAGTGCCTTTGTCACTCTGTGGCTAGTAACAAAGCCTGTACTGGGTGGAGGTGCTTCTCACCTCCCCTGCAGGAACTGTAACACCTGGCGGTGAGCCTCAAAGGCTCACCCCCTTTGTTACAGCACCCCAGGGCACTCCAACTAGTGGAGTTGCCCGCCCCCTCCGGCCACGGCCCCACTTTTGGCAGCAAGGCCGGAGGAGAGAATGAGAAAAACAAGGAGTCGTCACTGGCCAGTCAGGACAGCCCCTAAGGTGTCCTGAGCTGAGGTGACTGACTTTTAGGAATCCTCAATCTTGCAGATGGAGGATTTCCCCCCCAATAGGATTAGAGATGTGCCCCCCTCCCCTCAGGGAGGAGGCACAAAGAGGGTGTAGCCACCCTCAGGGCTAGTAGCCATTGGCTACTAACCCCCAGACCTAAACACACCCCTAAATTGAGTATTTAGGGGCTCCCAGAACACAGCAAGATAGATTCCTGCAACCTAAGAAGGAGGACTGCTGAGCTGAAAACCTGCAGAGAAGACGGAGACACCAACTGCTTTGGCCCCAGCTCTACCGGCCTGTCTCCCCACTTCTAAAGACACTGCTCCAGTGACGTGTTCCACAGGGTCCAGCGACCTCTTAAGCCTCAGAGGACTACCCTGCATCTAGAAGGACCAAGAAGTCCTGAGGACAGCGGCCCTGTTCCACAAAGACTGCAACTTTGCAACAAAGAAGCAACTTTGAAACAACACACGTTTCCCGCTGGAAGCGTGAGACTTTGCACTCTGCACCCGACGCCCCCGGCTCGACTTGTGGAGAACAAACACTACAGGGAGGACTCCCCGGCGACTACGAGACCGTGAGTAGCCAGAGTTGACCCCCTGAGCCCCCACAGCGATGCCTGCAGAGGGAATCCCGAGGCTCCCCCTGACCGTGACTGCCTGCTTCAAAGACCCGACGCCTGGTAAAGACACTGCACCCGCAGCCCCCAGGACCTGAAGGTTCCGACCTCCAGTGCAGGAGCGACCTCCAGGTGGCCCTCTCCCTTGCCCAGGTGGTGGCTACCCCAAGGAGCCCCCCCCCCCTCCCCCCGCCTGCCTGCATCGCTGAAGAGACCCCTTGGTCTCCCATTGAATCCTATTGCGAACCAAACGCCTGTTTGCACTCTGCACCCAGCCTCCCCCATGCCGCTGAGGGTGTACTTTTTGTGCTGACATGTGTCCCCCCTGGTGCCCTACAAACCCCCCCGGTCTGCCCTCCGAAGACGCGGGTACTTACCTGCTGGCAGACTGGAACCGGGGCACCCCCTTCTCCATTGAAGCCTATGCGTTTTGGGCACCACTTTGACCTCTGCACCTGACCGGCTCTGAGCTGCTGGTGTGGTAACTTTGGGGTTGCCCTGAACCCCCAACGGTGGGCTACCTTGGACCCAACTTTGAACCCCGTAGGTGGTTTACTTACCTGCAAAACTAACAAATACTTACCTCCCCAGGAACTGTTGAAAATTGCACTGTCTAGTTTTAAAATAGCTATATGTCATTTGTGTGAAAACTGTATATGCTATTTAGCTAATTCAGAGTTCCTAAAGTTCCTAAGTGAAGTACCTTTCATTTAAAGTATTGTTTGTAAATCTTGAACCTGTGGTTCTTAAAATAAACTAAGAAAATATATTTTTCTATACAAAAACCTATTGGCCTGGAATTGTCTTTGAGTGTGTGTTCCTCATTTATTGCCTGTGTGTGTACAACAAATGCTTAACACTACCCTCTAAGCCTACTGCTCGACCACACTTCCACAAAATAGAGCATTAGAGTTATCTCTTTTTGCCACTATCTTACCTCTAAGGGGAACCCTTGGACTCTGTGCATGCTATTTCTTACTTTGAAATAGTACATACAGAGCCAACTTCCTACACTTTGGATGGTATTTGAACCTACAACATTTCTATATTGTATGGACGTTGCAGCCCGAGCAGATGACTGCGGAGTGTCACTCGTGTGTAGTTTCTGAGAAGTTCTCAGTATTTGTTGAATCTCTCTCGGTTCTCTTGGGAGGGAGTGGAGGGGTGACCAGTGTGGGAATGTGCATGGAGCTTTGTGTGAAGTGGGCAGTGGTGTCCGCTGATTGTCTTGGGTGTGGGACGGGCTTTGCATTGGATTACTGCTGGTGCAGTCGTCTTTGTGCTGTTTATGATCTGGAGAGACTTGCACTGGGTGATCCATATACATATTGGCTTTAAAGACCCTATTGGGGCCGGTCAGTGGTTCTGGAGCAGCGTACAGGTTCAGTGCTCTGGTTGCAGAAGTGTGTTGCCGTCGTTGTATGGTTGACTGTTCATGGGTATCCGGGTCTAACAGCCCGGGTGCAGTTCTGAACCTGAGCAGGTTGGCATCTCTGACTGTCCGACACTAGTCGGACGTACAGCCTGAAAATAGTAATGGGTGCTTTGTGCACAGACTAGGGAAGGACATTCATTTCAAAGTATGGTTTTTCAGTGGTGCTGCCCATGCTGGAAATGGACCTGGCCCTGAAAGCTGGTTGAAGAGTCGGAAAGTCCAGTTATGGTTGAGATTTTGTTCTATAGTGAGCACAGGACCAGGTCATAGTCACGATTGTCTTGCTTCCATTCTGAACTAAAGTGTGTGGTTGGGGCCTATTTGTGGTTTCCCACAGTGATAGTGGGAAAGTGTAAGGATTAGAAGGATGATATCCAGGGTTCAAAAATGCTCTTGATGGGCTTCCGTCAGTGGGCCTATAGCCTAAAACGTGAGGTAAGGGAGGCTTTCCTATCACTCACATCAGTTTAGTCCACCTCGCCCCAGCACCTCCGCCAGTGGTCCTGGAAAGGAAAGAGTGAAATCCTCCTAGCAGGGGCTGCGTGGGATTGGCTGAGTACTAGCTTTAACGCTCCAGCAAGGGTATCCTGCAGGCCTTGGCCCTTTTCTAATGATGTCTTTGTAGCCATGCTTTACAGAACCAAGACAGTCCAGAGAGCGCCTGGAGCTTGTCCAGGCGCGATCTTCTATTGACTGACCCTTACTTGTGTCTTCTTAGTCGTAAGTCTGCACCTCCACACGCTGGGCAGTTTTGCTTCCCCCTATTGGGCAGTTTGCAGGCAGCACTGACTTCTGGATTTCCAAGACTCATTTATTTTGGCAGGATACAGCTCACGTGGAGACTTGCGACTCTCCTGGGACAGATGAGTAAAGTCCCAGGATAAACAGTTGGGACTTTCTGTGTTGGCCATCACAGGGCCCCGTTGCGAGAATCGGTCAAAACAAGTGTGTGCTGCTTTTATGCTTTGGTTCTGCTGGTGCGCAGTGAAGGATGCAAACACAGAAGGACGGAATGCAGAACAAATCAAACATTCACCCCCAGTCACAGATCTGGGTTTAATCCATCAGTTTTTTTGCTTGCCATACCATACCATACCATACCATACCATTCCAGCTCAGACCCAGCCATATGCAAATCAGTCTTGATCCTGTTCCCCATGGGTCCAGATGTGGGTCCCGGGCTCACTGTGCCACTGGATTCAAGCTAGCCTGGCTGATGAATGGTGAAACCCTGAAACCAGTCCCAGGATGCTTGTTTCGGGTCCAGGGAGGACCTGGCCTGGCAGTTTGGGCTGGACTGTTCCCATGAGGAACGGGGTCAAGACTGATTTGCATATGACTGGGTCTGAGCTGGAATGGTATGGCAAGCAAAAATAACTGATGGATTACACCCAGATCTATGACCGGCGGTGAATGTTTGATTGGTTCCGCATTCCGTCCATCATTTGTGTTTTGCTAGGCGCAGTGAAGGAACGCAGTCATTTTAACATTAAGGGTACCAAGCTTGAAACAAACTGTTTTGTGCAACCTCAAACTCCTATTTTTATTTTTGTCATGGTTCTCTTGAGGGAACGCATGTGGCTCTTCATGGTGGCATCAGTGAGGCAAATGTATTTTTGAGGAAGATTCACACTGGGAAATCTGACACCAGCTTTCTCCCTCTGTCCGGTGGACGAGGACCTCTGAGCAAACTGCTGAGGTCTGCAGTAACTATAACCTTGCATTGTTCTGGTTTCTGACTGCTAAACAGTGTTCGCTACTTGTGTCCATTCTGTTCCAGGAAGCCGGACTGTTTTGTACTCTGAAATGGCTCTTTTTGTAGCTTTCGTACTGGGATTGTCACGATCCCCTCTGCAGTCTGTTTGAGACGCCGCACTCCTTGTGGTGGGAGCCTCCTCAGGGTGTTCTTGGAGCAGTAAGTTATTTAAAGTTCCAGTTCTTGCCTCATACCTGCTTGTGCTTCCCCCCACCTCCAGGGCAGAGGAACCTTCATCACCAAGGAGACACCCTGGAGTCGCTGGTGCTGCTGAACCCGTCCGCCAAGTCTGTCTGTGAAGAGGCAAGTATCACTCCTCCCGCTGACCTGTGAAAACTACACCCAAAACGGCGTTAGAAGGGGGGGGCGCATTATGTTTGTTGCGCCTTGCGTTGGGCTGTCTTTCAACGAATAGTTTTGTGGGGGGCGTGGGGCACAGTTGGGCTGAGGGGGTTAGATCTGGTGTTGAGAAGCTCAGAAGATCCGCGCTGACGGAAGCAGCTGACCATCCTGAGTACAAACGCTGCTGGAAGAGCAGGTGGGGGTGTTTGTCCGGCTGCCAGAATGGTCTCTTAGGGTCATTGATCTGTGGGAGAGTAACCCCCCCCACGCCCCATCAGGAGCCAGTTGATCCTGAGGAGTCCGCCTCTAGAGCAAGAATGGGACCTGGTTTGTGATGGGGAGTCAGTCCTTCACGCTCTGCCCTCACAATCTTGTGCACCACACACAGCTTTGAATTGGAGTCTTTACGGCTTGTGTGGCGTCCCCCCCGCCATAGCATGTGTGGCGTCCCCCCCCCCCATAGCATGTGTGGCGTCCCCCCCCCCATAGCATGTGTGGCGTCCCCCCCCCCATAGCATGTGTGGCGTCCCCCCCCCTGAGCATGTGTGGCGTCCCCCCCCCTGAGCATGTGTGGCGTCCCCCCCCCTGAGCATGTGTGGCGTCCCCCCCCCCCCCGAGCATGTGTGGCGTCCCCCCCCCTGAGCATGTGTGGCGTCCCCCCCCCTGAGCATGTGTGGCGTCCCCCCCCCTGAGCATGTGTGGCGTCCCCCCCCCTGAGCATGTGTGGCGTCCCCCCCCCCCTGAGCATGTGTGGCGTCCCCCCCCCCCCTGAGCATGTGTGGCGTCCCCCCCCCCTGAGCATGTGTGGCGTCCCCCCCCCCCCCCTGAGCATGTGTGGCGTCCCCCCCCCCCCCCCCCTGAGCATGTGTGGCGTCCCCCCCCCCCTGAGCATGTGTGGCGTCCCCCCCCCCCCCCTGAGCATGTGTGGCGTCCCCCCCCCCCTGAGCATGTGTGGCGTCCCCCCCCCCCCCCCCCCTGAGCATGTGTGGCGTCCCCCCCCCCCCCCCCCCCTGAGCATGTGTGGCGTCCCCCCCCCCCCCCCCCCCCCCTGAGCATGTGTGGCGTCCCCCCCCCCTGAGCATGTGTGGCGTCCCCCCCCCCTGAGCATGTGTGGCGTCCCCCCCCCCTGAGCATGTGTGGCGTCCCCCCCCCCTGAGCATGTGTGGCGTCCCCCCCCCCTGAGCATGTGTGGCGTCCCCCCCCCCCCCCCTGAGCATGTGTGGCGTCCCCCCCCCCCCCCCTGAGCATGTGTGGCGTCCCCCCCCCCCCCCTGAGCATGTGTGGCGTCCCCCCCCCCCCCCCCTGAGCATGTGTGGCGTCCCCCCCCCCCCCTGAGCATGTGTGGCGTCCCCCCCCCCCCCCTGAGCATGTGTGGCGTCCGTGCGTTGTGTGAAAGCAGCTCGGAGATTGTGGGAATCGAGCCGAAGGAGCATCCCTGGTTGGTTCTGCGTGACCCAGTGGTGTTTGCAGCATTAACGCAGCATCCTAGGTACCTGCCTGGTGCCCCGCGTGTGCTCAGGTGGGTTCCCACAGCTCATCATCATTCGTTAGTGCGTTCAGGGGAGTGAGGCTGCTCGCTGCATTCACTGAACTGCTACACTGCTCGATCAGCGCTAGCTCACCTAGTTGCAGCCTCGGTTTCTCCTCCTGGAGCTGGACACAGGTCCTTCCTGTACCATTTTAGGATGCTGCGGTGCGGCGCGGGTACCTGCCTCGACGTGGCGCGCCAGTGATGGGGGACCGTGGTGTTCACCGGACCCGGCCGGCCAACTTAGGAGCCTGTTCTGAATATTGCTTCAGCCGAGTCTCGCACATCTGTTTGCTCTTTGGAGATGTTGACAATCTCTTTAGGAGAGATCGTATTTCACAATATAGAGGACGAAAATCTCCCTGCAGACTTTCCGACTTCACTAAATCATGATGGTCGCGCGTGTGCGTGCGTGCGCGTGCCCGTAAGCAAGTAAAGAATTCACCGTCCTTAACTTCGGATGTACAAACCGTAAAGTTGTGTGTTTTCAAAACCTATAGACAGGAAATTGAGTAGTGAATCTTAAGGTGTGTATGTGTGTGTGTATATATATGTGTGTGTGTGTGTGTGTGTGTGTGTGTGTATATATATATATGTGTGTGTGTGTGTGTGTGTGTGTGTGTGTGTGTGTGTGTCTGTGTGTGTGTGTGTCTGTGTGTGTGTGTGTCTATGTGTGTGTGTGTGTCTGTGTGTGTGTGTGTCTATGTGTGTGTGTGTGTCTATGTGTGTGTGTGTGTCTATGTGTGTGTGTCTATATGTGTGTGTGTCTATGTGTGTGTGTGTCTATGTGTGTGTGTGTCTATGTGTGTGTGTGTCTATGTGTGTGTGTGTGTGTGTGTGTGTGTGTGTGTATATATATGTGTGTGTATATATATATATATATATATATATATGTGTGTGTGTATATGTATGTGTGTGTGTATATATAGATATATGTAGTCTGTTTTCTGGGGTCAGCATATTTTCAGGACAATATTAAAACCTGAAATGTGGCAGCACATTCTAGAAGATGGCTTCCCAAGCTGCAGTTGGTTTCTTTTCTAAACATTGCTTGCTCGACGCTGAGTGTTGTATAGTGGGTACATATGATGGGAAACGCGGTGTAGCTGTGCGTTGGCCTGATTGAAACATTGTCTGTGTATTGTGAGATTGTTTTCTGTCCCTTAAACTCTTGCAGACATTCAGAGGGCTAATCCTTCCTGAAAGTGTTCTTGAAGTGCCGTCATCGGCTCATGCACTGTCGACTAATAGACGGTGTTTGCTTTAACCAGACCTGTGCGCTTCTGTAGCAGCTGTAAGTGTTTGTGCATTAATACTGTGTTGCTCTCCACCTTCCAGCTGTGTAACCTGATTACCAGGCAGTCCAGACACAAGCTGCTGGTGCTGGCCGGACCCTGCGTGGAGGGAACCGGAGACCTGCTCCTGCAGGATGGGCACTTTTCCCTGCGGCACTTCTTGCAGATCTTCACAGATAAAGAGGTAATGTGTGGGGCCAGCAGGCCTTGCGTGTACTGGTTCACGCTCCTGCACGCCCGCTGCCGAGTACACAGGTGATGTGGTACACCCCGCGGGGGCTGTGCTTGTTTGCCGCCCTGAGGTCTGTGTGTTCCGTGGCACTCTTTGCAAAGAGATCCTACCGGCTTCTGGCGTGCATTTTCATTTTTTTGTCTTGAGAACCCCTTTCTGTGGCGGCCTCCTGGGCGGTGGGTTGTTTTGTGTGTGGGTGCAGTAACTTTTTCAACAAATACTGCTCCTGGAACTTTGGTTTGTAACACCTGCTCATTTTAAATTCCCATGCTACGCACACTTTGGGATGTTGTGTTGTCCCTGAAGCTTACAATGCACTCGAACTGAGACTTTCCTCAGGTTTCATTTTTCCACTAAGTCTGGAAGTGTGAACTTCTGTTATGGAAAAATTCTGAGCATTAATTTTGGCACAGACTAGATTGAAGAAAGGGACACCTCGGTGCACAGCAAACGTGGAAGGTCATGATGAGCTTTCTGAGGGGACAGATGTGAGAAAGTAGCCTCTTTCTAGCCTTGTTACCCCCACTAAGGGCCTGTTTGTGAGTGTATGTCAGGGTGTTTTCACTGTCTCACTGGGATCCTGCTAGCCAGGGCCCAGTGCTCATAGTAAAAACCCTATGTTTTCAGTATGTTTGTTATGTGTCACTGGGACCCTGCTAGTCAGGACCCCAGTGCTCATAAGTTTGTGGCCTATATGTATGTGTTCCCTGTGTGGTGCCTAACTGTCTCACTGAGGCTCTGCTAATCAGAACCTCAGTGGTTATGCTCTCTCATTTCTTTCCAAATTGTCACTAACAGGCTAGTGACTATTTTTACCAATTTACATTGGCTTACTGGAACACCCTTATAATTCCCTAGTATATGGTACTGAGGTACCTAGGGTATTGGGGTTCCAGGAGATCCCTATGGGCTGCAGCATTTCTTTTGCCACCCATAGGGAGCTCTGACAATTCTTACACAGGCCTGCCACTGCAGCCTGAGTGAAATAACGTCCACGTTATTTCACAGCCATTTTACACTGCACTTAAGTAACTTATAAATCACCTATATGTCTAACCTTTACCTGGTAAAGGTTAGGTGCAAAGTTACTTAGTGTGAGGGCACCCTGGCACTAGCCAAGGTGCCCCCACATTGTTCAGAGTCAATTCCCTGAACTTTGTGAGTGCGGGGACACCATTACACGCGTGCACTACATATAGGTCACTACCTATATGTGGCTTCACAATGGTAACTCCGAATATGGCCATGTAACATGTCTATGATCATGGAATTGCCCCCTCTATGCCATCCTGGCATAGTTGGCACAATCCCATGATCCCAGTGGTCTGTAGCACAGACCCTGGTACTGCCAAACTGCCCTTCCTGGGGTTTCACTGCAGCTGCTGCTGCTGCCAACCCCTCAGACAGGCATCTGCCCTCCTGGGGTCCAGCCAGGCCTGGCCCAGGATGGCAGAACAAAGAACTTCCTCTGAGAGAGGGTGTGACACCCTCTCCCTTTGGAAAATGGTGTGAAGGCAGGGGAGGAGTAGCCTCCCCCAGCCTCTGGAAATGCTTTGTTGGGCACAAATGTGCCCAATTCTGCATAAGCCAGTCTACACCGGTTCAGGGACCCCTTAGCCCCTGCTCTGGCGCGAAACTGGACAAAGGAAAGGGGAGTGACCACTCCCCTGACCTGCACCTCCCCTGGGAGGTGTCCAGAGCTCCTCCAGTGTGCTCCAGACCTCTGCCATCTTGGAAACAGAGGTGCTGCTGGCACACTGGACTGCTCTGAGTGGCCAGTGCCACCAGGTGACGTCAGAGACTCCTTCTGATAGGCTCCTTCAGGTGTTAGTAGCCTATCCTCTCTCCTAGGTAGCCAAACCCTCTTTTCTGGCTATTTAGGGTCTCTGTCTCTGGGGAAACTTTAGATAACGAATGCAAGAGCTCATCCGAGTTCCTCTGCATCTCTCTCTTCACCTTCTGATAAGGAATCGACTGCTGACCGCGCTGGAAGCCTGCAAACCTGCAACATAGTAGCAAAGACGACTACTGCAACTCTGTAACGCTGATCCTGCCGCCTTCTCGACTGTTTTCCTGCTTGTGCATGCTGTGGGGGTAGTCTGCCTCCTCTCTGCACCAGAAGCTCCGAAGAAATCTCCCGTGGGTCGACGGAATCTTCCCCCTGCAACCGCAGGCACCAAAAAGCTGCATTACCGGTCCCTTGGGTCTCCTCTCAGCACGACGAGCGAGGTCCCTCGAATCCAGCGACTCTGTCCAAGTGACCCCCACAGTCCAGTGACTCTTCAGTCCAAGTTTGGTGGAGGTAAGTCCTTGCCTCACCTCGCTGGGCTGCATTGCTGGGAACCGCGACTTTGCAGCTACTCCGGCCCCTGTGCACTTCCGGCGGAAATCCTTTGTGCACAGCCAAGCCTGGGTCCACGGCACTCTAACCTGCATTGCACGACTTTCTAAGTTGGTCTCCGGCGACGTGGGACTCCTTTGTGCAACTTCGGCGAGCACTGTTTCACGCATCCTCGTAGTGCCTGTTTCTGGCACTTCTCCGGGTGCTACCGGCTTCAGAGAGGGCTCCTTGTCTTGCTCGACGTCCCCTCTCTCTGCTGGTCCAATTTGCGACCTCCTGGTCCCTCCTGGGCCTCAGCAGCGTCCAAAAACGCTAACCGCACGATTTGCAGCTAGCAAGGCTTGTTGGCGTTCTTTCGGCGGGAAAACACTTCTGCACGACTCTCCACGGCGAGAGGGATCCGTCCACCAAAGGGGAAGTCTCTAGCCCTTTTCGTTCCTGCAGAAACCTCAGCTTCTTCTGTCCAGTAGAAGCTTCTTTGCACCCGCAGCTGGCATTTCCTGGGCATTTGCCCATCTCCGACTTGCTTGTGACTTTTGGACTTGGTCCCCTTGTTCCACAGGTACCCTAGATTGGAAATCCACAGTTGTTGCATTGCTGGTTTGTGTTTTTCCTGCATTATTCCTCTAACACGACTTCTTTGTCCTTAGGGGAACTTTAGTGCACTTTGCACTCACTTTTCAGGGTCTTGGGGAGGGTTATTTTTCTAACTCTCACTATTTTCTAATAGTCCCAGCGACCCTCTACAAGGTCACATAGGTTTGGGTCCATTCGTGGTTCGCCTTCCACTTTTGGAGTATATGGTTTGTGTTGCCCCTATCCCTATGTTTCCCCATTGCATCCTATTGTAACTATACATTGTTTGCACTGTTTTCTAAGACTATACTGCATATTTTTTGTATTGTGTATATATATCTTGTGTATATTTCCTATCCTCTCACTGAGGGTACACTCTGAGATACTTTGGCATATTGTCAAAAAAAAAATAAAGTACCTTTATTTTTAGTATAACTGTGTATTGTGTTTTCTTATGATATTGTGCATATGACACTAAGTGGTACTGTAGGAGCTTCTCTCGTCTCCTAGTTCAGCCTAAGCTGCTCTGCTAAGCTACCATTATCTATCAGCCTAAGCTGCTAGACACCCTATACACTAATAAGGGATAACTGGGCCTGGTGCAAGGTGCAAGTACCCCTTGGTACTCACTACAAGCCAGTCCAGCCTCCTACAACAGAAGCGCATATTCACTTTGTATAAGCAAGCCTGGGTTAGCTTGTGGCTGCAGGAATCCAGTTTTGCAACACAAGCTATCTCGGGAAAGACATGGTGTTCTTCACAAGCCCATCTTTGCTTTGGATTCAAGAACATTTTGAAGTTTCAATCGTGCCAATCATTAAACGGCTAGCAAACAATACAATTTCGTAAATGACAGCGTTTAGGCTTCTTATGCCAGCCTGGCACAGAAGTACTTTGCTGGAGGCCTCTACACTAAAAGTGAAAAAAAAAAAAAAAAAAAAAAAAATCACAGTTGCCTGGTGGGGAGCTCCCTCCCATGATGCGTATTTCCAGTTCTGAAGGCGAGGAGAATTGTCGGGGAGTCCGTTCCCATTTGAGATCTGCTCCTAGCTCTTGCCACCGTACCCCGCTGTTGTACCCGTGTCACTGAGGGATACCCCATTGTCACCAGCCCCAAGGACACCGCAGCCAGACCCGAAAATAGGTAGAACCTGATCTAAAGGTTCCAAGCAGGTGGGGAGGAAGCGACACATTACTAGCAGGAAGACGTGCGTCACGCAGAGGAACTGGTGTCCTAGACAAGGTGACGAGCCACCTTCACGCCGCGCAGTCGTACGGTGAGACGTCCTTCCATCCGGGTGTGAAGAGCAAGTTCACATCCGTTACTTTGGGTCAGAACTCCCACTAGGACTGTGGGGCCAGACCAGTATCTGGCCCTACCTAAAACCTTGACGTCTTTCCTCGTCGTTCCAAGGAAGTCGAAGGAAATGCAGAAGAAAATATACAAACACTCTAGCAGCTACACAAGCATTTTAATGTTTTTTTCTACACCTGTGTGCCCGGTGCATGTCTCTGGCTTGCTCACCTTTCCTCCTGTGCGAAGGAGGCGGATTATCTACGAGGGCTGTCTGTAGCCAGTGAAGGCCCATGGGTTGCTTCTCTGTCAGTTCTTAGGGGGCAGTTTTGATCCAATGGTTGTACAAGTGTCACTTTGAAACTAAAGCGGAATTTTGATTAAGGAGTTATCGTAGCTCAGTCAAGATTCGAGAACACTAGTCCTCTCAAAAATAGAAACCATTGAGAATAATTGAGCTCTGACAAACCGAAGGAAAAAAAAAAAAAACCTTTGCGAAACACTTCTCTGTCCGTGCTGTTTACAACACTGTTAGTCTAAATAACTTTTGCTTATTTTCAAACAATCCAGTTCGTAATGTAACTTATTGTCCTATAATTTCCTGAATTTACATCCCAAAAAATCTTTCAGACATAATGAAAATAATCTTTGTCAACTCATTTCTAGGTTACAAGTGTCTGTGCGAACAATTTGGGAGTTATAATTCCTCATTGGGCATTTTCCCTTGACATAACCTTGATTTGCATTACTTACTCACTGTCATTTCTCCTCCGGGTGGTCCTCTGCAAGAACCATAACCTCCACCCTGTAAAGGAGGGTAGCCCCGGTCACATGCACAGCCGTCTCTCTACTCCTTGCCACTCTACTCCGAAGCGCAGCTAAACCAGAGCAACCCCGCGAGGCTGCTTCCTACTCACCACACCAATGCCAGTACAGGAACCACGTAGGCCAAACCCCTAATGCGCATCTCAGACCCCGCGTGCTACAAATGAATGAAACATGCGTGTTCCAGCCTTCGTGAGGCTTCTTGCACCTCGTACGCAAGAGCTGCAGCATAAGTCTCAATACAAGCCCCAATCATCCCGGTCACTCGTGCACGACACCTAAATACTTCCCGCATAGGCTATCCTACAAGTCCGCACTCTCCAATCCACCAATCGCCCGTGCTGTAGCGTGCTGACCTTCTATCCAGGCCTCTCTAAGCCCCAGCAGCAGTCTGAAGCTGTGTAGAAATGCAACTACAGCACATCATGTATTCATATTCGCATTAAATCTGTTGTGAAGCACACATGTGAAATGATTCTTACAGGCTGTACTGAAAGTCATTGCAACCAGAATTCTTGCAAACGTGGGTTTAAACTATTTAGGATTTTTTTTTTTTTTTTTTTTTGCAAAGCTGACAAGTATTTGTTCCACATATGCTTCATTGACTTTTCTGCACTGTCATGTGGAATATATTTATGTTGCACAACATTTTAATATTTTCTTTTTTTCTGGTCCAAGGTTGGCGATTTGCTGAGTTCTGCGGACCCCTCTGCCAAAGTGAGCTTGACCGTCGCCTGTCCCGACTTTGGTGATTGGAAGGATTCTGATCTACACCAGCACAACCTTCAGGACTTCATTGAGCTGAAGTTCAACCCGCCTCCTATTCTTCCCGAGATGGAGGGGCTTCAGGAGTTCACGGAATACCTCTCTGAATCTCTGGAGCCCCAGTCCCTGTTTGAGATGCTGGAGCCCCCTACCAATGTGGGATTTCTGAAGATGTGCAAACCATGCTGCTACGTTTTCCCGGGCGGACAAGGGGATTCCACCTTCTTTGCTGTGAATGGATTCAATGTTTTAATCAATGGGGGTTCCAGTCCCAAGCCTGCATTTTGGAAGTTTGTGCGACACTTGGAGCGACTTGATTCGATCCTAGTCACCCATGTTGGAACAGACAGTTTGCCGGGTGTTAACAGTTTGCTCCAGAGGAAGATAGCTGAGCTCGATGAAGATCCCTCCCAGGGCTCTCAGAGCGATGACTGGATGAAAAATATGATCTCCCCTGAACTTGGTGTCATGTTCCTTAATGTCCCTGAGAATCTGAAAAATGTAGAAGAAAGTTCAGAAGTTTTGAAAAGTTGTGATGAGGTTCGCTTGACGTTGCAGTACCTTGATAAACTGGGCATGAAGGCTGAGCCGATAATACGGGCTCACAGCGCAGTCGTGGAGCCCGTGATCTTGTTACAAAAGATGGGGGTTGGGAGGCTGGAAATGTATGTATTAAACCCGGTGCAGGGTAGCAAGGAGTTGGAATTATTCATGCAGCACTGGAGTGGTAACGGCGTGCCTGAAGGGCAGGACCTTCCCTTGCAGTGCTTGACTTCAGTCTGTGTGCTTCTGGTCTGGCACCCAGCAAACCCCACACTGCAGATAATTCGAGTTTTGTTCCCAGGGTGCACCCCTCAGGACAAGATTCTCGAAGGTCTCGAGAAACTGAAGCATTTAGAATTCTTGAAGTATCCTGTGGTGGCTCGAAGAGATCTGGATGCTTTGGAATCTGTGGCCGGAGAGCGGCCCCCGAAACCGAAGAGGACCGACAGTAAGGAGAGCCTCAAGTCTGCCTCAAAACTGAGTCTCACAGATTCCCGCACTGCAGTGCCTAAGGAGAAGCCTGCCAAAGTGGAGAGGAAAGATTTGAAAACTCCAGCCAAAGAGAGGGCCAAAGGCATGACCAATGGTACTACGAAGGAAACCGGGCCAAGTGAGAAGGCGAAAGAGGCCAAGCTTAAACCAGACCCCCTGCAAGAAAAGTCTAGGCAGGAGGTCCGCCCAAAACTGTCCAAAGAGAAGACCGTGACTAAGAAGGATGAGAAGAAGGAAGTGAAGCGGGAGGAGAAGCCTCTCAAGAAAGAAAGCAGTCTGGATGCCAAACGAGAACCCAAGAAAGAGTCCAAGATGGAAGTAAAGAAAGACCTCAAGCCACAGGTCAAGGATACTACGATGGAAAAAGCCAGAGATGACTCTAAGAAAGTAGGTAAGCCCTCTGCTAAAGACTCGAAAAGGCCTTTCTCCGCTACTTCGGGTGACTCCAAAGTGACACCTGCAAAAGCTGGAGCCCTAAAAGACTACCCGTCACTCAAGAAAGAAGGTACCCCAGCAACCAAGGTAGCTGGCACAACTAAATCCAAGCCACAAAAGAAAGTGACTCCCGCTCTGCCTCCCTTACATGGTAAAGAGCAGGAAGGGGAGGGTGCTGCTTCTGCCACATCCTCCCCGGAGGACGTCACTGCTGCTTGGGAGATGCTGAAAGAGGAGGAGAGAGAATTAGTGGCAGAGTCTGAAGTGAAGAAAACAAGCGAGAAATCCACAGACGGAGGGATCACCACTACTACAGAAAGCGAGGCAGAGCGTTCTCCCCAAGGCAATGGTCATTCCGAACAGACCAAAAGAGAGGCTTCCGATCATCGAGGTGCCCTAGATGGTGACGTCTGTGTGCAAAATGGCAATGAAGAAATGGAAAGTCCAGACCGGTTTAGACATTTGGAACTCAGCCCTCATAAAGCCCTCTGCCCCCCCTCCCCCCTAGCAAAGACACCCAGGAGTGATCGAGCTGTGAGCTTAGATCTGACCCCACCTACTATTGGATCCCTGGAAAACGTGAAAGCTGGCATGCTAAATACTTACCAAGATGTTGCTGATGACTTGTATGGGAGCTCTGAGGAGAAGACTGTGGAAATGGTTTCCCCAACAAGCTCATGCTTGGCGAGTACTGGACACACACCTTTTCATCAGTCTCCCACCGACAATTTTGGAGAAGGACAACATTGTTCATTGGATAAGGATGCCCTCATTCATGACCCAAATAAAGTTTCTGATAATGGTGGTGTCTTTGGCGCCAAGTCTTCTCGGGACAGCTCTCTCTCTTCGCAAGGTAAGCAAGCAGGATGTCTCTTATTAAGTCCGTTCCGAGATGACCTGCCGGATATCTCGCCAACCATAACAACTCCTTCACTTCCTGCAGAAGTTGGCTCGCCGCACTCCACAGAAGTAGATGAGTCTTTGTCTGTGTCATTTGAGCAGGTCCTTCCACCTGTGAGTGAATCCTCCTTAGAAGATGGAAGTGGACCTTACTCAGGTGGAGTTACACCAGAGCAGGAGGCCCTGGCCGGTAAGTGCGGGATGACCTTGCCAATACGGTCGTCCCACAGTGCCACTCACGGCGACAGCGATGGCTTGGATGGGCCTGTTCTGCACAGAGTGCGGCCTCGCTCCAGCTCTCCCCATGAGGTTGACCTGTGTCTAGTATCGCCTTGTGAGTTTGAACACCCAAAGTCTGAAATCTCTCCTTCTGTGAACTTGAGTCCCAGGGATCAGTCCAATGACAGTGACCTCTCTCAGGAGTTGGCAAAGCCTTTGGATCAAAGTAAGGGGCAAAAGACTTCTCTAAGTAAAAGACATCAAGGCGAGGAAACCCCCCCAACCTCTGTGAGCGAGTCTCTGCCCACCATATCTGATTCAGATATTCCTCCTGGAACGGAGGATTGTCCGTCTATCACAGCTGATGCAGGATTGGACTCTGATGATGACTCTGATAAGCTGCTTAAGTCACCCTCTGGAAAGTCTCAAGACCCACCACCGACACCCATGAAGGATCCACTCCCATTGCCTCCGCAGCCAGGAATCTGCATGGTGGATCCCGACACCCTACAAACTGAGCAGACAAAAAATGTGAAGCCTGATGGAGGGAAAAAAGCAGCCTCCAAGCCTCCATCTGCCACTCTGCCCAAAACCGACCACTCCAAACAGTCAGCCGGCAACAAGAGTAAAACTCAACAGACTTCATTCCGAGAAGCGGGAGACCGGCCCTCTAGACTATCCCTTGGTAGTAGGGCTGAGCACCTTGAAAAGGCTCCTCGACCTAGTGCTGACCCCAAGACACAGACGATTGCCAGGAATGCAAGCAAGGCAGGTGGTGCGAAATCTTCCCTGACGTCTGGACGTCCAAATTCTGCAGGTAAATGCTATTATTCAGAACTTTCTCATCATGGATATCTATGGATGCTTGTACTAGCCTAGAATTAATGTTGTGCCCTCTCTGCCTTGATCCTTTCAATCTGCTGCACAGCTGTGTGGCTAGAATCCTAATTTGTATTGCAGTCGTAAGATGGGCTGATTTACTAGTTTGAGACCTCACGTTGACTTCAGCCATTCCTCTATTTGTAGTACTTGCTTGAACTACATTCTTGCTACTTCTGGATTGAGACTTCCTTCTTGAAATCCCAACTGTCCATTGTATGATATGAGCAAAAGGTGTGCGCAGGCCCATAGTTTGAGGATATTCAGATTTGAGGAGCGGGCTAGTGAGCTCTTGGCTGAGAGCCACACTGTAGTGCGGAAACACTGAAACAGCTGGAAAGACTGCATGTGGACAGAGTGCTTGAAACGCAAAATACTTCAAACTGTACAAGCAGGTAGACTGCTGTTGGTAGTACGTGGGGCTGTAGAATCTCCTGCCATCCATTGTGGAGCTTGGACGTTGACGTTGTTTTTCTTTTGAGTCATGAGATGCGCTGACACACTGCCTTTGGTCCACAATATACATGGGCGTTGACAATCTCAAATTGTGGTTCCCCTTCCCATACATACATACATACATACATACATACATACATACATACATACATACACTCACTCACACACTCTCTGGGTTGGACATACAAAGCGAGGGCTCAGTAGTTGTGTTCCTTGCATGGTTTGTCAAGTGTAGGAAGTTGGCTCTGTATGTACTATTTCAAAGTAAGGAATAGTATGCACAGAGTCCAAGGGTTCCCCTTAGAGGTAAGATAGTGGCAAAAAGAGAATTCTAATGCTCTATTTTGTGGTAGTGTGGTCGAGCAGTAGGCTTATCAGAGGGTAGTGTTAAGCATTTGTTGTACACACACGGGCAATAAATGAGGAACACACACTCAGACAATTCCAGGCCAATAGGTTTTTATATAGAAAAATATATTTTCTTAGTTTATTTTAAGAACCACAGGTTCAAGACTTACAATCAGTACTTTAAATGAAAGGTACTTCACTCAGGTATCATAGGAACTTTGAATCCGCAAAATAGCATGTACAGTTTTGGCAAAAATGGCAATAAGCTATTTTAAAACTAGACAGTGCAAATTTCAACAGTTCCTGTGGGAGGTAAGTATTTGTTAGTTTTGCAGGTAAGTAAACCACCTACAGGGTTCAAAGCTGGGTCCAAAGTAGCCCACCGTTGGGGGTTCAGGGCAACCCCAGTTACCACACCAGCAGCTCAGGGCCGGTCAGGTGCAGAGGTCAAAGTGGTGCCCAAAACGCATAGACTTCAATGGAGAAGGGGGTGCCCCGGTTCCAGTCTGCCAGCAGATAAGTACCCGCGACTTCGGAGGGCAGACCAGGGGGGTTTTGTAGGGCACCGGGGGGGGAACACCAGTCAGCACAAAAAGTACACCCTCAGCGGCACGGGGGCGGCCGGGTGCAGAGTGCAAACAGGTGTCGGGTTTGCAATAGGTTTCAATGGGAGACCCAGGGGTCTCTTCAGCGAAGCAGGCAAGGGGGGGGGCTCCTCGGGGTAGCCACCACCTGGGCAAGGGAGAGGGCCACCTGGGGGTCGCTCCTGCACTGGAGGTCTGATCCTTCAGGTCCTGGGGGCTACGGGTGCAGTGTCTTTACCAGGCGTCGGGATCTTGGAAGCAGGCAGTCATGGTCAGGGGGAGCCTCTGGTTTCCCTCTGCAGGCATCGCTGTGGGGGCTCGGGGGGGTCAACTCTGGCTACTCACGGGCTTGCAGTCGCCGGGGAGTCCTCCCTGTAGTGTTGTTTCTCCGCAGGTCGAGCCGGGGGCGTCAGGTGCAGAGTGGAAAGTCTCACGCTTCCGGCGGGAAACGTGGAGTCCTTTTTAAAGTTGTTTCTTTGTTGCAAGTTTTGGTTTCTTTGGAACAGGGCCGCTGTCCTCAGGAGTTCTTGGTCCTTTTAGATGCAGAGTAGTCCTCTGAGGCTTCAGAGGTCGCTGGACCCTGGGGAGCGCGTCGCTGTTGCAGTTTCTCTCGAAGTGGGGAGACAGGCCGGTAGGGCTGGGGCCAAAGTAGTTGGTGTCTCCGTCTTCTCTGCAGGGCTTCAGATCAGCAGTCCTTCTTCATCCTAGGTTGCAGGAATCTGTTTTCCTAGGTTCTGGGGCCCCCTAAATACTCAATTTAGGGGTGTGTTTAGGTCTGGGGGGTTAGTAGCCAATGGCTACTAGCCCTGAGGGTGGGTACACCCTCTTTGTGCCTCCTCCCAAGGGGAGGGGGGCACATTCCTATCCCTATTGGGGGAATCCTCCATCTGCAAGATGGAGGATTTCTAAAAGTCAGTCACCTCACCTCAGGACACCTTAGGGGCTGTCCTGACTGGCCAGTGACTCCTCCTTGTTTTTCTCATTATCTCCTCCGGCCTTGCCGCCAAAAGTGGGGCCGTGGCCGGAGGGGGCGGGCATCTCCACTAGCTGGGATGCCCTTTGGCGCTTGTAACAAAGGGGTGAGCCTTTGAGGCTCACCGCCAGGTGTTACAGTTCCTGCAGGGGGAGGTGAGAAGCACCTCCACCCAGTACAGGCTGTGTTACTAGCCACAGAGTGACAAAGGCACTCTCCCCATGTGGCCAGCAACATGTCTGGTGTGTGGCAGGCTGGTGAAACTAGTCCGCCCACACGAAGTCGGGTATGTTTTCAGGGGGCATCTAAGATGCCCTCTGGGTGTATTTCACAATAAAATGTACACTGGCATCAGTGTGCATTTATTGTGCTGAGAAGTTTGATTCCAAACTTCCCAGTTTTCAGTGTAGCCATTATGGTGCTGTGGAGTTTGTGTATGACAGACTCCCAGACCATATACTCTTATGGCTACCCTGCACTTACAATGTCTAAGGTTTTGCTTAGACACTGTAGGGGCATAGTGCTCATGCACCTATGCCCTCACCTGTGGTATAGTGCACCCTGCCTTAGGGCTGGAAGGCCTGCTAGAGGGGTGACTTATCTATGCCATAGGCAGTGTGAGGTTGGCATGGCACCCTGAGGGGAGTGCCATGTCGACTTAGTCATTTTCTCCCCACCAGCACACACAAGCTGGCAAGCAGTGGGTCTGTGCTGAGTGAGGGGTCTCCAGGGTGGCATAAGACATGCTGCAGCCCTTAGAGACCTTCCCTGGCAACAGGGCCCTTGGTACCAGGGGTACCAGTTACAAGGGACTTACCTGGATGCCAGGGTATGCCAATTGTGGAGACAAAGGTACAGTTTTAGGGAAAGAACACTGGTGCTGGGGCCTGGTTAGCAGGCCTCAGCACACTTTCAAATCATAACTTGACATCAGCAAAGGCAAAAAGTCAGGGGGTAACCATGCCAAGGAGGCATTTCCTTACATCAAGCCATCATGGTATAAGTTTGATAACTATGCTTTCAGAAGTCCCTGTTTCAATGACTTTGTTGCACCACTTCACCGGAATGCTTCAGATGGTTGGCAATGTCCTGGACACCGGGAGCCTTCTCATGCCCTTCAGACAGTCTCCACCGGATAATGCAGGCTGTAAGGGAATAATGGCATAAACAACCCTGCAGAATGGTCCTACGAAGGAAGGGCACGATTAGCTGATGGATGGCAGGCAGCAGTGCCTTTGCTGCTTCAGAGTTTGGTATTCACCCTAAATGCCACCAAGTCCTACCTCCACCCTAGATAGATCAGTCTTTCTGGGTTCATTGCCAAACCGAGTAATAGGGAAAGCCAGACCCAGCCAGCAATGGCGCTCCAGTAGCTGCCGGCCCAGTCATCAACTCCTGGTCAAAACCATGATGATCCTCCTGGAAAGATGGCCTTGTGCGTCTGTTGTACCCCATACCAGGCTCGATTTTCACCCCACCCTACAAGAGTGCCTCAGTAGGCAATGCTCACAGTTCAGGCCAGTACTTGCTGCTCTCTGCATTGGTAGAACAGCAACAACTTGTTGCTGAGCAGTCCTTTCTCAGATCCTATTCTGCAGGTGACCATTACCATGGAAGTCTCTTCCAGGCTGGGACACGCATCTCTCCTCCATGACCATGGACTGCGCAACGCACAGGCCTCCATATCAGCTACTTAAAATTGCTGGCTATATGCCTAGCCCCCAAAGCCTTCTTTGAGATCATTCAAGGGAATGTAGTTATCAGCAAGACTGACGGATTGACAGCCATGTGCTGGCTACAGAAACAGGGCAGCACGCGTGCTCTCTAGTCAACAACTTTGCAGACCTGCTCAGAAGAATGCATCGACAGGTCCACAAGCGGTAACTCCACCACTTGTCCTACAAAAGTACTTCCAGCATTAGGGCACCCGACAAATACACCTGTTTGAGCATTTTGAATTTTCAGGATGGCAAACTCCACTGCCAGATGCTTAGTCCTCCCATATGTGGGGCTAAACATGAGCCATCTGATGCTAATCCTGGTGGCTCCCTCTTGCACCACGCATACTTGGTACTTCATGCTCATCCTGGAGATATCCCCTCCGTCCGGAGGTCTTCAAACTGGGGGGCCTCAAGTGATCCCAGGGGGGGCACCAGAGTCTGGCCAAAAGAAGTATTCTGCAGATAACAGGCCTTAGTTTTAAGCAGAAGCATGTTATTGCATTTTTTAAAAAGGTATCCATACTTAACTGCAATGTTTAAATAGGTATAGACCTATTTAAACATTGCAATCTTTAACAAATAATTGAGAAATTCTGAGGGGGGCCCAATGATTTTTATTTTTCTAGTTGAGGGGAGGGGGGCGGTGGGTGCGGCACTAAAGTTTGGAGACCACTGCCTCCGTCCTTTTGAGGAGCTGCCACTCGGAACCTTCTCAGACAAAGAGAAAGCCAGATGAAAACACCAGGACTGCAGATAGCTCAACCTAGCAATCTAGTGTTTAGGTCCAAGAGTTGGCTACCTAAATCTCCTGAATTCATGACCGTTTTGTGGGCAGCGCATAGGACCATCATACAGGCCTGTAATGCGGCAGAGTAGTAAAGGTTTGTCCTCTACTACATTTTCAAAAACCAGGACCCCCTAAAGGCTGTTTGGGGCACCATCTGCGGTCTTAGACACCTGCAGAAGTCCTGCATCGCCTATACTTAACTGCTGAATCAATCTACGTGCAAAACCTGAGCCATTGGTTGCTCTTTGGAATCCTAGCGGTCAAGGGTTTCATGAAAGGTCTTAAGAGGGTCACACCTTCTGAAATACCTCCTCCATCTTTTGGGACCATGTCCTCGCGAGGCTCATTCATAGAGCCACCCTTCGTACCCTCATACTTCTCTTTGGAGAGGGTGGCTTTCTTAGTGGCCATAACTTCCGTGCGAAGCATTAGCAAACTGCATGCTCTCCCCTGGAAAGATTCATTTATTCACTCACTCACTCACTCCTGTTCTCCGGACCAGTCCTAAGTTTCTCCCCGTGATATCACCTTTTCACCCCAATCAAGCCAGAGAGCCTCAGCCTTCTTTCCGCATTTGGATTCAGTAGCAGGAACTGCTCCACCCACGCGAGATGTTAGGAGCTCTTGTGTATTACGTTGCTGGGATAAAGCCCCTTAGTAGTCTGACCAGCTATTTATATTCCCAAAATCCTACAACGATCACCTCATTTCAAAGCATGGTGTATACCAAGATAGGGTAGTCGAGCCTCCAAACTTGTTACCACAAAGCAAAGAGTTAGTCTACCGCCCCCAGAGACAACCATGGCATTCTTGGAGGACATTCTGCTTAGCTGTCTGCAAAGCAGCATCTAGGCCAGCACCGCACACTTTACCGGGCTTTGTGTGCACATATAGGCCCGCCAGCAGGCCAGGGGTCGCCAGACGTCTGCGTGTGCATCACTTACTTACTAGCCACGCTTAAGGTGGGCAGTGCTGTACGGAGCTTGCGTATTTACAGCCACGCATGCCGTGAATGGAGAATGTTGCCTTCTCCGTAAGCACCGGTTTGTAGTCTGTTGCCTTGAGGATTGACATGCACCCCCCACCTCCCCTGAAGCTTGTAATGACGGCACATCTCTTCTGCATTCTTCTCAATACACGTGGTGTCAGGCTAACCTTGCTCGACACTCCACGCACATTCCCATCTGCTGTGCAAAGGAACAATCTAAGATGGAGTGGGTGCCCAGGCCCCTGGTGGCTCGAAGGTGGAATCCGCACGTTTGCTACTTTGGAGAAAAGCAGCTTGCAAGTGTCCGAGCCCACCAGTAGATGGCAGCAGTATGTAGAGCACAAGAATGAACCGCACTACATGATATAAACAGATGCTTACAGGGTAAGTAACATTTTCCTTTGTTTTTTTTTGTTTTTTTTTCTTTTTTTTTTCTTGTAAGCTTGGGCAAGGAGATGTTCTCATGTAATCACCTAGCTTAGCCACTTAGTGGAAAAACGCTCTAACCGCCGGAGAAGCGTTAGCGGTTTCATTGCTGTCAACAGTGGCTTTTCTTTTCTTCCCCAAATTAATTATTATAATACTTATGTTTTATTTTCTGTTATATAAAAAAAAAGAGAAAACGGAGCAGAACTTGCTTACAAGTGGGGTACACATCAGTTTACATGAAGGTACGTCGGTGCGTGAGCACAATATTGCATCATTCTGGCTCATGAATGCATGTCACACCAGAGATTGCCACAATAGCAGGCCTGCAAAAAGAACATTAACCAGCTCACAACAGGTACAGGGTTACAGATGGTTGTCTAAGCTGCTCATGCGTGCAGTACAGTGGCCAACCAGTCCATCACTCAAGTGGATGGCTCTCGATACCCCGAGCTAATGATCGGTCTCAGAAGGTACCTTTTTTAAGGGCCAAAGTGTCCCTGGGATGTAAAGAGGCTGACAGAAATTTGTGGTCCCCCCCCCCCTCCCACCCCCACCAAGCTGCACATTTTAATACAGACTGTCTCTAAGCCAATTTTCAAATTCAGTTAGAGGTACGCACCCCCAGTGTGGCCCTGTCCAGCTTTATTTTATATTGTGAACTGATTAATTTCGGTGTTATACACTTCTATGGGGCTCACTTATTATCCCCGATTAGGATGGTTAATTTCCACAATTTCGAAGTAGAGCCTCTCATTTAAAGCGGAATCCAATGTTTAGATTTCACGTACTCTTGTATTCATTTCCAGTAGAATGTGTGCATCGAATAACCAACTCGTTGATGCATTTCAGGAAAACAGTACTATGTATGAATGGACGGCGCGCATAATTCCTTGTTGTGTAATGTGTGGCCCCTTACTCATCTCCTACAATCTCTATTCCACATGTGGCAGCGTAAGCCTCACTGGAAAAGTAATTGTAATTGGAGCTCAAACCTATACTGAAAGCGTCCACGTCCTGCGATGTGTGTTTACTTGCACACGCTACCGTCAGCGCCACAGCAGAACCGCTGTGGCATATTGATTCTTCACGCAGGTCCCGTGGCCTACATGACCATCAGACCTGTCTGCTACTTTACCTGACCAGGTAAAACCCTGGGCTTCAGCTTAAAGTGCCTTCGGTACTCCCAGCTGCTAAGATCATGTCTCCCTTGTGTGCCACTGTAAGGGAGCTGTGTAGAGTACTTGCCTTCGGTCCTCAGCCCAGTATAGTTTTGGCTCACCCCCTCCACAGCTGACTTGTGTAGTAGAGGGTCAGGCTGATGCCCTCTCCTTGAGAGGTGGATCACCTATGAGGCATCTCCTCAAAGTTACAAAAACATTATAAATATGCTACATATCAGTTATGAAGGGTGAAAAAACACACAAAAGAAGAAAAAAAATACTCTGATGCCCCTTTCCATAGACTGCTAATGAAGCACCTTATGTGGGGCTCATCAAGGAAGAGCGGTACGAACAGCAACTGAGACCTACAGGTTTATGTCCCACGCAGGAGATTAGTGTTACAAGTAATGAGCGACTTGGTAATCCCCAACGCAGATAGTACCAAAGCCTGCCTGATGGGCGTAAGTAATGCTGCTGGGGGCTGAGGAGGTCTGAGAGGCACAAGAAACCCAAAGGTATATCTCCCAGTCAGATTAGTGCTCTGAGTAGTGGGGACTCTGATCTTTGAGGCAGATTGTGCTGTCACAGATGGGCTGAGTAGTTGGGCAGTGATCTGGAGCCTGTCTAATGCATTAGCCTGAAAGAGCTGAGAGTAGCTTGTAGTGAGTGAGTAGCTTGTAGTGAGTGCTCTACAGAATGTTCTGTTTATCACTTTGGTCAACAGCAGATCCGGGCTCTTTGTATTGCAGCCCTGCAAGGCGCTGTTAAAGAACATGCAACATCAGTGTTACGCTGTAATGCTTTATTGGCTTGATTGAATGCACACTGATCGACAAAACCTGATCCTTCTCCAAAAATTCCAGGGACAGAAATGTCCCACTCTTGGAACACTTAAGTAATGTGCGTGATGTTGACTAGATCTTCATGGCACTGTTCTCACCTAAGCTGTGCAGTAGGTCTGGAATTCCACATGGAGGAGTACCTCACCTGCTGTTGCCAATTAAGACCAGTCTTGGCCAGTGGCGATGGCAGCCGGCGAAGGATTGGCTTTTGCCCGGTTTTGCCGATTGGGCCAACCACGTCTCATACTTGAACCCACAACTTTTGCACCTTGCAGGAGTCTCTTTGCTGCTCATAACCTGCTTAGGAAGTCCTTGGGTGTCACTTCATATAATCATTAACACTTAAGCTTTAAGTCGCAGGACTTGCCTGGGCCTTTGGTTTTGTAAAGTTGCAAATGTCATCTTTGCTGCAAGAATGTGACATTCCTCCTTCTGGTGGTTGACATTGTAGATGAAACGTCAGGCGACTCCAGGTACTATTAAGCTGGGCGGCCATCTTCGAAAGTTACCTCTGACTTGAAGTGCTTTCATTACCTTGTGGCTTCTTTTGTTAAATCTTTTTCAGAGATCAACCTTCCCCTGCTATGGGCTTAAGAAGGATGCAAGGAATTAAATAATATTGTCCAATATATAAACCAAGCCTTCTCCCACTTGCAGAGCTCCAGAGTGCTTTAATTATTGCTAAAATAAGATATGGGGTTTAGTTGGTACTCCTGGCCTTGGGTATGCTTGGTCCTCATGCCAGAGATAAATGACCCGTCTGCAAGTTTACAGCTTTTGCTGGCGCCCACTGTCTTTGGATAAACTCTGTTGTGATAGGCGGCTTCTAGTTTTGGCGGTCTGCACACTTACCCTGTTAATCCATATGAAAAGCTGGAGTACCTCCTCGTTTGAGAAACGTTCTTCCTGAGTCCAAAACATTCATACATTTTATAGCCACATCTTTGACACCAAAGGTTCTCCTTTGCCATGCCAAAACAACGTCCAGGTTTTGCGGAGGTGCAGTATTTCTTGGGTTACTTGCTGTAGAGTTCGCCATAAAGTCTGTTGCCTGAGTTTCTAATACTGTTACTTATTGCCAACAGGCGAAATGGCTACTTTTTCATCCTAGACAGCTTCAGGTAATCTTGGAGTGTTGCAAGGCAGTCAGGTTTATATCCTGGATGTGTTCACTGATGAGCAACGTTGGTGCTTAAAGGCTGTTCTTCCACAGTTTGAAATGGAGAAAAGCAACTGCTGTTGACACCTAAGACTGAAGGCTACACAATCTACAAATGATATTCAAAACATTTCATAAAAGCAAGCAAAAGGGCTTGGGGAAATAGTAGCAGTCTTCAAACTCTTACAGAGCTTGGCAGAAGTAATGCAGGTTAATAACATAATCCAGAACTGAACATGTTAAAGTATTTAGAATTTCCGATTTAAGATGATTTAGACTGTAAAATATAAAGGAGTGCATGTTGATTGCACAGTTTGACCAGAATGTTTATATGGCCACTTCTGGAGTCCGGGAATGCAACCTTTCTTTTCATTGATTTTAAGAGTACAGTGGGCATTTGTGTAGGATGCTTCTAATATCCCTAAATTAGCTGATCCCTTTCTCGGGAGTGCATCATCCTGCTCCTATTTTCTGGTACATTTATCCTTTTTTTCTCCTTCAAGATTGGTGCCTAGGGCCTGCTTCCTTGTGCTAATCACAGCTGTCAGTTCCTTCTTTTGCTGTCATGATTTTTCCCTTCATACCCCGCTGCATGTAGCTGGCGGCATCATTGGCTTGCAGGCGATTCGTTTTTCTGTGAAACCGCCAACCCCTGCTCAATGCGGAGTTTTTACCAGTTTGGGCACAGCAATGGAAGATCATTAATGTAAACAGTTGACACCCAAATCCATGCGGAGCCTCAAAACCTAGGGTAGGGGCGAGTATTACATGTCATGACACCTTCAAGGCTAGAAGAAGATCTGACTGTTTTCTCCAGTCCTGTTTGGTCCTTTTGTTGGTTGTATTCTGGCCACTTTATAGCACACACTGATACTTCATTCAGGAACTTTGCCTTGTATCACTACTTGTCTGCATTCAGTTCACTCTTGAACACTTCTTTGAGATGTTTTCCTTGCTCCCCATTCCCCTGATTCCCTCTTGCAGAGAACTTTACTACCCCCTTTTGTCTTTCGTTCCTCTAGTCTCCCAGAGTGCTTTTGTCACCATTGTTATGTTTCTACGCTCCTTCTGCCATACATTGGGTTTTTATAGCCAACCTCATGCTCTAGTCCATTCATCCGTTGCATCCCTCAGTGCCTTTGTTTCTGCCCGACTTATTTTAGCTTTTGCCGGAAGCTTGTTTTCTCTCTCAGCACTACTTTCCAGAAGCTTGTGGTGGCTGGAGGGAAGGATGTGAGCAGAAGGTGTTTTTTTTAACAGTAGGAAAAGCATGGTCCATGGGAGTCTCTTCTACCGGTACTGATGGGAAGAATTAAACATCTTCTCTAACCATGCCCTTCCAGCGGGGTTGCAGGAGTGAGAGTGAGCATGCTCCTTCAATGGCCATAAGGACTACTGCATTCTCTTAAGTATGCTGCGGCGGTGTTCTGCATTGTGGCCTGCGGAAGGACATAAACCCAATGCTCCAGACTGTCCTTTAGATGGATGGCGACCCCACAGGGCCTGCATGAGAGTCTGGGCACTTGTGATCTTGAAAGCTCAGTTACCAAGCTAACGTTTTCCCTCCAGAACCTCTGAAACTTCAAAATATTGTCCTCTGTGTTGTAAATGTTGCCAAATATAGACAAGCCCAAAAATCTGTAGCTCCTCTCACCTGTGACCCTCTTTCCAATGCAGACTAGCTGAAAGCACTACACACACCTCTGGGAAGGCGAGGTGTTACTGGGTTCCAGAGTGGTATGAAGTGTGAGATACTGAGGCTTAGTACTGGAGAGACTTCAGCAAAATACACCTCTATTCTATAAAAATCTCAGTGGTTGGCTGCTCTGGTGAAGTAACACCTGAGCTGCAGGATGTGCGGTTCGTGGAAACGTATTCCTCTCGGGAGACTCGGACGATCCGGCTTCCTCCTGGTCCAGCAGAAATCTAGTCTTTTCCTGAACTTGTTGAATGTAGTGGGAGGGCTGAGGGCATTGGTGGCATTTCATGGGCATAGTCCTTTGTATGTGAATGTCCATGGACAGGGATTGGAGGAGCTGCCAAAGCTCTCTGCACACTGCAGAACTAAAACTGTAGTGCAAAGTGATTTTAGCACTGCTGGATCACTGAAAGAACTCCAGTCATTCTCGGACAACAAGTGAAGAGCTGAATTTTGAGGTGGTGTGAATGAGATTCGTGTCCGATCACTTCTCCCAGCTTGTCTATTGAAGACCACAAGATTCTGTCTTCTAACTTTTGAAGGGTTCATGGAGTTGATCAAATAGTAACATGAGGAAGGCTGGGAAGGGTGAATCCAGTGCTGCCCTGAAGCACTCTTGTTTGAAAGGATAGGTCCTTCCCTTAAAGGAGTTCATGGTCTCCTTTGCCCTGCCATGTCTTCATTTGTAATGAACAATCCCTGAACTTCTGTCGCATTCTGCAATCTTAGATTTAATATATTTACTAGTATAAATGATTGATTCCTATGTTGTACTAAATAAGTCAGACTACTGTTGCCTGTTCGTTTTGGGAGGTTTACAGTTGTAGGGATGTATTGTCTTGCCATGTATGTTCTAGATGGTGCAGTGTTTCAAGATTGTTTCTCAGTCTTCATGTTTGGCTGTGGAGGTGGATGAGATGTGCCAAGGTGTTGCAGAAAATTGACCTTTTGTCATTTGTGCGTTGTACAGTATAAATTAAGATATGTTTGGTTTGGGGGATTGTTATTGGATAAAGTGGGTAGTTTGTGATGTGTTCAGTGCAGAAGAACTCCTAACACACTGTGTCTAGAGTGATCTTGAAAATATCTTCCTGGAGCTCTGGCCAGTGCTTAGGACGTCTAGTGGTTTGTCACCAGTGCTACTGTGTTCTTTTGTCTTGTTTCAGTTGTTTAACTGCTTGTGACCGCTTTCAGCTTCCTCTACTTCTGCCAGCAAGTCAGCGGTGCCTTCCAGCCCACCCCCGGGACCACCTGTGTATGTGGATCTGGCCTACATCCCCAGTGGGTTTAGCATCAAGACTGTGCAAGAGGAGTTCTTCAGGAGAGTTCGGTCTTCCTCCTATGTTATCAGTGGAGACGACCAGCTGAAGGAAAGTGCTACGCGACCTCTCCTCGATGCGCTGCTTGCGGCCAAGGGACATTGGGGCCTGGAGATGCACGTGAGTTCTCCCAGATGGTACACTAGACTTTTGTGACTGTGCAGTCATGGCCGTTTCACCCTCTTTTGAATAAGCAGTTAACAGCTTTAGTTTTAGTTTCTGAGTTGTAGATTTCATAAACCAATTGTTGCATCAACGTAAGCTTATCCTGGACTTTTCTAAAGAATGCCCGGGTAACCGCTAATAGGAGGGTGTAGCTTCCAGGAAGCAGACTGGTAGGAGAGTTGGCCACTCCAAATTCTTTTAGCAGTAAACTGCCCCTTTATCTAATTTTACATGACAACTGTAGGTGTGCCTCAAAAGGAAGCTTTCATTCTCCATAGGCCGTTGGAAGACATGTGTAGAGCTGCAACATGGTGTTATTTGCTCATTGTTTTGATGCACTGTTGCAAGTGCCGGCCGTCATGCACGGGTGTCAAAAGCAAATGCTGCTTCGCCTATTTCAGACATGACAACCCCATTCTCAAACACTCTCTAACCTTGGTGGCTGAAATCATATCACTTGGTATTGAATGCATGTGCCCACTACCCCAAGAGGCTAAATGTTGATTTTTATGCTGCATATTTAAACCGAACTACTCAACAATGCAAATGCAACTGCAGGGTCTGACAGTGGTTATTGTTTCAGACTGGGACAGCTTGATATATGTTCGATGGCATGTGTACCTGCAGATACACATGCTGTGCATTAGTCCACCATCTACTGTTGGGCTCAGAGTGTTACAAGTTGTTTTTCTTCGAAGAAGTGTTTTTTGAGTCACAGGATCGAGTGACTCCTCCTCTTCGGTTCTATTGCGCTTGGGTATCGACTCCATTGTTTGTTTTCTTTCCGCCGTCTGGTTCGGATGGGTTTCCTCTTGCTCCGAGATTTCGATTCAGAAAACTTTGTAAAACTTTAATTTTTTTCCGTTGGTATTATATAGATCGGGTTAATATTCTTCCATCGACAAAGCAGTACTGTCGGGAAAACAACTTTGTTCGCCCTTTGGGGTGCACGTGCCCAATTCGGGCTGACTGCGTGGAAAGCCTCATGGCTCGGACTCCATTCCGATTCTGTCCTCGGTGCCACGCGAAGTACCTGTACAGACCAGCATCTGGTTTGCAACCTCTGCCTTTCCTCAGACCATCGGGAGGAAAACTGCGAGGCCTGTTGACCCTTCCGATCGAAAAAGACTCAGGGACCGAAGAGCAAGAAGGCTCGAAATGGCATAGAGGAGCGGGGAACATCTCAACATAGAAGGGGAAGAATTGATGCCGACAGCAGTCTCCGTTCGAGATTGAGTCTGAGCAGGAATCGGAGGAAGACAGACCAGTCACAGCCGGACAATATGTGAGTACGTCTGCCCCCTTCACCCTCCCAAAAGAAAAAACAAAAGGCCTTGGGTACGCCACTGCCGGAAGGCCATGGCTCGGCCTGAAAAAATGACTGTTTGTGACTGACCTCCCAGCTCGGCACTAAAAAAGGCCACTTGTAAAGAAATGGCTCCCTGTTGCAGTTACCCCCCACTTTTTGCCTGATACTGATGCTGACTTGACTGAGAAGTGTGCTGGGACCCTGCTAACCAGGCCCCAGCACCAGTGTTCTTTCACCTAAAATGTACCATTGTTTCCACAATTGGCACAACCCTGGCACCTAGGTAAGTCCCTTGTAACTGGTACCCCTGGTACCAACGGCCCTGATGCCAGGGAAGGTCTCTAAGGGCTGCAGCATGTCTTATGCCACCCTAGGGACCCCTCACTCAGCACAGACACACTGCTTGCCAGCTTGTGTGTGCTGATGGGGAGAAAATGACTAAGTCGACATGGCACTCCCCTCAGGGTGCCATGCCAACCTCCCACTGCCTGTGGCATAGGTAAGTCACCCCTCTAGTAGGCCTTACAGCCCTAAGGCAGGGTGCACTATACCACAGGTGAGGGCATAGGTGCATGAGCACTATGCCCCTACAGTGTCTAAGCAAAACCTTAGACATTGTAAGTGCAGGGTAGCCATAAGAGTATATGGGCTGGGAGTCTGTCAAAAACGAACTCCACAGCTCCATAATGGCTACACTGAATACTGGGAAGTTTAGTATCAAACTTCTCAGAATAATAAACCCACACTGATGCCAGTGTTGGATTTATTAAAAAATGCACACAGAGGGCATCTTAGAGATACCCCCTGTATTTTACCCAATTGTTCAGTGCAGGACTGACTGGTCTGTGCCAGCCTGTTGCTGAGAGACGAGTGTCTGACCTCATGCGGTGAGAGCCTTTGTGCTCTCTGAGGACAGAAACAAAGCCTGCTCTGGGTGGAGGTGCTTCACACCTCCCCCCTGCAGGAACTGTAACACCTAGCAGTGAGCTTCAAAGGCTCAAGCTTCGTGTTACAATGCCCCAGGGCACTCCAGCTAGTGGAGTTGCCCGCCTCCTGGACCCAGCCCCCACTTTTGGCGGCAAGTCCAGGAGAGATAATGAGAAAAACAAGGAGGAGTCACTGGCCAGTCAGGACAGCCCCTAAGGTGTCCTGAGCTGAGGTGACTCTGACTTTTAGAAATCCTCCATCTTGTAGAAGGAGGATTCCCCCAATAGGATTAGGGATGTGACCCCCTCCCCTTGGGAGGAGGCACAAAGAGGGTGTACCCACCCTCAGGGCTAGTAGCCATTGGCTACTAACCCCCCAGACCTAAACACGCCCTTAAATTTAGTATTTAAGGGCTACCCTGAACCCTAGAAAATTAGATTCCTGCAACTACAAGAAGAAGGACTGCCTAGCTGAAAAACCCCTGCAGAGGAAGACCAGAAGACGACAACTGCCTTGGCTCCAGAAACTCACCGGCCTGTCTCCTGCCTTCCAAAGATCCTGCTCCAGCGACGCCTTCCGAAGGGACCAGCGACCTCGACATCCTCTGAGGACTGCCCCTGCTTCGAAAAGACAAGAAACTCCCGAGGACAGCGGACCTGCTCCAAGAAAAGCTGCAACTTTGTTTCCAGCAGCTTTAAAGAACCCTGCAAGCTCCCCGCAAAAGGCGTGAGACTTGCAACACTGCACCCGGCGACCCCGACTCGGCTGGTGGCGATCCAACACCTCAGGAGGGACCCCAGGACTACTCTAAGTCTGTGAGTACAAAAACCTGTCCCCCCTGAGCCCCCACAGCGCCGCCTGCAGAGGGAATCCCGAGGCTTCCCCTGACCGCGACTCTTTGAATCCTAAGTCCCGACACCTGGGAGAGACCCTGCACCCGCAGCCCCCAGGACCTGAAGGACCGGACTTTCACTGGAGGAGTGACCCCCAGGAGTCCCTCTCCCTTGCCCAAGTGGAGGTTTCCCCGAGGAACCCCCCCCTTGCCTGCCTGCAGCGCTGAAGAGATCCCTAGATCTCCCATTGACTTCCATTACAAACCCGACGCTTGTTTCTACACTGCACCCGGCCGCCCCCGCGCTGCTGAGGGTGAAATTTCTGTGTGGACTTGTGTCCCCCCCGGTGCCCTACAAAACCCCCCTGGTCTGCCCTCCGAAGACGCGGGTACTTACCTGCAAGCAGACCGGAACCGGGGCACCCCCTTCTCTCCATTCTAGCCTATGTGTTTTGGGCACCACTTTGAACTCTGCACCTGACCGGCCCTGAGCTGCTGGTGTGGTGACTTTGGGGTTGCTCTGAACCCCCAACGGTGGGCTACCTTGGACCAAGAACTGAACCCTGTAAGTGTCTTACTTACCTGGTAAAATTAACAAATACTTACCTCCCCTAGGAACTGTGAAAATTGCACTAAGTGTCCACTTTTAAAACAGCTATTTGTGAATAACTTGAAAAGTATACATGCAATTTTGATGATTTGAAGTTCCTAAAGTACTTACCTGCAATACCTTTCGAATGAGCTATTACATGTAGAATTTGAACCTGTGGTTCTTAAAATAAACTAAGAAAAGATATTTTTCTATATAAAAACCTATTGGCTGGATTTGTCTCTGAGTGTGTGTACCTCATTTATTGTCTATGTGTATGTACAACAAATGCTTAACACTACTCCTTAGATAAGCCTACTGCTCGACCACACTACCACAAAATAGAGCATTAGTATTATCTATTTTTACCACTATTTTACCTCTAAGGGGAACCCTTGGACTCTGTGCATGCTATTCCTTACTTTGAAATAGCACATACAGAGCCAACTTCCTACATTGGTGGATCAGCGGTGGGGTACAAGACTTTGCATTTGCTGGACTACTCAGCCAATACCTGATCACACGACAAATTCCAAAATTGTCATTAGAAATTGATTTTTGCAATTTGAAAAGTTTTCTAAATTCTTAAAAGTCCTGCTAGGGCCTTGTGTGTTAAGTCCCTGTTTAGCATTTCTTTTAGAGTTTAAAAGTTTTTAAAAAGTTTGAATTAGATTCTAGAACCAGTTGTAGATTCTTAAAAAGTATTCCAACTTTTAGAAGCAAAATGTCTAGCACAGATGTGACTGTGGTGGAACTCGACACCACACCTTACCTCCATCTTAAGATGAGGGAGCTAAGGTCACTCTGTAAAATAAAGAAAATAACAATGGGCCCCAAACCTACCAAAATACAGCTCCAGGAGCTTTTGGCAGAGTTTGAAAAGGCCAACCCCTCTGAGGGTGGCAACTCAGAGGAAGAGGATAGTGACTTGGAGGAAAATTCCCCCCTACCAGTCCTATCTAGGGAGAACAGGGTCCCTCAAACCCTGACTCCAAAAATAATAGTCAGAGATGCTGGTTCCCTCACAGGAGAGACCAACACCTCTGAAATCACTGAGGATAACTCCAGTGAAGATGACCCCCTGTTAGCCAGGATGGTCAAAAGATTGGCTTTGGAAAAGCAGCTCCTAGCCATAGAAAGGGAAAGAAAAGAGATGGGCCTAGGTCCCATCGATGGTGGCAGCAACTTAAATAGGGTCAGAGATTCTCCTGACATCCTAAAAATTCCCAAAGGGATTGTAACAAAATATGAAGATGGTGATGACATCACCAAATGGTTCACAGCTTTTGAGAGGGCTTGTGTAACCAGAAAAGTAAACAGATCTCACTGGGGTGCTCTCCTTTGGGAAATGTTCACAGGAAAGTGTAGGGATAGACTCCTCACACTCTCTAAAAAAGATGCAGAATCTTATGACCTCATGAAGGGTACCCTGATTGAGGGCTTTGGATTCTCCACTGAGGAGTATAGGATTAGATTCAGGGGGGCTCAAAAATCCTCGAGCCAGACCTGGGTTGATTATGTTGACTACTCAGTGAAAACACTGGATGGTTGGGTAACTGGAAATGAAGTGCATGACTATGTTGGGCTTTATAATTTGTTTATGAAAGAACACATTTTAAGTAACTGCTTCAATGAAAAGTTGCATCAGTATCTGGTAGACCTAGGTCCAATTTCTCCCCAAGAATTGGGAAAGAAGGCAGACCACTGGGTCAAGACTAGGGTAACCAAAACTTCCACTGGGGGTGACCAAAAGAAAGGGGTTACAAAGCCTCCCCAGGAGAAAGTGGGTGACACTAGAAACAAAGAAAAAGAGTCCTCTGTAGGCCCCCAAAAACCAGACCAGGTGGGTGGGCCCCGAGACACAACCCAAAACAAAGGTGGGTACCAGGGTAAGACCTGGGATGCCACTAAGGCATGGTGCCATAACTGTAAACAGACAGGGCACCACACCAAGGACACTTCTTGTCCCAAAAACAAACCCCCTAGCAAAATCCCAGGGGTGACCAGTGTAGCCATTGGGGATGACTCCTCAGATGAGGAGGTCTTCATAGCCTTCAACTGGAAAAAGGGCCCAACAGGTGAGTTGGAGATTCCAGAGGGAAGTAGACACTTCCACCACCTACTGGTGAATGGAATCCCAGCCACTGCCCTGAGAGACACTTGTGCCAGTCACACTATTGTGCATGACAGGCTGGTGTTCTCAAACCAGTACATCCCAGGTGAGATGGCCAGAGTAAGAGTTAGCCCAGACAGGGTCACTGATAGGCCTGTGGCTTTTGTGCCCATAGAAGTGGGTGGGACTTTTAGCTGGAGAAGGGTGGTAGTCAGTACAGACCTCCCCCTTGATTGTCTCCTTGGAAATGACTACCCAGAGGTTAGTCAGAGCCCAAGAGAGGAACTGGTCCAGTGCCAGTCCTCTCCCAAGGATTCTGGAGTGCCTGCCTCTGCAGTAAATGCAAGTAGGCCCCAGAAGAAAAAGAAAAGGAAACAGAGTAGGAAAGGTCGACAACCTTTAGCCAAGGTTCCAGCAAGCCAAGGAGATTCTGCTCCAGTAGGGGAGAACTCCAAAAGTGGCTCTGATAAAGTCCAACCTGACCCACAAGAAGTCCTGGCTAGTCAGGCAACTGCTAAGCCTGAGTGGGTGGCTCCTCAGCTAACAGAAGAAAGAGTGGAAGAAGGGTGTTTACTACAAGATGTGGTAACCCCCCACTCTAATACAGCAGACAGGCACCCTGAACCCAAAGAAGCCTGTAACTTAGCCCCTTCCCTTGTAGGTGAAGAGCTAAAGGTGTGGTTCTGGGCACTGATAGCTGTCAGTGGCCTCTGCTGGGTGTTAGCCTTTATGGCTGCACTATCCTTGGCATGGTGGTCTGACCCCATGCCAAATAGCAAGTTAGGCCCCCTGACCCTGTTGGTCATGGTGGGGTTACTCCAGCTCTGGGTAACCTCTTTGGGTAAGCTAGGGGTGACCCTGGCTAAGATAAGATTAGCAGAGGTGGATACCTCTAACCCCAAAATAGAGAGAATGGGTGAAGACATAAAAAGCACAGACAAGAGGCAGTTCAGACTAGGTCCTATCACTGTGGAAGTGGGTCAGTTCCCCAGAGGGAATGACCTGAACAGGAGGATGTAAGGCAGAGTAGGCCCTGCAACAAACCAGCCTATTTCCTCTACTCTTCCTCGCCTGACAGACTAGGAAGACTCTCCCACCTTTGGCTGAGTCTCCTGGCCTGTGGGCTGGGGGGGGCTTGTGTAAAGAAATGGCTCCCTGTTGCAGTTACCCCCCACTTTTTGCCTGATACTGATGCTGACTTGACTGAGAAGTGTGCTGGGACCCTGCTAACCAGGCCCCAGCACCAGTGTTCTTTCACCTAAAATGTACCATTGTTTCCACAATTGGCACAACCCTGGCACCTAGGTAAGTCCCTTGTAACTGGTACCCCTGGTACCAACGGCCCTGATGCCAGGGAAGGTCTCTAAGGGCTGCAGCATGTCTTATGCCACCCTAGGGACCCCTCACTCAGCACAGACACACTGCTTGCCAGCTTGTGTGTGCTGATGGGGAGAAAATGACTAAGTCGACATGGCACTCCCCTCAGGGTGCCATGCCAACCTCCCACTGCCTGTGGCATAGGTAAGTCACCCCTCTAGTAGGCCTTACAGCCCTAAGGCAGGGTGCACTATACCACAGGTGAGGGCATAGGTGCATGAGCACTATGCCCCTACAGTGTCTAAGCAAAACCTTAGACATTGTAAGTGCAGGGTAGCCATAAGAGTATATGGGCTGGGAGTCTGTCAAAAACGAACTCCACAGCTCCATAATGGCTACACTGAATACTGGGAAGTTTAGTATCAAACTTCTCAGAATAATAAACCCACACTGATGCCAGTGTTGGATTTATTAAAAAATGCACACAGAGGGCATCTTAGAGATACCCCCTGTATTTTACCCAATTGTTCAGTGCAGGACTGACTGGTCTGTGCCAGCCTGTTGCTGAGAGACGAGTGTCTGACCTCATGCGGTGAGAGCCTTTGTGCTCTCTGAGGACAGAAACAAAGCCTGCTCTGGGTGGAGGTGCTTCACACCTCCCCCCTGCAGGAACTGTAACACCTAGCAGTGAGCTTCAAAGGCTCAAGCTTCGTGTTACAATGCCCCAGGGCACTCCAGCTAGTGGAGTTGCCCGCCTCCTGGACCCAGCCCCCACTTTTGGCGGCAAGTCCAGGAGAGATAATGAGAAAAACAAGGAGGAGTCACTGGCCAGTCAGGACAGCCCCTAAGGTGTCCTGAGCTGAGGTGACTCTGACTTTTAGAAATCCTCCATCTTGTAGAAGGAGGATTCCCCCAATAGGATTAGGGATGTGACCCCCTCCCCTTGGGAGGAGGCACAAAGAGGGTGTACCCACCCTCAGGGCTAGTAGCCATTGGCTACTAACCCCCCAGACCTAAACACGCCCTTAAATTTAGTATTTAAGGGCTACCCTGAACCCTAGAAAATTAGATTCCTGCAACTACAAGAAGAAGGACTGCCTAGCTGAAAAACCCCTGCAGAGGAAGACCAGAAGACGACAACTGCCTTGGCTCCAGAAACTCACCGGCCTGTCTCCTGCCTTCCAAAGATCCTGCTCCAGCGACGCCTTCCGAAGGGACCAGCGACCTCGACATCCTCTGAGGACTGCCCCTGCTTCGAAAAGACAAGAAACTCCCGAGGACAGCGGACCTGCTCCAAGAAAAGCTGCAACTTTGTTTCCAGCAGCTTTAAAGAACCCTGCAAGCTCCCCGCAAAAGGCGTGAGACTTGCAACACTGCACCCGGCGACCCCGACTCGGCTGGTGGCGATCCAACACCTCAGGAGGGACCCCAGGACTACTCTAAGTCTGTGAGTACAAAAACCTGTCCCCCCTGAGCCCCCACAGCGCCGCCTGCAGAGGGAATCCCGAGGCTTCCCCTGACCGCGACTCTTTGAATCCTAAGTCCCGACACCTGGGAGAGACCCTGCACCCGCAGCCCCCAGGACCTGAAGGACCGGACTTTCACTGGAGGAGTGACCCCCAGGAGTCCCTCTCCCTTGCCCAAGTGGAGGTTTCCCCGAGGAACCCCCCCCTTGCCTGCCTGCAGCGCTGAAGAGATCCCTAGATCTCCCATTGACTTCCATTACAAACCCGACGCTTGTTTCTACACTGCACCCGGCCGCCCCCGCGCTGCTGAGGGTGAAATTTCTGTGTGGACTTGTGTCCCCCCCGGTGCCCTACAAAACCCCCCTGGTCTGCCCTCCGAAGACGCGGGTACTTACCTGCAAGCAGACCGGAACCGGGGCACCCCCTTCTCTCCATTCTAGCCTATGTGTTTTGGGCACCACTTTGAACTCTGCACCTGACCGGCCCTGAGCTGCTGGTGTGGTGACTTTGGGGTTGCTCTGAACCCCCAACGGTGGGCTACCTTGGACCAAGAACTGAACCCTGTAAGTGTCTTACTTACCTGGTAAAATTAACAAATACTTACCTCCCCTAGGAACTGTGAAAATTGCACTAAGTGTCCACTTTTAAAACAGCTATTTGTGAATAACTTGAAAAGTATACATGCAATTTTGATGATTTGAAGTTCCTAAAGTACTTACCTGCAATACCTTTCGAATGAGCTATTACATGTAGAATTTGAACCTGTGGTTCTTAAAATAAACTAAGAAAAGATATTTTTCTATATAAAAACCTATTGGCTGGATTTGTCTCTGAGTGTGTGTACCTCATTTATTGTCTATGTGTATGTACAACAAATGCTTAACACTACTCCTTAGATAAGCCTACTGCTCGACCACACTACCACAAAATAGAGCATTAGTATTATCTATTTTTACCACTATTTTACCTCTAAGGGGAACCCTTGGACTCTGTGCATGCTATTCCTTACTTTGAAATAGCACATACAGAGCCAACTTCCTACACCACTCCTCCGAAAAACCTCGGAGACCACAAAAAGCCCCGTTTCCAACTCCAGGAGACATCAATTTTCGGAGTCAAACATAAGAAAGCCAGTTTGGGAGCCTTAATCTTTGATCCCGAAAAAGCACACTTCGGAGCCGAAAAGACCAACATACACAGAGGAACATGGACTTTCAAAAAGACTTAAAGAAAGCCACGAAACCTCTGAAGAGGAGTTAGAGGTAAAACCAATTCCAGAAATTATGGATGAAAGGCAATCCAGGATCCACATCCATAAAGAAACGGAGAATTCTTACAGAACCTCCTTTAAAAACCGAGGAAGCTAGCTTTTCAGGAGGAATTAGACACTATGCAGCCTCCAGTTAAAGTGCCAAAACAGGAGAAACCACCACCACCTCCTCAGTCTTCTCCTCCTCCTCATTCTCCCCTCATACCTACCTCTCCTCCCACCAGCCCTCCACCAATGCATTCACCCACTCATTCAGATGACTCCCAACAGGACACTGTTGATCCATGGGATCTTTATGACCCTGCTCCCATTCCAAGTAATGATCCAGACAGCTACCCCTCTAAACCATCACCACCTGAGGATCGGGTCACAGGGCTGCAGCATATCATGGAGTCACCATGCATACAGAGCCACTAGAAGAGGATGTTTTATTCAACACATCTATCCTCAACTCATTCTAGGTACCAATGCTCCCAGGCATGGTAAACATGCAGATCAGATCTTTAACGAACCAGTAAAGGCACGCATTAGAACACCTAGAATAGTGAAAAAATACAAACCTGATTCTGTTGTAGTTAGCGCTGCCAGGAAAAGGGCAAATAGTCAGTCATCAGGAGATGCACCCCCTCTTGATAAAGAAAATTCAATGCTGCAGGGAAGAGAGTTGCATCCCAGGCAGCAAATCAGTGGAGGGTAGCTAACTCACAAGCACTGTTAGAAGAAGGGCAAGCCATTACAAATAATACAATTTGGTCTGCCCTAGATGCAGCAGACACCGCTGCTAGAAGTGTCAATACTGCAGTGACAATACGTAGGCATGCATGGCTCAGATCTTCAGGGTTTAAACCTGAAATACAGCAGGCTGTGTTAAATATGCCATTCAATAAGAAACACGTTTTTGGCCCAGAGGTTGACACAGCCATAGAAAAATTACGCAAAGATTCAGACACGGCGAAGGCAATGCGTGCACTATACTCTACACCATACAGGGATCCTTTCGGAAACCTCAGTTTCGAGGTGGATTTAGACCACAGACCAGAGGCATCCACATCTTGGGCAAAACCAACCTACCAAACACAATACCAACAAGGTGGTTTTAGGGGCACATATACAGGCAGTACCCCAGAAATAGAGGGACATTTCAGATCTCTAAGCAACTGCCACAACACCCTAAGCAGTGACTTGTCTCAAGCCCTTTCACTCCACACCTCTCCTGTGGGGGGAAGACTATAACAGTTCCACACAAATTGGCAAAACATTACCACAGACAATTGGGTACTACAAATTAGCCGCAATGGATATTGCCTAGAATTGAAACACACTCATCCAAACCTACCACCAAGGTCACACAAATAATCTACAGAACACATCAGTCTGTTACAGGAAGAAGTCCAATCTCTATTAATCAAACAAGCAATAGAATCTGTACCACAACCTCAAATAGGAACAGGAGTTTACTCACTATATTTCCTGATTACCAAAAAAGATGGCACCCCCAGACCAATATTAGATCTCGGGAACCTCAATCTTTACATCCTATCAGAACATTTTCACATGGTAACTCTACAAGATGTTATCCCACTACTCCAAAAATACGATTTCATGGCAACATTATACCTCAGAGATGCGTATTTTCATATACCTATCCATCCTGCGCACAGAAAATCTCTCAGGTTTATCATTCAAGGAGAGCATTATGAGTTCAAAGTGTTATCCTTTTGGAATAACCGCTCCAAAGGTATTCACAAAGTGCCTAGCAGTAGTTTCAGCCTACCTATGAAGACAACATATACCTGTCTTTCCATATCTAGACGATTGGCTAATAAAATCAAACCGTCATCCGCAGTGCCAAAACCATACGGATTACGTAATACAAACCTTGCACACACTAGGGTTCGCAATAAATTACCAAAAGTAACATCTATAACAAGCACAAATACAACATTATTTGGGTGCAATACTAAATACTCAAAAGGCGCTAGCATGTCCAAATATGCAAAGAATGCAAGCATTCCAAAATATAGTCACACAAATTCAGACAAATCAGCGATACACTGTCAGATTTGTCATGAAGATTTTAGGAATGATGGCATCATGTATTGCAATTGTTCCACACGCAAGACTAAACATGCAGCCCTTACAACAGTGCCTTGCACAACAATGGCCACAGGCACACGGTCAACTTCAAGATCTAATGTTAATAGACCGCCAAACATGCATGTCCCTTCAGTGGTGGAATTCCACAAATCTAAGCAACAGACGCATCAATTATTGTTTAGGTGAGCTCCTCAATCAATCACAACATTCAAGGACAATGGGATGCCAAACACAAAAAGCTACACATCACTTAGAGTTGTTAGCTGTCTTCCTAGCACTCAAAGCTTTTCAGCCTTTTCTCACACAGAAGAATGTCCTTCTCAAAACTGACCGCC